>NC_091546.1:4822083-5139166 GCF_030788295.1 Drosophila virilis
ACTTACGTAAATTTTGACAGACAGAATTTTCATTTGCAACATGCTTTTGTCATTTGCGCAAATTAATGCCCGACAGACCTGAGCAACTAAAAGTCTCTGTGTGTGTGTGTGGGAGGGGGGGGGGGGATGTAGGAGGGGTCAGAGGTTAAGTGCTGGTTGACAGCAACTGCTGCTGCTGCTGCTGCTCCACAGAATTATATTTCATTTCATTTCTCTGACAAAAGAACTGCTTGGACTCTAATTTGTGTGTCGAACTAGGGAATTTTTTTCTTTTTCCTATTTTTGTAACATCAAACTGAGTCGGAGTTTTAAATTTTGAATAGCCAAGCTGGAACATACATTAAATCAAAGGCTAGGTATTGAGAAATTATTAACATATTTATATTCGACAATTTTTCCAACAATTTTTTTAAATGAATAGTAAAGCTCAGTACATATTACGATTTGGTAAAGTCACCTCCGAACAGTCAATTTCATAATATGAATTAACACGAAGCATACTACCACGTTTAGTTAAAGACGGAGAAGAATAATCAGTAAGACGGATCAAGTCACACACGAGATTCCCAGTTGAAGCCAAACAAGGGACAAAGCAACAAGAATTCTTTCCTGACAAAAATGGGTCTTACCTCTGTTAAAATAAAGGGGTTTTTGTTGTGTAAAGATCGTCAAAGTACTTAGAATATTGCTTGTTGAAAGCCATGAAAATTGTGGCCTTATTGAGCCCCATATTCCTGAATATCCTGTCAATTTTGAGAGATATTCAGGCACGAATTTTGCGTGTGGAGCAAGGCACTAAACTGAACATCAATTAATTGCGAATGTAAATATGTTCTCGGTTAAGTCTGTCTTACATTTTCGCCAATCTCGCACTCCATTTCCATTTCTTTTAAATGCCCTTATATGACATCCTTCGCATATTTCGGGCTGTTTTATTTACTTTCTTTCACTTTTTATTCAGCTTTTTCCATATAACGCCTATGCACAATCTCTGATAAGGTTTACAATTTGTTTACCATTTGCTAAAAGGCAACATACACACACACACACACACACACACACCAACAAGTCACGAATTGTTATTTCCTTTTTTATTGTTTTTACGCTTTTCTCTGCTTTTGAGCTTTAACATGTTCGTTTTCGCTTTTAGCTCGATTTTGCAAAAAAAACCTTTTCAGTTGTTGTTTTTCTTGTTTTCGGCTTGTTTTCTTTTCTTTTCTTTTTTTTTTTTTTGCTTCTCACTTTATTTACTTTCGCTGTGTTTTTATAGTTTGTTCATATTCTTTCGCTGAGTCTGTGTGTGTGTGTGTGTGTGTGTATTTATTTCTATATCTGCGTGTGCTATTTTCATGATGCTGACATAAATCTGTGATATATTGCCATGCAGCTGTTGGGCCGATAAATTTTTACCACGGTTGCCAGCCAACGCTTTAGTTTTATTTAGCGAAAGGCTTTCGCCTCACACTAGCACTGTCTCACTGCCTCCACCCCCCTCTCGCCCGCTCTCGCTCTATCTCTCTTTCTCACTTTAAACTGCAGCGCCAACACGTTAAAACTCTGCGCTGAATTCCCCGTAGACATCCAAACCCAGTTTACTGAATCAAATCAGAAGCTTGATGACAAAAAGTCACGTTCCCTTCCCCCTCTCTAGACCAGTCTCCAGTCAGGCAGTGCTACAAAAGTCATTACATAACAAGTGTTGGCCACATTCCCAGCGGACACTTGAGCATAATTAATGCGCTGCCCGCGAAATGGGCACAGCCATACACAAGTGCAGACAACGAGTGAGGCGTGGCGTGGGCGCTCAAAACTCCGCAATTGTCGCTCCCAAATTAATTTGTATAATTTTGCAAAAATAAAAGCGAAGCTGGGGAAGGCAAGAAAAATGAATATATAGACCTGGCAGCAACGAAATTTGCTCCCACGGGTAAATCCCTGCACTCAAATGAAGTTTTGCGCGCCTCGCGCCCTGAAAAGTAGGCAATTATTTTGTGGCCCGTCACAGCAAGGCAAAAGGTAACAAAAACGAAGGGTATAAATAATGAGGAAATACAGGTTGACTGACTACAAGTCAAGGGCCGAGCAGTGGGAGAAATTTAACGAGACAGCTGTGAGGGAGGGGTGCGGGTTTTGGGAGTTGGCATAGTTACAAAGTAATTGAGGGGCACATGGATCTATAAGACCGCATCGAAGGGTAAATTATGATGAGAAATTAAAAAGGGGTGATATAATAATTTTTCAAAATTAAAATTGTATTTAAACAGAAAATATATTCAAGCACTTAAAAAGTTAGCTGCTACAGTAACTATATTTTATATAGAATATAGAACAGCAGCAAAATATGTAGAATTAAATGTATTCATTTCTTTCTGCTTTCGTTATAAAGCCTACAGGCCCTTAAGGCTGTGAAACAAAGAAGAAATGCAAATAAAACAAATATTAATAATAATAATAATTTGCATAAGGAAATGCGAAATAGCATTAGAAGAGAAAGTTGGACTCATAAGTGCTGAGCTTGATGCAAATATCTTGGAAAATAGAATATTTTGCGTTACGAAAACCTACGTTTCGACCGGGTTGGAGATATCTCCTTCTATGCGTTACGCATTTCACGATAACATTATATCTCCACTGTGTTTGGCTGCCCGAACAAGAATTGTTACAAGAGCTGTCAACACTTCTATTCCAATTTGCCAGCAAATGCTTTCTTAAAAATATAAATTGTGATGCATAGAAAATTCGCTCAGCTTTTACGCAACAAAGTTTGTCATACACAAATTTATGTTTGCGTTTAAGGAACGCAGCCATATTCGAGTTGGGTTTCGCAAATCCATTTCTTGGCTGCGCCTCTTTGTTGCATTGTTCGGTGTTGACCCAAATTTTGCCTCTTCAAACCCTAAGCACAACGCGCAACCTGAGCTGCTACGGTTCAGCTCTCCTCGCCTCTGCTGTAACTAACAGCTTGTATGTATTTGTTCGCAATGATTTGGTACCTTGAAACCGTAAAAAACAAAAGCTGAAAAAAACACAATTTGAAGCTTAACAAATTTTTCACGCTTTGCCTGCAACCAAAATAATAAATAAAACTTTTCTTGTGTTTAATTTTTTTGTTTATTATTTTGTTTCTTTTTTTTTTTTTGTTCGCTTTTTATTTGTAAATTTTGTGCCCGTTTTTTTTTTGTTATTGTTACATGTTTCTAGATATTTTTCCTAGATTGTTGTGTTTTCGCTGTTTATTTATTTGTGTGTGTGTGTGTGTGTGTGTTATTTTTTTGGCATTTTTTGTGCTCGCTGCGGCCAGCAAAAAGTTAAGGTTTATTTATTCTGCTGGCCACCGCGGATCCAGCAAAAGCCACCTGCACTTTTTCTTTTACGTGCCAACGAGCACGCGGAGAAAACGAGAGAGTGAGAGTGGGTAGAGTGGGCGTGGAAGTGGGAGGGCTGAAAATAGCCAGTAAAACGCAAAAAACTTTTCACTTTTTAGCCAGCGGCGGCTTTTCTGGTGGTTTTTCTGGCCGAGCTGCAGGTATTTATATTTAAATGCTGCTTGTGGCACGCCATTGCGCCTATTGTTATGCAATGAAAGTTTTGTGTTCGCATTGTTCTTGCACGTTACGAAACGAACAGCCCATCAGCCGACCGGCCTTAGGCACAGAGAGAGAGAGAGAGAGAGAGAGAGAGAGAGAGAGAGAGAGAGAGAGAGAGAGAGAGAGAAATAGATGAACATTCTCCAATACGCGCTGTTGGGCCAGACAATCTCTGGGCGTTCCAGCCCAGCAGCTGTTCCATTGATGCGTGCGACCTTCAACAAGCCCAAGCTCGACGTTTTTATTATGTTATTGACTTCTATGACCACATTTTCACACCGCATATGCGAGCAGCCAAGGTCCTTGACAACAGACCACATGAGAAACACCCAAAGGAAGCGTGCAAAAATCGAGCTGAGTTGTCTTTCGTAGACCGAAGTTTATATACCCTTACCCTTATAGGACAAAGCATGAGATTCAACTTTATTTGTCGACTTTTTTTTCCTTTAAGATCTTACGGATAATTCTTATTTAAATTTAAAACCTAAAAATTCAAAGCTGCCTGCGCGCTCTGCATCTTGCATCTTAACTAGAACCAGCGAAAATCGCTGCAAGATTTGAGCCAGCGAACCTGCGCTTGTTAGTTCGACGCGCAGCTTTGTGTATATTAAACATGTTACACAATTCGTCAGTCAATTCAAATGCCCTCGATTAGGGCATAAGAATTGGTTTATAAAATCAGTGAGCCATAATTTGTTGTCGCTTTTCTCTCGCTCTTATCGCTGCCTACATTCATTTTTTTTTTTTTTTTGGCATAGTTTGTACTATCGTTAAATTGCCCTGCAGCCCATATAGCCGATATATATATATATATCGCCATGACATAAATATAAATATAAATTTTTATATTTTCTTGTCTGGCAAAAAGCTTTTGCCCAACTTGCAAAGTCTTCACGGCCAATCTTCTTTCTTTTCTTGTTAGATATATATTGAAGTAAATATACTTTCTTTCCTTTGCCGGCTTTTTGGTCGCTTGCAAAGTAAAATTTATTAGAAACGCAAAATCTGTTTGCAGATTGTGTTTAAGATTTGATTATTTATGTACAGCTGTTTGCAGTTGTGGCCGCCTTTAGCTGAATAGTTGCCTTTAAGCCGGGTTTTGTGTAAGTCCAGGCCGAAAAGAAGGCAGCTTAATAAGGGGGAATAAAAATATACTAAACTCAACTTACGGAAGTGAATCAAAAACAAAGTGGTCTCAAATTTAAGTTGATGCTTAAATAAATAAATTTAAAAAACTTTGGACACTTTAAATTTAGTTTATTGGCCCAACAATTAAAGTTAATTTTATGCTGTTTTATCCGCCCGCTCTTTGTTAATCCACACACTCTTTGAGTTCGTCTCGAGCAGCCCAATTAAACTGCAGAATCGCGCAACAGAAACGCTTAAACTTAGCTCGGGCTAATTAACGTTAGGCACTGCCGAGCAGAATCTAAACAATCTAACAACAATAACAACAACAACAAAAATAATAATAAAACAGAAATATTTTCGTTTGCTTTATTTTTGCAGAACGAAACGAAGTACGAAGCGGAACTGGAGCGTGGCGGCCAAACTAAACAGCAGGTAAATTGTGCAAACAACTCGACGTGCAATTAACGCTGAATTAAAAATAAATATTAATACAAAAATCATAATCATAATAAATTACGTACTTAAATACACATTTGGCTCAGAGCAGTTTTGCTGAAAAATGCTTTCACTTTGCAGCTGTCACAACTGTTGCATGTCAAAATACAGATACATATAGATAAAAGACATATATAAATAGGCCGCAATATATATATATATATATATATGATATTGCCCTAGTCCGCGGCCTTTACAAACAGTTGAAAAGTTTTATGCTTGCCGCTTGCCCACGTTCTCCGAAAAACAAACCACAGACCACATTGTAGAAAAATAACACACAAAACTTTACCCCAAGCGCCATTAAGGGGTTAAATAGATTTTTTTACATTATTTTTCTTTAACTTGGTCGCCGTGGCGACAGCGCTGCGAAAACTTTTCCGCTGAGTTTTCCATTTTTATTTCGTGCGTCCGCAAATATTGACCGAATTAACAAAGCTGGAAACAAAAATCACAACAAAAAAAAAACGACTGGCAGTTGCTCTAGTCGGGAGTGCTCGACTACCAAATAGCCTCAATCCAAACATTCTTAAATACACACACACACACACACACACACATACAAGCGCCAACACACATAGATACTAGTAGGATAAGCTTCTTTGTTCCTTTGCCCAACAAACGGAGCATAGTTTATAGTCCGATCCAATAGACATGGCTCTAGAAGCTTCGCACCAAATATTGTATATCTAGCTCTTATGATCTTCGAGCTATGTCAAACCCAAGCCTAAAAGCCTATTTTCGAATCGAAATTCAACGATTTTATCGGACAAATAAAAAGACTTGTTCTGCATAAGCTATAGGAAAAAAATACTTTCATACTCTTCGAGTAATATATAGGACACCATGTCTTAAAGCCGACATTTAGAAAATTAGAAAAGATACCGAACACAAATTAAATCTTTGCTCTGGAAAAAGTATAGAAGAATATATACATATATATTCTAAGCTGCAAGCTAGTAGAAGAAATATAGAATATAGATTAAAAAAATAGATTTTAAGCTTTAAACCTAGCTTTTGCAGCTCTTATGTTCTTCAAGCTATGCTCACGCTTGGCCTTAGTCCGAATAGACGGGCTTGGCTAGATCAAATCTGCTCTTCAGTTTGCTCAAGAGTCGGAGATGCTTCCTTTTGCCTGTTGCACGTGCTTGCACAAAGCCAATCTACCCCTTGCAATCATTTTTTTCGGTGGCTCCAGGGTATATATAAAAAAAAAGGTTGTACCGCAAACAAAGCGCGTCAGTTTCCCCGCTTTGAATGGGTTACTTGGCGTCAACGGGTTAACAATTAGGCGAGCTATATAATAACTATTTTCCCAGCAGCAGAGCTCTACTCCGATCTTAACTCGTTCCCAAATGGAGCCCGACAAATTGTAAACGTCAAATAAAGATGCGATCGCGGCGGAAATAAAACTAAAACACAATTTATGCCAAGCGAAGGGCTAAGGCAGTTAGGAGTTGCATGTTGCTCAAGTGGTAAGGGAGAAGGGTTGTGGGGGTGGGGGTGGGGGTGTGGGCTGCTAAGTAAGTGGGTGGCAACTACAAAATGCGGCCATGTACTGGTATTTGAGAATGCCGCGCACGTTTGGCCATGAAGCTACGTGTCTGGTGCAGAAACAGAATCGGGATCACGGCACAGCTTCGGGCCAGTCAGCAGTTCATTGGGTCGAAGGGGGTGCGGGCGAGTCGAGGGGGTTGCGGCTGCGAAACTGACCACCATCACTTGAAATGTTGGCTAGCAAAATGTTAAAAGCTAAAAGTCATGCAACTAAATCCTGTCGAAAGCGTTTTAAACTATAAAAAAGGATTTGTGCTAAAAAGCAGCTAAAGATTTTTGCGGCCAACAGCTAAGTGAAGTGCGGAACGGGGGAAAGGACGGAGCGGGGGGCGCGGAGCCCGATGCAAGGCAGATAAAAGAGAGCGCAAGTAGCTGGCTTAAAAGAAAAAAAAGGAATATTAAGAAAAAAGTAAAATCGAAACGAATTGTGAATACGCTAATGAACGAATGTATAAAAAGCCAGCGTGGCCAATAAAAATTATTAATTTATAAGCAACAAAAAGAACACAAATTCATGAAGATTTGAACCATCAAAAAAGAAGTAAAATAAATTTTAATATTATAGATGCCTTTGCGAAACGAGAAATTGGTTTGCTACGCTCAAATCTGTTCCTTAATGTATTATAATATTAGCTATTAACTAGATTATATTATCAATTACCTATATCCCATTAGCTACTATCTAGAACACAATCACCTAATTGACCAACAAACATTACTTAAACAATATTGGCTTAGTCCAAAGTTCTTTAAACCTGTTAAAAGCTTTCAATTAAAGTGTGTAAAACTTTGTTGCCGCACAAAATGCTTACGAGCTGTTCGATATCAGAAATTGTTCGAAAGTAGCCGAAAAAGTTTTGGAAAACTAATTTTGTAATTTTCTCTTAAATTGCCGCAGGCCAGCACAAACAGTTCGGTGTGTCGGCTATGTCCGATGTAGGGCACAAATTAAGTACCGCACGTTGTCATGCCAAGCGAGAGTATCGAAACATGGCCAAGTCGGATGGGGATCGGTGCGGCTGGGGGGCCGGGGGCTAAGGCCGAACTAAAGCCAAGTCGCCTGGCAAATAAGAACTTGTGTAGCGTTGAGTCAGCATTAAGTGCAGCCCGGCATGCAACATTGCCTGCATGCAATGCGAGTGGCAAACCTCCCCCCCTCCCCTCCACCATCCTACCCCAGCATACAACACAATTCCCCCCGGCAGGAGCCGCTCAACATGGTCCTCGTCCTCGTCCTCGTCCTCGTCGCTGTCAATGACTGTCAACGCCAGAGACAGGCAGCAAAAGCGAACCACGACATGGCTTGCACTGACTGCAGCCAGGGATTGCAGCAAAGCGAGAAAGAGAGAGAGAGAGAAAGAGAGAGAGAGAGAGAGAGAGACAGATAAATAGACAGAGAGCGAGGCTGGGCATTAAGGGTATGGGGAGTCGGCTTGCCAGAGTTGACATTTCAATTTTCACACACGCTTTTGCGGTTGCTTCACATGAATTGATACGCAACTAGAAGGCGGCAAAAAAAAAAAAAACGGAAATTAAAACCCAATAAAATCACATGGGGAAAAGTAACAGCTCGAGTTTGGCTTGAATTGGCCCACTTGAAATTAATTTAGGAATCCCCCAGTGACCACGCCCATGCCCGTTGCTAATTAACCGCACAGAAATGGGCCCAAATATCGCAACGACAGCAAAGGGGCGTTGCCTCTGTTGGAATAGTTACGGCTCGGGTTCAAGGTCCTTGCCGCAAGGTCGCGCCAGAAGCAGTTGTGGATTTGGTCACATCATAAATACATGGCCTACTCTACGACTACAGCTGCTACGTCTTCTCCTTCTCCTTGTCACTATTCAAAATAACATGCAAATTTCATGGCCTACAGCATGTGCTGGCCATTAGCAGTAGGCTCTAACAAAGTGCAAATGAACATTTTCTATACCCTGTACTTTTCAGTATATGTGAAAGGGTTATAAAAGATTGAAAATGTGATGAAACATAAATAAATATAGGTGCAACACGAGTGGAATGCTAAGGAAGACGGACGGGGTTATTCGAAAATTTCACCTGTAGGGGTGAAAAATGAGAGGAATCCTAACCAAGACTGCCATAGCTAGCAAAATTATCAACAGAATCTTTAGAGATTGTCGTCAGTTTCACCTGCGAAGGTGGAAAATGAATGGAATTCCTGTCAAGGCGGATTTTAAGAGCTAGGAAAGTTGTCTACAAATTATTCCAAAGATTTCCGTTAGTTTCAATTGCAAATGTGGAAACTGAGTGTTTCCGGAGTTTTTCGTAAGTTTCACTTGCAAAAGTGGAAAATGAGTGGAATTGTAATTTGTTGATTTCTTCATCTGGCCAATTGGCATCAAACTTCTTTTAAAACCTCAGAGTATTCCTTTATAACAGCAAATATTACGCACTAAAATCTCTATTGATATATTTTTTATACGTTCCTTTTTACATTTTTTTTTCAAAGAAGAAAAATGCAAAAACATTTCTACATAATCTGCTTTTGCTTAATAATTATTTAAAAAGAAACAATTGCACTATAATATTTTTACATATCTTATTTACATTTTTAAAGCTCTGCCAAAAAAGTGAATAGCTGCGTGCCATAGCAAATTCCTTTAATCCACATTGATGGGTGGAAAATGGGTGTAAATTATATAGTTTTTGCCCGATAAGAGGCTTATGCTGATTTTGAGCGGCGTTACAGCGTGTCAGCTAGTTAAGCACTGCCGACTGAAATGTTCACACACATTTTTTTTCGCTTCTTTGTGCAGCTTCGTTGACATTGCAAATAAATGGGTGTGGTTAAAAACTGTGTCAAGCTGCAAGTGCAACGCAACACAGCACAACAGAGAACACAACAGGAAATGTGGAAAAATTTGTTTAGATTTTCAGCGAATTGCTCAGCCCCCGTAGAGCATTGGCTGCATTGGCTGCATTGGCCATTGTTCGGCCCGGTTGTTGTCCTGTTTTAAATGGCTGCTTTCCCATATGCCGCGTATATGTTTTAATATATTTTATTGTTTATGACATGTGGGTCAAGCAATTGCAATGCAATCGTTACCAGCGCGTAAATTGCTTCAAGGGTTTGAGGAAGGAAACGAAAAAAAAATAAAAAAAAAAACATAGGGCAGAGAATAGGGTGCGGAAAAAGGTTGGGAAACTAGTGTGAATTGCTCGTGTATTGTTGATGAACGAAAAGGGGGCGTGTGCAGCACGTGGATGTCGCCGCGGGGCACCACGACCCTTGCTGCATATTGCACACAGAGTGTAAAATTTTGAGCAAATTGCATAAATTGTTTTCTGTTCAAGTATTGCGAAATCTGCATGTAAATAGGTGTATGAAATTTTCAAACTTTGGGTGAATTTGTATGCAATGAACCCATGAAAAATGGATGGAATTGGTACAAGATGAGCAGAAGGTGTATATAGTCTAGTATAGTACGGAATACTAAAGTATAGAATAGTAAACTATATATATTCTTGATCTGAACGACCAGCTGAGTCGATCTAGATCAAACTTTTTATATAAAGAATCCAATCTTACAGACTAAAGATTACAAATTTTGCTAATATATTCTCGTATATCAAACGCAGAGCAAATTAATCATTTTGTATCGATACCTATATTTATCGATAAATATCGATTAAGAGATATGACTGTTCTTATGTATGCAAATTTAGAATATAATACTTGAGCTAATTCTTAGAACAAGAACCTGGCGCTTTGCTTTAGGCGCATTTTTGTCATCTTAAGTAGTTGAACTTTTTCTAAAGCTAAACTTAAGCGAAAATCTTTTGCATTTTATGTCCTTTGGTCTATATTGATATTTGAGAGGCAATATATGCATTTTTAATAGCTCTGCTTTTAATTTTTCTTCCATCCACTTAAAATAATTGACCATTTTTATAGCTGATAAATTCCGCAATTTTCCAGCTGAGCTATAAAGAAAACTTTCTTCAAGATTAAGTAAACTTTCAGCGCTGAGATTTAAACCTTGGCATAGTTGTATATTTTGCTCTTTTTTTTTCTTTTTTTGTCTTGTGTGTGGCATTTTCTCTTCAGGTGCCTTGCACCTATCGTTGGGGCTCTCAGCTGGCATTGCCAATAAGCCAAGCCACCAGCCAAGTTGCAGTTTATGCTGTCAGCCAGTCAGCCAGTCAGCCAGGCAACTGGCACCGCTTGTGGCGTCACCTGGTTGCGACAATATGCATGGCACTTATTGCCGCTCCAGTTGACATGCGGAACAGGCTAATGGTTGAGAGACGAGAGCGGGGCGGCGCAGGGCAGGGCAGGCCAAGCCACAAACAAACAAAAAATAATGTGATTTTTTGCTGTTGCCGAACATTAAACACTCTGGCAGATAGAAGAAAAACTTGAAATAAAAGTATTATATTTAACGATTTCGATTTCGATAAAAACTCAATTCGCAAACGATGTGCACAATGTAATTGAGTTTGAATGAGATTTTTTAAGATATTATTTGCACATGACCAACAAGTTTCTCTTAATTTTATTCAATAAAAATAACATTTTTGAACAGATCTAGATCTATATGCGATGGCTTAGCATTAATGCGATTTATCTCAGATTTAGGCGCATTAAAATTCTACATACTTTTGAGCTAGTCCAAGACTCAACTCTTGACTGCCGCCGGTCTCTTCCGCTCTCTTAAAAGCATTAAGTTCTTATAAAATGACCGATTCCCGTCTCTTTAAATTCATTTATTGAATCACTTAAGCAGACTGCAAGCACTTAAGAGCTTAGTTGATCAAGAAGTCTGGTTAGAAAATTGCGGTACAAAAGCTGCCTTCTCAAAAGCAATTTCCTAGGGCAACTATATGATAAAGTGCTTCGATCTGGCTGTGGTCACGAGCAAAAGAGAAGATCTATATTAACTTACTAGTTAGGCGCTTTTAGTTTAAGCGAGCATCTTATATATTAACACGCAGGCGAAAGAAATTGTGGCTATATTAATCCGACTCTAGGGCTGTCGAGTTGTCTGCCCTTGGACATTGCATGTATCTGTGCCAGCTAAATGAGATAGTTTACAAATCAACTAGTTGACATAAAAACACACAAATGGAAGAAACTAAGTCTATATTAACTCGACTCTAACTACAGATCTGGGATGTCGAGTTGTTTGCCCTTGGGCATATATCTTGCCAGAATTAGAATACCCGCTGCAAGTGTATAAAATGTCTTGCAGCTGCCGCAGCACATTTTTATTTGCTCAAGCAAAAGTTTAGCAGCAGTTTTTTTTTTCGGGGGGTATTTTTTTATGCCGCTAGAAAGCTCAGAAGTGGCGGGGCTAAAAAAGAAAGCTAGAACTCTGCATAAAAACGGGCAAGAAATGTGGCCATAAGTTTGCGTTGAGGTATGCGCCACATGTCCAAAAATCACTGCAGCTGCACACACACAGACCAGAGACACACACACACACACACACACGCAACACACACATCTAAGCACACATGTTGCATCTTGAAACTGTTTTCATAGCTGCTGCAACTGCACATTAAATTTGCTTTGTTGGTTTCTGCTGTTGCACAATGTGTGTATTTGTGTGTGTGTGCGTGTGTGTGTGTGTGTGCAGCTTGTGAGGCCATCATAACCCTAGGTGAATGCTTAAAATTTATGCACTTGTGGGATTTTGCATAGCACTCGGTTTTAGCATTTGATGTCCCACTACCCTCCGTGCCGCACCCTAACCTTACCCCACGCCTGACCCGTGCCACAAATGCCAGACACCGCCCCCGCCCATGTTGCAGCTGATTTATGCATTTGCTTTGCTGCAATGTTTTTATTAGATTTTCGGTTAAGAATAAATATGCAAATGGCCAAAGTTGAGCAGCAAAAACAAAAGAGAACTCGGCGCAGCTGGCAACTGGCGACTGGAGACTGGAGACAGGTGCAAATACAGGTTGCACAGGTGCAACAAATGAATGTTAACACACAATGCATGACAAAATGCTGATTGAGCCTGTTGCCGACAGTTGTCGGAGGCCAAACCACAGGCCCAGGAAGGTCAAATGATTTTCATTGTTTTATCAAATGATTTGATGAATTCCGAATTGATTCAATTGAACTAGTTTGTTCCCGAGAACTAAAGGGGCTGTCAATCTATAGGTAAGACGAAGAGAAAGGTCGCTGGCTCAAATTCAGCAGAAATTTCATATTATAAGAGTCATAGACCAAGAGCTCTTAAAGATCATACGCGAGAAAGATTTTCAATTCTTTTTCTTTTAACTTTAAGAAAGAGAACTACATCGACAAGGGTATCAAAAGGGACCTCTGTGCTTAAGTTCTAACTAAACTGAAACTTTAGATTTTCTGCGAATGAAATTAAAAATCTGGAAAGAGCTGGAAATATTGCACCTCAATGATCCATCGTTCAGATGCGAATTCATCTTTTTAAGCGACAGTTGAACGTTTTTCTGATTTCACATTTCACAAATTGTACAAATTGTTCATTTGAAGCGAGTTTTCCATGTGCCGTTCGACTTGTTGAACGGGGCATTGTTGAGGCTTTGCGCCTGTTCGCACTTGACTCCAAGTGGTTATCCATGTCAATGGATCCCACAGCAGCGGGTCAGCGTCAACGCATGCAATCCTTGAATCGCATTCAAAGGTCAACACAGCGACGAAAACCACAAGATGGTTAGGGCCAGACGGCACAGCAGCATACAGCAAAAAAAAAAAAAAGTGAAAAGGTCAAGCAATTAAGTGTTGAGCCGCTGGTCGGTGAGTGGAAAACCGGGCGTCTGTCAAGCGAGACAGATAGCCAGACAGAAGGGACAGGTCAGCCGGACAGGCAGCCAGGCAGGCAGCCCAGACGATTGTTGATATTTGCAAAGGCAAGCACGTATGGATGCTCCTGTTGAGTGTGCTAGACCTGGAGATACCCTGCTGAAGATAGCCTAACGAGCTGAAATACAAATGCAGGCACACACACACACACACACACGCTGTTTGCTGTACAGCTCAGCCTGTTCCTGCGCTTTTTATTCCCCTAGCACCAGTCGTTGTCCAATACTTTCCCAAGTAACTCGGGCGTTTATAGTACAAACTTGATGAAATTTTTGGGGCTTAAATAAGGCATTTAAATATGCCTCAATACCAAAGCCCAAGTTTGTACCTGCACAAATGAGCTTTTTCATACTTTTTTTTGGGAATTGGGGGGCGGCATTTAAAAAGTAAATTATTCACAATTTTGATATACTAAACATTAATCAAGACATCCAGTTTGGTGTCTCCAGCTCGTATAATTCCCGAGCTATGCTAAAATAACCAAAACGCAAATCACATTCTTATCGATATATTTGATAGTATTGATAGGCAGGCAGACAGACAGATAGTATTGGCTCTTTGTCCCGACTAGACGTTTATATACTTTAAGCGATCAGCCTGTTAGATACATTTGCACGTAACTGTTATACCCTTTTTGCAATCTCAATGGATTCGAAGCACAGCTATCACAATTTTGCGCTTGATATGATAACAGTTAAGAGCTCTACAACAAGCTCCTACCGGGTTTCGGTTATAGATTTAGCTTGAAGCTATCGAAAATTATGTAAATAAACGTGAGCTGCTCGGGCAGCTCGGGCAGCAAGCATGTTTTCAACTTTGACCTGAGCGCAAAACTGTCAGTCACAGCGTTGAAGGGTTCTTTGTATACCCTATACATTTTGTAAGAGACAAAAAGAGGGTATATGCAAATGTGTTCAACTAACTAAGGGAAGCCTCTCCGAGTCATTAATGTGCATGTATTCTTAATCGGCTTCGACTTCCGAACTTATCCACTATCCAATAAAGTCATGTGGCTTATACGCAAGAAGAAATATAATCTCTAAACAAATTGTAAAACGATCGGACATTGGGTACCGATGTTATGCAAAACTGAAATTTCGATGGGAAAAAAACAGCTGTGTATAGAAATGTTAGCTCAGCTAAGCTTGACACAGGGTATCTCGCAGTCAGTCAAGCCCAACATAAGCACACTTACGTATATTTTATAAATTTGCTTTGCTGCTGTGGCATGTGTGGAGGGTGAAGGCGAACGCTCTTTCCAAGCATTTAACTTTACAGAATTTAAATTACCAACACTCGCTGAGCCACAGATTCTAACGCCCGCATTTCACAAAGACAGTTTACCTGTTCTCCCTCTCGCCGTCTCTTTTGCTCAACCTGGTTTCATTTGTGGCGCACCTTTTTTTCGCACATGAAATTTAATTACGCATACGCCGAGTCGCCAGCATTAAAAATATATGCACTTTACGCGCCAGGACTAATGAGCGATGCGACAGTCTAACATAACTGTGTTTACCTAGCCCAACACCAAGGCACACACACGGCAAGTCCACATAAACGCAGTAATGGGCGTGGCACACTTGACTGACTTTTTGCTTGAAAGAGCAGAGCATATTAGCTATGTGAAGAAGTTGGTGACTCAAGAGCTGCCAATATTCTAAGCTGTCTCCATAAGTCAAAACTTTTGTGATATGTATAAGCTTGCCAGAGAGGTGAGGATGCTGGTTCGAATCGAACAGCTCTGTATATCAAGAGTCTCTCCTCTGTGATTCACACAAGGCCTAGATGACAAGGCCTTGGCTCTGTGTGCGTTCCAGAGGGGCTGGGTCGCTGGTTCAAATCCAACAGTTCTGTATATAAAGTCTATTCTAACACATCCATCTATATATAAAGCTTAATCAACCGCAGCCTTGATGGCAAGCCTAGATAGCAAGGCCTTGGTTAGACGGGTGAGGTCGCTGGTTCAAATCCAACAGCTCTTTATATCAAGACTTCTTTAATAATACCTTTTCAATAAGGTGTTCTGTACACAGCTTGAGCTCAGTTGTCTGAGCGCGCCAAGAAGGTGAGGTCGCTGGTTCAAACCACTCAGAAATTTTTAATATTTTATATTTGCATTGTTTAATTAGTTTTCTGACAATTTTCACACAGAACAAAACAAGAATATGCTCTAGAACTATTAAAAATTCCTTACAGCGTGTTCAAACATTTCATCACTTGTTGCCAATTTCCAACACTAGATGGCGCCGTGCCCAAATGCTTATTAGACTATCAGGCACATGCAGTGGCAGCTTCTAGTGGGGGCCTTTTCTCTGTGTTTTCTTTTTTTGTCCAAATTACTTTGGACATTAAATGCAGCGCATCACACAGTCGAGCACCCTTGACTTTCTCCCACCCCCCCCCCCCTCACCATCTCGACCGGCTAGTTACATATTCATGGCGCTGTGTGCTATGTGCCCCGCCTCCCGCCTCCCGCCTCCCGCATACATACCCTTGTTTTTTGTTAGGCTACATTTTATTTTCATTTTACTTTTGGCACACGGAACTATTTTGTTGCTGGCTGCAGTTAATGTAATATAACCATCATCAGAGGCTCCGTGGTCCTGTTTGTCTGCCAGCACGACTGAGGTGAGGGGCGGGTTGAGTGGGGGGTGCTGAGCGAGGAGGAGAGGGTGTGTTGGCTTTAATGGCGCCGTAAGATATGCTACACTTTTGCGCCGTCGTGACTTGCACGAAAATGAAATGATTTGTATTCGCGAGAAAATAAATTATGTGCAAGTATTTTAAATACGAATTCTGACTTTTTTCTTTTTTTTTTGCCTTGCTTGCTCCAAAATGAGAACGCAATTTTTCACTGGCAACAGGATGAGGGACCAAGACGTTGTCTTCTCCTGGCTCGACATAATGAAAATGTCGAAGTGAAAGTAGTAAAATTTACATAATCTATGCGCTCGAAAATAAATGAGAAAAATCACAAAAACCAGCAAAAACTCAAGAGGAAGAGCCAACGTTAAAGGGGCGGGCCTGGGTAAACGAAAGGGAGCTGCAAGCGTAAAGATAAACATTTGATTAAGCGCATTAGACTGATGCCAGGCACGGGCAGCCGGGGGAGGCAGGACTGTGCCAGGTAAGTGGGCGTGGCAGCGTCTGCTGATAGTTGAGCGTAGAATAACTTTTGATAGCGATTGCGAAAAGTTTATAAGATGTGAGAAATATTAACATAGCACAAAGTGTATATTGCAAGAAGTTGGGCGAGCTGGAGAGCGGGGGGTGGGGGTGGGGCGGCTGAAAATGTCTGCTGCTAAATTCAAATACATATTAAATGTATTTGAGGAATTGCAATTGGCTGCAACTTCAAAAGAAAGAAGAAGCGGTGCCAAATTGAAACAACAAAGTTGTTGCTAAAATGTAAGAGAATGTTTAACAATAAGTTAACTTGTATTTTTCTTTAGTTTCGATTGAGCGCAATAAACTTTTGCTTGAGTTTTCATTTAATTTTCGCCCAGTGTGAAATGTTAGCTCTCTATTAAAAACCAATCAAAATGAAGTTTGTCAAAGTTGTTTTGACTCATTTGACGCCTGCACTCTTAATACTTTTTGAGTCAAGAGCTGAGCTTGCAGCTTAGATTGCATTCGCACTCACACTCTACTACGCGCTCATGTCGCTCTCTCACTTTCTTACGCTCTCTTCATGTCTCTCATGATCGGGCAGAAGCGCTTAACTGTTTGTTGCTGATTTGCTCTCCATTGCGCTCACACTTTATCGCACGCCATTGTCTGTTGTTTTCCTTCTCCCACGCTCGCCACACAATGCAGCAGCTCAGATAAGTATAACTGTCGCCTTGGCACTTGGCAAATACATTTGCATATCGCTGCTCTCTTGCGCTCTCCCTCTCTCTTCGCCTAGCGAGTGCAAAGCAGCCAAAAGGAACAAAAAATGTGCAACATCAGCGCAAATAACTGTTTGTCAGACGCACTCTCTCCTGCTCGCCTACGCCCGCTCAATTGTTGGCGTGTGAGTGTGTTGGCAGCATATGAATGGAATATGCAAACGTCATCAAAAACACGAACAACTAAAACATGAAAGCTTATGAAAAGCGACTCAACTCTGATCTGCTGCTGAAATGCCTTTAACCTCTCTACAACCTCAAGGCAGGTCGCCATTTGAGGTTGGGATTTTCGGGCTGCGTTTTGTTTGCCTTTTGGAATTTGTTATTGTTGTTGTTGTTGTTGTTGTTGTTTGCCTGTGCAGTGTATCAAGGTACATTAGCCAAAAAGCTCAGCTGGCGAGTCGTGCGTTTAGACTGAAAAAGCGCAAGAGTGTGGGAGAGAGCGAGAAAAAGATGGATAGAGAACGCAAAGCGGATTTCGTGAAGATGGCAACAACAAAACAACATTTAATATTCTCTTTCTTTAGCATTTATTTAAAATTTATGCTGATGTCTGTGCTCTTTGCCATGCGTGCGTGTGTGTGTGTGTGTGTGTGTGTGTGTTTGTGTAACATTTGTGGGCAGAGCCACATACACGCACGGCATGCGAATGTATTTACTTGGCTGCCATTTTGACGCAGTCTCTCACAATATGCTACATTTCCATAAATATTTAAGAAAATTTGCATAAAATGTAGAAACGTCTTCTCTGCTACTTCAAAAAATGAAATAAAATAAGACAACAACAGCGACGACAATATGGAGTAAAAAATTTAATTCATGACGACAAAAGTCGATACTCTGAGCCAGAAAAACATACGGTAAAACAGCAACAATAACAGCAACAACAACAACAACTGCACACATGAAAATGTAATGCAAAACGATGTGCGTATGCATGTAAATAGCTACGCACCTCTCTCTCTCTCCCTCTCTCGCTCTCCCTCTCTCGCTCTCTCTCTCCTTCTGCTCTAATGCCCTTTCATTCTTGGCACATTTACGCGTGGCTCGAATTGAGGCGCGTTGAGCCGCATGAAATTGCATTAAAAGCTAATGAGCTTGAAATAAAAGACAATTTGGTTTTGGAATTGAAAATTTTTGTCCTTTGTTTTTGTGGTAAAGAAACAAGAGCCGTTCGAATTTTTAATTTGCACGCCAGCAAAGCCTTGAACACAGAATGGGAACAGAAAGAAAGAAAATTATAAAAAAAATAATTCCTACTGAAGCAAAAGCCGCACTTGAAATACCCTCGCTAATTGTATATTGTGTATATAAAAAAATATTCAACAGATAATATAAGGCAATTAAATAGTCAGTGCAGCGCTTTTTGTCACATAAACCATGCAAATTAGACCACTGTACCGACATTTTGCATGCAGTTTGTCTGTCTCGCTCACACTCACGTTGCTTTCGCTGCGCGCTGCAATTAAAGAAGCGAAGTAGAGAAAGGAGCACTCAATTATAACGGCGCTTCGACAAATATTCGCACGCCTGCTCATTGCTACACAATGCAATAATCCGAATTACCGTTATGGCAAACACTGTGCAATAATCCAAATTGGTTTTGTTGCAAATGCACTCAAATTTTCAGCAACTTCTAATATTTCCAATTTGATCGCATGCACATGGCAAGGCGAGCGCATTTAAACAAATTTGAGCTCAAAGCATGCATTGGGTTAAGAGCTAATAGTTCCCACGCTCCGCTCTCACTTAATGAAAGGCAATACGATTTAATGTTGAGCACAACAACAACAACAAGAACAAGAACAGCAACCGCAAAAGCCATCAAATAGCTGTAATGTTCACACCAATTTTACGCTCAATTAAAAATAGCCACCGCACAAGTTTTGCACTCACAGCAGTCAAACCGCAAGAGAGCGCAAACTGCGCAGTCATCTAAGCAATGATCGCAAAGTTAATGCAGCGTGCAGCGCAGCAGCAGCGCTGCTTATAATTTTCGGCAATTCCCTTTTGATTATGCGGTGAGCGCGGCCAACGTCGGTTGAGCGGAACTTTGCAATTGCCGAAAAGCACTTTTTTGCTGTGTTCTGAGTGCAACTGAAAAAATCTGCAGCTTTCTTTTAAGCTGAATGTCGGCAGTGTATGCATGTGTGTGTGTGTGTGTGTGTGCGTGGCTAACGGCTCTTTGAAAGGCATAAATATGCATGTCGCATGCAGAGCGCACACGTATACGACGCAGCATGACGTCACGGCTGACTTAAATATTACAAAATATTGTTGTTTCGTTCAAAATTGTCAATGTTAATTTGTTGTTGACGCTTAAGAACTTTTAACCGTTAGATTGCAACTAAAGTTAGGCCATTAAAAAAAAAAAGAAGAATTTAAGGCTTACACTGCACTTAAATAAAGTGGGCGTGGCAATGGTTGCTAGTGCAACAGGCGTATTGTGCAGTTAGGTTTTCAAACCCCATCAATTGTCCGCCTTTAAGTTCCGCCCATTGTTGCCCCCCCCCCCCCCCTCCCCTCGCTACCACCCGCACGGGCTGCTCGTTTGCATCATCAGCAGCACAATCTATACACAAGCTGCATACCCTGCTGTGTGCATTTGCATTTGCGGGTTAAGGTAAAAAAAAAAAAAAAAACGAGCTAGCAAAAATCTCATCAGGCAGGCCTCTGAGTTGCTGCTGCGACTGTTGCGAGTGTTCGTCTCTCGTTTTCACTCAAACTCTCTCACTCTCGCTCTCGCTCTCGCTCGCTCGCACGCGCAGGCGACTCAAATCTGGCCATAGAAAGTAATCTTAATGGCTTTTTTGTTGCCGCCAGCCCTGCCAACTGGGCGCACAAAAAAAAAAAAAGAAAGAGTGGGAGATTGAGAGGGGGGAAAAGAAAAAAGAAAATGGTAGCAAAATGAAGGCAGCCCATGAAAATTGCAAAATGCATTCAACGTTGGGGCAAACGCATAAATTGCGAACCACAGACCCAAGCTCGATCCTGAACCCGATCCTTAACTTGGCTAAAGGCAGCGAAGGAGTGCCCTGTGCGCAGGGGTAGGGGGTGAGTTGTCTGCGGATTTGAATAGCCAATTTGTTTGGCATTGTTTGCACAGATACTTTGCCCCGGCCAGGGGTGTGGCTGGTGTGTGTGTGTGTGTCTGTGTGTGTGTGCGTGTAACGGGTTGCTGCATTTGCATTTCTAAGATAAAATGCAAATATTTCAATTTGTAACTTAAGCAAATTGCTTCAATGAGTGCAGCTGTCAGTCAGTCCACAGTCCAGACAAACTCCTGGCCTCAGCTCCTTGGCCCACAGACCGGATTTTCCTTTGTTTCCAGCCGAACTTCTGGCACAAAGCTGCAATTTATAAAGCCAAAAATACAATATTTAAGGCTCATTGGTTTTTTAGCTTAAATCTTTTACAATCTGCCGCAGCGACAATTAAGAGCAGAACAAAAAAACTAGAAATGCAGACGCTTAAATACCCTTTAAAATTGTTGGTTTCGACTGTTGAGTAAGGTGAATTGTGCAGATTGGTGCTAGAGATGTAGAAATTTTTCATTGAAACGAATTCTCTAGTTTCTATTATCGATTCTACCTATGAAGCTATATATGCAAATGCTGTCCGAGATTTCTAAGGTTTTTTTTCAAAATATAACAAAATGTTTTTTCTTACAAGAACTCAAAATTCGATTGATCTATTATCAAATTCTTGCCGTAACCGGCTGTGCCACATAACCAATATACCCCTCCTGCAAGCAGAGTACAAAAATGTACAGAAGTTCTTCTCTTTGTCTTGACATCTTGTGTGCAGCTAATGGAGCTTTAAAAATATTATTATAAAGTGCTTAGAGGTCCAGAAAATTGCTTCACACTTTCAATTGCAATTTGGGAATTGTCAATTCTAATTTAAATTTGAACAATTTATTTGCCCAGACATTTATTTCTATATGCCAAATAAATTAAACACAGTGCAGAAAATGATCAAAATAGGATTTCTGAATACATACTTTTATTTTTATTAATTTATTATTATCGTTATTATTTGTATTAATTGTGATTTCATTAGCATTATTATTACTATCGTAAATAATTTTAATATTTTAAAACTGAATTTATTATTGTTATTATTATTTTGAGTATTAATTTTATTATTATTACCATTATTATTTTTACTATAAATACTATTATTAACAATATTATTGATATTAATATTAATATTATTATTATTATTATTATTATTATTATTATTATTATTATTACTATTATTATTATTATTATTTTAATTATTTTTATTATTATTTTTATTATTTATATTAGATTAGAACAAGCGACCTTTCCAAGTCACAGAAAACTACAAAATAAAAACTATATATCTTAAACTTCAACGAATCCAAATTAGGTTAATAACATTTCCGATGTGTGTGCAATTATCTATTGCGAGTAAAACAAAATTTTCTAATTTACGCATCTGGCGGAAAACTTGAAAATCTCATTTAGTTGTGTGCACAATGGAAACTTTGTTCGCCCCAGCTGTCAGTTGAAGTTTTCCCTTTTCCCAGCCAATACCTGGCCAAGGATGAACTTTCCACTCTATCAATAACCAAAGCATGTTTATTCTTATCTTCAATTGCAAACTCAATAAAATTGCTGCGAGGCAAACGAAACTTGAGCCAACGTACATTTTGGTTTATTAGCCAGCAAAACCAACTGACTATCTCTGTAATATCCTGTATGCCTCTCCCTCTCTCTCTCTCTCTCTCTCACTCTGTCTCACTCTCCCTCTGTCTTAGAACTCTTTGGCCTAATTGCAATAAAAACAATTTGCAACAAGTATGTGTAAATAGCGAGCAGCCATGCTAAGTATTTGTGAACAGACTTCAATGTCGACAATTGCAGCAGCAGCAGCAACAACAACAACAACAACAACAACAACAACAACAACAACATCTATAATATAGCAAACAACCTGAGAACAACAAGAGCCTAAACAAACAAGCGCACAACAAGTTACCCGTACAATTGAGCACAGATAGGGTATACGCGACCTGCTCGTTGCATACGTGTTGCATAAGGATTGAAAAATAGGTTCAAGCTAAAAGGGTTCAAGCCGGGCGCGCCAACAATTTCTGCACAAACCACAAACCCAGACCTTAAATCCATTTAATTGCATAAAGAAACCTGAATTGAGCCATTTATTTTATATTTTCTGGTTCAAAAAATTATGTCAGCGCGCCTTTTAAGTGCCCATACGAATAAGCAAACGCGAATTTTTACAATGAGCCAGAATCTGGGCACATAAATGAACTGATTTTAAAATCTGAAACTGAATGCGAGACATTGATTCTAACCGCAAGCCGAAATAAAGTGCTTCCTTTTTATTCATAGCAAGAATATTTATAGATATCGTCGAAATGTTCATGCTCTATAGTTTTAGTGTAATAAAAATACGTTATCTTGACTCATCTCTCAAACGGGCCAAGCAAAATTGTTTATGGACTATCCATACTTAAATCCAGTGCTGCATAAAAACAAAAAAAAAACTAGTCTATGATATGTGAGTATTTCTTTAATTAATTTTTCACCGCTTTTCCACTGCTCGGTTTAGGTGCAGGTATATCCAAGTCGTTCTTGGTTTATTTTGAGCAGCAAACTTTTTTTTTTTTTGCTGTGTTGTTCGCACTCGCTCTGTGTGTATGTGTGTGCGTCGCTTTTAAGCCGCTGTCCAACACTGTCTTTTGAGCTGCTGTTTTTGTTGAATCTGCCAGTCAAAATGTCATTACTATTGTTGTTGTTGCTGCTGCTGCTGTTGCAAGTTGCTGCTGCTGCTGCTGCTGTTGATGCCACTGTTGGTTTTCTTGTACAAGCTCGTGTTATTTGAACAAAAACTGTGCACACTCAGTCAGTGGGTGGCGACGGGTGGCTGGGGCGGGTGGTTGCCACATTTCTATTGCTGCAACATGCATGCAGGGGCGTGTGAAAGCAGTGCAAAGGGCTGTTTGTTTGGAGGGTGGGGGGCTCGTAGGTCTTGACACTCTTGTTTGCTAAACAATGCAATGTATGTCAAGGCAAAATATGTTCATTCAACTCAAAACAAGGCGAGCATCAATAATGCAACACGATGGCACGATTTTTCTAGCGTGTGTGCGTGTGTTTTGAGGGGGGTTTTTCTTATGTTTGTTGATTACATCAATACAATTGAAATGCACTTTCACAGAATTGAAATAGAAATTGAAATTGCGAATAGTTCCCATCAAAGACTGTCGACATGGACTTTTGAGGGGAACAACTAGTTTTTTTTTTAGCAAATTCACACTATTTTTCGTCATTTCCGCCAAAACCTGTGGAAGTACAAGTGGATTTGGAATAATGAATGACATTTGACATGAATAAGTAGTCGATGTTGTTTGAAAGAGAAAACTAGCTCTTAAGTAGACATTAAGCAACACTTACTTAATGAAGTAAGCATTTATTCATTTTCGCACAAGCTTGTCGAAATATAAGTGAAATTAAGATCAAGGCTTATCCTGAGAGAAAAAAACTACAGTAGATTATGTTTGTTGAATCTTGTTGAAGCTTTTTTAGAATATTAGCCGGAATTTTGATATTTGTTAACAGTTTATCTTCAATTTATTCACATTGACAAGAACTCATCGGAATATAGGTGGAATTGTAATAGGAACTGATATAAATGTTGATGATGTTTAAGAAAATGAATTTGTCTTTTGTCATTCACTATTATTCACATCCGCAGAAACATATTGAAATATAGATGGAAGTACAGTAGGCTTATTCTAAGGTAAATACCTGTAGCTAATTTTATATGACGTGGAAGTTACCCAGAATCTTATAATTTATGAGCGAGAGCTTGGCGGAATGTAGATGGAATTAAAAAGGAAATGAGAACTTCAAAAAATGACATTTGGCACACTTCGCTGATGGTTCTAGGTATAATTAATTCACTCTCAATTTTATATAATCCGCAAAAACCGTTCGAAATACAGGTGAAAGTGTGTAGGATCTCGGCATGGCGACAAAAGTCAAGTAGTTAATATGTGGCATGCATATTTCATGTTAGTTAAGTTGAATAACAAGTACTTTCTACTATTATTCACACAGTTGATCTTTCAGTTAAACGCTTCCGCAAAACTTGTCGGAATACAGGGGAAATTGTAATAATGAATACATTTCGCTTGAAACAATAAACTCTGTTTAGGGTGTTTAAAAAACTGCTCAAAGCATATCTTCTGCTGCATTTTCTTCAATTTCACTTGAAAATCTTTGTCAGAATTTCCATATTTTTAATTACTCAGTTTCTGCGCCGTTGCAACAAAGCAGGAAAAATGCAATTGAAGTTTTTCCTTTTGGAAAAATTGCATAACAACTGCCATTAAAAGGCAGACAAGCAAATTAAAACTCGGAAAAACAAACGAAAAAAAAATACGAAGCAGTACAGTAAAAAAGTAAAACCTCTGTACACCCATAAGAATAAAGAACAGCATAAAAGTTATAAACTTTGTTTAAAAAACAATTACAAGCTGCAAAGTAGCAGCAACAACAACAGCTAAAGCAGACATCGACGCGCATAAAGAAAATATTAAAAAATATAAAGTTTACAGTCAATAAAAAGGCAGCAAAAGGCAATGCAGGAAAACTCTTTATGACAAAAGGCTGAATCATAATAAGGAGGTCGCGAGCGGGCGGGGCGGGCCGCCTGGCTCAACATAGGCACTAAACGGCCACTTAAACGTTAACTTGATTTAGCACCTCGTAACAGAAAAAAAAAAGAAAAAAGAAAACATCGAGAAGAAGCAGAAAACAGTCGAATAACAATCCCCAAAGAGCGCCGACTGCAGACAGCATCTGAAAAGTGGGCATTGTTGGCGCCATGCTATAAAAACAGATCAACGGAGAGCGCAATAAAAAACAGACTAGTACGCCGCAGACGCCTGGCACCGACTATCCAATGCTCTGCTTTAATATGGGATGGGATCAAGGCAGCGGCTTTTTTATTTAAAAATATCGCTTCGAAAGGTTGTCCTGGTCCTGGACTAAAAAAAAAACGTATTTTGGAGTTAAGAAAAGCTCACATTAATAAAAGAAAATACTTTAAAGTATCTTCTTAAAAACTATTCTTCGAAAAACTAAGAGATATTACTAGACATTTTTCGAAAAAAGTACTTAAATTTCCAGTCAGTCTCATTTCTCTCTCTAAAACCTCAATAGATATATGAGAATTGCCCGAGCTCAAGTGGGACACTTTTCACAAATGCAAACTAATATACTCTTTCACTCACTTCGTGTACAGAGTATAGAAATGAAAGCAAGAATAAAACCGAAGCGGAAATGAACGCAAAAATCGGAGAGCTTCCCAAATGGCAAAAGGCATGTCATAAAGTAAATCATATGGGGGAAAAAAGATGTGCAACGGATTTGATAATTGTTGAAACGCAGAGAATAGCCAAAACGGCTTTCGATTGTTTCAGATGAAATTTAACAGCGGACATTTAACATGGGCCTCTTTATGACTATTTTATGGATCGCTTTGGAAGGGGGTATTCGGCTATTGGAAATCAATTCAGCCGAGCAATTCATAGGGTATTAATCTTTCAATATATTGTATACAATCGTATTCATATTCAAGCTCATACTCATACTCATACTCATACTCATACTCATACTCATACTCATACTCATACTCATACTCATACTCATACTCATACTCATACTCATACTCATACTCATACTCATACTCATACTCATACTCATACTCATACTCATACTCATACTCATACTCATACTCATACTCATACTCATACTCATACTCATACTCATACTGATAGCCTGCCTAACATTCCACATTAATAATAATAATTGCACTTATCATGAGTTTCGCCAATTACATTGTCCGAACTTAGGGACAAGTTTATCTTCAACTTGTGACAAGTGCAACAAAAAGCCTTAAAGAGAAGAAATAAAAAGAAAAGATAACAAACTTGGACACACGCACACACACACATTCATGGCAAAGTCCTGACAAGCCACAAGGGCTCCTAAATCGAGGCGGGGGCTTCAGAAAGAAATAATGTCCTGGGGCCGCGCTGGGAAATGAAAACATCTTTGTAATGCAGCCGGCGAATCGCCAGTTTCTTCTTCATTCTAGTCGATACTTTATGCACACTTGCAGAGGGTATTTGATTTATTGACGATCTATGTAACGGAGTTAAGTATGGATATGCGAATACAGAATAGTATCGGAAAATCTAAAGAACCACTCAAGAAAAAAACTAACTGCTATAAAAAATATAGCCGTCAGCTTTAAAGACTTATGCAGATCATCAGTCAATCAATCAATCAATCACGGCACAGAGTTTTTTCGAAAATTCAATAGTTCTATGGGCGATCTAAACATGGGAATTTTTTAATTTTATTTTTAGATGCGATATTTTCACTGTAAATGATTTTTGCATAGTTTTTTTTTTTTTCGTGAAGTTCTTTCGAGGGTATTATAAAGTCGACCATTGTAGATGGTTCGAACCTGCGGAATTTTTTTTATTGGTGTACTCTGAGTTCCGGAATGGGTCGACGAAAGTTACGCGAAACGCTTCCAGCTGATGAGTGGCGTGTCAGTCAGAAGGGGCGTAAGGCGTGGCAGTTGCGAGGGTGTTGTATGCGGAGTATATGGGAGTAGGTAAGTGCACAAAGGAGTCGGCCGGAACTACAATATGCGAGCCGTACGTAAGATGAAAGTAAACGCAAAAAGCCGCATCGAAATTTATCGCCCCGGCAGTGGGAAAACCGCAAAGGCAAAAGGCAAAGAATTCATCATCATTGCTCATCATCATGTGCCACAGGAGGTGGCGAGCTGTCAGTCTGTTGGGCCAGGGATGTGTGGGCGTGGCAGTTGCTCCCAGCGGTGTGATTCGCCGTTTGTTTGATGTGGTGCACGGCCAAGCGGAAAAAAAAAGAAACGGGGAAAAAAAACAAACTTGCGACCGCAGTCCAAAAATATGTCCCTTATTATAATTGTTAACTGCGTCTTACTACTCTTTTTATACCCTCTATAATCGCAGGAAATGTGCTAAGAAGGGGTATTATGACTTTGTGCGTTAATATGTGACAGGCAGCGAAGGCAGCCCACATTAATCTTACATAGCTTCCGGGTCAATGGGTGAATACTAAAGAAGTTAAATCCATGTCCATCTTCCGGTCCTTCTCTCCGTCTTTATGAGCACGTCGATCTTAGGTTTTTATTATATTTCAAAATATATATATTATCGATAATTATAATGTTGCGATTATAATCGATTTTCAGCTTTAATTTATCAAATTATCAGTGGAATATAGTTGCGCTTAAGTATGAATATAGTTCTGATCGGACTATAAGCACCGAAGTTATGTTCGAAGTTATTCAAGAAGAAGAAGTATGGCATGAAAGCTTGTATGTTATACGAATTTGTATATATTGAAGAATGTTTGAATGCTTGACTAACGGCTCAGTGCCAGTTAGAGGGTATCTTCTAGTCGGCCACTGTTGTTTCTTTAGCTTAACTTTTTTGTCTTCGGACTGTGCTGAAGTTAATCCTTGGTTATCAATTTCCAGAAATAATTTGAGCAACATCAAAACTTTTAATACGACCAATGATAATGGAAGTCCCGCAGCTACAATACCATCCCTCGCTGCCCACTACCCACCCCCGCGCCCTCACACAACTACCACTTTCCCTTCGCTCTATATAACCTCTGACCTTGCCCCGTTGTGTTGCTGTTGCCAAAGTTTTTTTTACTGCCCAGCTACGTAATTTCTTTGTCCTGAAATTATGGGCTCAAGTAGCGGCAGGTGCCCCTACCTTTACCTCCACCTACATAAAATCCCCTTAACCGCGACGCCCCTGCGGTCAGTTGCGGTCATTATGCCGTTTATTGAGTGCCACACCTGTCTGCCAGAGCGGAGTTAACACCGCAGGTGGGCTCGGGACAGGAGACGGGAATTGGAGACGGGGAATAGCAGGCTGGAGCGTGGAGCCAGGACTCTGTGGTCATATCCCGTTGTTGCATTGTAAAGCAAATTGTTGTCGTCGGACAAAAGCTCCGCATGGGTCCCATTTGCTTTGATTTTGGTTTTGGAATCGGGAATGGAATTAACCTTTCGCTTTCGCCCAAATTGCATCGAACAAAGGATTATTGTGTCCTGCCCTTAGTTGTGTATTCTGCGGACATGTTTGCCAGATGATGTATAGCTCCTGACTAGCGATCCGACAGTCAAGGGATGCCAACTGTGTGCTATTTAAGTGAACAGAAATCCCATTGAAAATGTCATGATGAAGGAGCCTAAGATATTGAATCGATCTAGCCATATCCTTCCCAACTGGTAGGCTCTATACTTTTCCCCCAGTTGGTCTTCTTCGTTTTACCAAAAGAATTCCTCATTTTGGTTCCAGCTCAAAGCAGATCTCCAAGCTTATGAGATCTACAGACCGAAAAGCTTTTCGAAATTCAGTCAAATATTATTAGAGAGCGAGAGAGTCTTATGAATGATGAGAGCGGCAAAGAGGTAACGCGTGCCTTCACGATTGGGATATCTAAACTTCATTTCGTACCAAGCGCACATATACATATTCCCGTAATTATGGCGTCACAATGCAAAGTGAGCAAAAGCATAACCTTTCGCTCAATTCTGCACGCCACTTCTCACTCACGCTCACGCCATTGGTTGAAATGCACTTGATCCCGTTAGCTTCGTTGCGTTGATGTGAAGCTGCAGCGAGCGCTGCGTACAATGTGAGCGCAGGAGTAGGAGAATAGCCGTCTGCTCTCTGTTGTGCTTGTGTTAGTGCATTTGCCGGCTTAGCATAGGCGCTTGCCTAATCTGGGAGTTTAGTCTGTGCGCGTCTGCCCCGCTGATCGGTCGTGTGCTGGCGAGTGTGTAAAAAAGTGTGTTTTTTTTTTGCGAATCATAATTAACAAGCGGCTGTTAATCACGTCAGGTTCGTTCGTGTGTGTGTGTGTGCCTTAATTTGCTGTTTCTTAATGTGTTGTATATGAGTTATTCAACTGTTTGGTAAAAGTTAAAATGCATTTGGTTTTCGGTGCAGAGCTTTTTCACCAACAAGAAATTTGCGCGCACTTGAGTTGCATACAACGAGAGAGAGAGAGAGCGAGCGAGAGAGATCCCGTTGTATGCGTATGCATGGAGCGAGCATTGTTTGAGCGCAGCTTTGTTATTGTATTAGTGCAAAGGCAGGCAAATTTCGTCTGCGGGCTTCTGCCCTGTTGATCGGTCGTATGCTCGTGTGTGTGTGTATAAAAGTGTGTTTTTTTTTTTTGCGAATAATAATTAAATAGCAGCTGCTTATCGCGATTAGTTTGTGCGTGCGTGTGTGTGTGTGTGTGTTGTGCTCTTTTTGGTTTGTTAATCCGTTTTGCGTGCATTTCTTAAAAGTTAAAAAACATGAAGCTAGCTTCACAGTCGGCGAGCAAGAAAGAGAGTAAGCGAGAGAGAGAGAGAGAGAGAGGTAAGCGTACTCTTATACTTATTTACTCAAAGATATGGAATAGAGTTGGGTATTTAGCCGAATTTACATACGCTTGCAGTGGGTATTGGAAATTTGTTAAAGGTGAAAGGCGTAACGCATGAAAGGATACATTAAGTATATATACTGCTGATCAGTATCAGAAGTCGAGAAGTTGAAACTCTTGTAGATAATTTTCTCGAATTTAAGATTATTGTTAAAAGTTAACTTCTGTTGTTTAGCCCAAGTTCTACCCAAGATTTTGTAGCTAGCTGAAAAGCGAATACAAAAATATGCAAATCAAGCCAATTGACACGCTTAAAACGTGGCTTATGTGACAAGCTATATGGAAATCTTGTGGCATTTATGCACTCGGGCGCGCAGTTCAATAAATGAAGAGTAATTGCCAGTTGGGATTGGGGGGGAGGTTGCTGCGAAAGGAAATTAGGACAACAAAACGCTGCAATTAGGCGAAGCCAAGACAAACAACGAAACGGCGCAGCGGCAAGGACAACAGGAGCAACAAGGACAACAGGGAGAATGCCGGGCAGGTGGGTTTTGCCAGGTGCAGGAAAATGCTGCAACATACTTTGCTCGCAACAGCAGCTGAGCAGCCTTTTGCTGCCAATTAAACGCATTTGCTAAAACAAGAAAAAATACAAAATTTGCCTGGCGCTGGCAGGCAACAGGACAACGCCAAAGCTGAGGCAGGATAACAACAGCAGCGGCAGCCAGGTGAGGCAGCTCACCTTCTCATGTGCGGCGACTGTTCAACGTTGAAACAAGTTTATCAACGTGTGAAAATTGCGAAGCACAATATGCACAAACAACTGGCAAGAGAGCTTTAGCTGGGCGTGCACGACTCGCAGATACCCTGTAGTCAGAGCTCTGGCTCTGGGCTGAGACAAGCGTTCGTACAATTACATGGAAACACACACACACACACACACATATATATAAAAAAGCATTTACAAGCACTTATTGTTCACTTCATGCACCACTTGTGCTTGTTCTTCCCCCAGCCCCACACTATAGAATATATGTTCTCGGATAACTTCATCCATCAAAATGATATCTAATTATGCGCAATTCGCTACCTGTAAGAAATACTCTTCGTCACATGTCTGACTCCAGGCTCCTGTAATGCCTATTTTAACCCACTTTCGATGGACACAGGGTATGACAACCGCAAACAACAGCACAGGCAGCGTGTCAGGCAGCATAACGTCATGCCGGCCGCATATTCAAATGCAAATCACGTCATCAATATGCATCGCACACACACCCACACACACACACACACACACACACACAAGGCAGCAACTGCGGCAGCCGTAACCCCATACGTAGCGCCAACCACAAGTATCGTTCGTCTCTCCTTGGTCGCATCGCATCGAACGTTGCATTTTGACAAAATTATCCCTGGAAGCCAAGTTCAATTTTGTGGCTCTGCGCCAGGACGGACAGGAAACTTGCTCCTGCAAAATCCTGAACGATGGACAGTTTTTCTCTCTTGGTTTCGTTTTTTTTTTTTTTTTTGTTCTGATTCTGTTTGCCGTAACTTACACGTGTCACTTGCGTTGTCATTATATGAACTTCTAATGATGGACAGCAAAAACTTGTAGGTTTTTAATTATAATGCAACGATGCACAAGCTACCTACGAAGTGCTTTGCGAGGGTAGGACGACAAGTTATCCGATGGGGAAGATGTACGCACATGAAAAGGCAATAATTTTGCACGATCAGTACATCAGACTGTTAGCCTTGAGTGCTTCAGTCATACATACATCAAATTTGATTGACTCAAATAATACAAAATTAAATTCGATGCAAATATGTGTATAGATAATGAATATGTTGTTGTTATTTCTTGTATTTACATTTAGTCAAGAATCGAATTTATACAAAATGTTTGGTGCTTCGGTTAAACTTCACATCAATCATTCCACATTTTCATATTCGCTGTAAAGTAGTTGTCCTTCTAAAGCAGCATTTGCAGCATTTTTTGCAAACGTTACATTATTTTTTGCAAATTTTGTTTTCTCATGGAAAACATACAGAAAAACATACTTAACATGCGCAATAAATGAAACATTCACGAGTGTAAGAAAACAGGAAACATATTTCACATTCGCCAAAAATGTAAGAAATATTGATAGTGGAATTCGACCATAAAGCGTTCAAATGTATTCATATATATATATATATATATATATATATTTATTAACAGCTTTTGAAAATATATTCTTTGACTAGCTTAAAGCACTAGCAATAGAATTTCACTTATATTCCACACTTGTGCGTGTAAAGTTAGTTGCGGAAGTGTTTCCAGCGACCCTCTTACCCTTGGGTCAGCTCAATTAAGTTGAGGCCTTCTGTTTGTGTTTTATCAAAGGCAACGATAACGACGACACTTTGGCTGGCGCTGGCATCGATTTAAAGTTGGTCGCCTTGCTTCTTATTTTACTGCTCTTTTTTTTTTTGGACATCTTTCGTGCTGGAAACTCATCATGGCCCCACTTTGGCCTCGTCATGTTGCCTGCAAAATAGCAGGACGAAAAAATAAGTCACTCACTTAAAAGTTCAGCGGCTGCAACGTTGCAAAGTTTGCTCACTGCAGCATGTCCTGTGTCCCTGTGTCCCTGTGTCTCTGTGTCCCATGTCTCTGAGTCCTGTGTCCCGTGTTCCGGCAGCAGCAGCCGCTCGTCCATGTCCTGGCCGGAGCTGGTCAGTTAGTTTCAATTTTAGTTTTTAGCTTACAGTTTGGACTGCTTCCTCTTCACTATGTGCCATGTTTTTGCTGCTGTTATTTTATATATTTTGGCAGCACAAACCGTACGCTGATTACATGTGACAACTTAATGAGTTTGCGGCCAAACATGGCTTGTTAAGCAAATAAATTAATTAGCGCTCTAATTGAGTTTTCCTTTTCCCCGCCTCTCGCCTTGCCCGCCTGTTGCTGCTTGCTGCTCCTCGCTGCTCGTAATTGATGAGCAAAGAAATTAACTATAATTTATATATTTTAACCAATTCACAGCACAATATGTACATATAAAATGCAAACATCAGCAATTCCCCAATCCCAATTCGATTCAAGTCAAAATTCAGAACACATTTCAATTTGTCATAAGTTAAGCCAACAACAAATGGGCCACAAAATGTATTGACTGAATGATAAATGAATTAATTACAAGCTGAGCAGTTGTTGCTAGTCGACTTTGATATGCGCTTACTTGAGAGAAAGAAAAGCTTTGGGGGCAGATAATATGTGGGTGCATTTTAATGCATTTTCTTTAATAGTATAAACGAGAAGCGAGAGAATTGTTACGTGACTTTAAAATGAATTCACTTTCTAGAGTGGAATATGCGTGAAAATAGATTTTGAATATTTATAGTGCGTTTGTATAACTGTTTAATTTTCCTTGAAACGAAAATTTCGAAATTCTAAATGCATTTTGCTCTAAGTATTAAAGAAGTGCAGAGCTTTCCATAATGATATTTATATGAATTCACTGCTAAATGTGGAACATGTGTGAAAATATGTTGAAAACTCCCTAGACAGGCAAATGTTATCTGTGTGGAGTAGAAGCAAAACTCTCCAATTACCTTGAAAATTAACTTCAAAATAAATCCACTTAATTGCGTGGAATTGCAGGCTTTTGGTAAAATTAAAGTAAACGTCAGAAAACCTTAAAAGACCCTTTGATTCAATATATTAATAACGAAATATGATCAACCGAATTGAACAAATTCACCGACCAGAACGGAAGATGGGTGAAAGTTAGGATAAATACCTGACCCGAACGAAAATTGTTATCCGTAAGATCAGAATAAGGTTGAAAACCCATTTTATGAGTAAGAACAAGGACTTGAACCAATCCAAAACCAGCCTTTATAAAGTTTGCAGCTGCCAAATGTAGCTTTTAAATAGAACATTTTAATCCACATTGGCTAAATTACTGATAATCTTTTCGTATATTTGTACACCTTTCAGGTACGTATCGGCTCCAATCCACTCGTCGTGATCGTGTAGCAAAACGGGCGTGTGATTCATGGGCGAGAAGCCCAAGGCGCCGATGCCGGACTTACGCAAATAGCGGCTATCGGTGCCGCCGGTGAAGATTTGTGGCCTGACATCGAGACCTCTGTGAAAATAGGTGTTTTTTTTTAAGCTGTGCCCAATTCATTTCCAACTTGAAATTCACACTTACAACTCATCCGTGGCAGACTTGAAGGCCAGCCAGAAGGGATTGCTGTCGTCTGTGGCAGTGGGCGGCACATAGGGATGCTTCTGGTCAAACTCCAGCTCGATGCCGCCGCCTGCCTCCTCCATCCAGCTGTGTAACTGAGGTAAACGCTTCGTTTAGTATTTTTGAACATGAACATATTTATATAAATGTACGCAACCTGAGCGAGAAACTCCTCGTGCACCACGTCGAGTGCCAGGCGCACATCAAAGCCAGCTGTTAGCTGTGGGGGCACCACATTGCTCTGGACTCCGCCGCCGAGCCTGGTCAGGTTTATTGTGGTCACATCGCCAATTGTTAGCTCGGGATTGTTCTCAAGGCGCGCCACCTGCTGCCTGCGCAACTTCATCATTTTATCCAATAAATAGTGAAGCTTCTCGCCAGCTGTGTTTGGCAGCAAGAGGGAGCCGTGCCCGGCTGTGCCCGATATCTTGAAGGTCATGCCTAGATTGAGGCATGTCTCAAGCTAATTTCAGTTGAATCTTTATGAGATTTGTTTCTGGTCAACTTACGCCACACGCTGCGCTCGGCGTAGAATACGGGAAACTCAGCCGTGGGCGAGGCGAGGCCTTCGTCTAGACCAAAGCCCACATTCAAAACGCGAAACTCTTCGGTTTCCACAAAAGGTCGCATGCCGCGACGACCACCCATTTCTTCATCTGGGAATGAAAAGGGAAAACTAATTTTATTCATCATCAGTCGCATTTAGTTGGAAAAATATAAAACAGTTCGCTTTCCGCTCATTTTCCGACCATAGAGGTGGATTTAACAATTTCCCTGAAACACGTATTCATTATAATATAATATCGAGCTTTGAAGAGAACTCTAAAGCCGAGTCCCCCACAAATGTTGAACTTCGCTTATAGAACCATTTGAGCTTTAGCTTCCACCCAAACGGGTGGATTTTCCGAGAAACGTGAAAACGCATTCAAAACAGTTTTTCGCTCCTTTTCGACAGTTGTAGGTTGTCAAAAATTAATTGCAGTGAACATTTCAGCTCTCTAGTTCTTAGAAACTTGAACTTTTCAATCAATCAAGATTGTTGTTTGTATGGGGATTTATATTTACCGGCCACAAACGAGATGTGTATGGTCCGTTTGAGCCTGGTTCCGTTGCGCTTTAGCGCTCGAATAGCTGCCAGATATTGCATGCCCACACATTTCATGTCCTGAGTGCCACGGGCAAAGATGCGCCCCTGCGCATCGATGTCGGCGCCAAAGGGCGGATGCGTCCAGTTCTCCGCGAACACGGGCACCACGTCCATGTGCGAGTTGAGCAACAGTGCAGGCAATTGCGGTTGCAGGCCCTGCCAGGTGATGACAGCCACGGGATTTTTGGCATCGAATGGATAATGCACAGCCAAGGGCAGCTCCAGCTGTAAGGCCTGACGCCTCAAGAATTCCAAGCAGGGCTCTGAGCGAATAAAAGTTTATATATAAAGCGGCTTATAGAAGGGATTTTGAAATGCGCTCACCATAGTCCGGATCGGGATGGACGCTGGGTATGCGCAGATATTCGCGAAAGTATTTAATTTCCTCATCGGATTCCCAACTTGTTGAGCTCATGTTGACGAACCAGCTCCGTTGCGTTCAGCAGCTTGATTGGAACTGCCATACAAAAAATACCAGAGACCCATGTCTGTGCCTAATCTAATCAAACGCCGAGTCACCGAGGTCGAGATAGTCAAGAGCTTGAGTTACTTTCGTCGAATGCGCAGCGGGGCGGGACGGGCCGCAGCTGGACTTGCAATGCGATCTGATAAATGTGGCGAGCATTTTGACGGATACAAATAATTTACTTTAATTTACCGACGCAGCTGTAAAACTGTTCATATACTATATCTAAGAGTACACTGAGAGAAATTTACATACTTGATAATCGATTCATAATCTTAATGCGAATCAAGCTTAAAAAGTTTAAGTGAGCTCTTATTGATCTTTGAATAGGTATTGAAATTCTTAAATTGGGTAAAATAAAGTTTTACCTAAGTACCATTTTTACCTAAAGCAAGTTTTGAGAAACCATGAAAAATGTATACAAATCAATAAAAAGAAAGTCCCAGAATATTTAATGTTCTATTAATTTAAAGATTTGATTGAAAATAATAAAACATAAAATATTTTTGTTTTGTGAGAGTTCTATGACCTATTCTTATTATTAGAAGAGAGTGCAATAAAAACTTGATTCAATTGTTTTTTGTACCTTGTCATGATTCTAACAAGAATTTCCCAATTGAATCAAGTACAACCGCATTGCAGTACTTTCAATTCCGTTATTACTTAATTGAAATATAAGCTGCTTGTTGTTTTCTCTCAGTGCATGCATCCAAGGAAATGATTGGCCAGCTTGAGCGGCGTACACAGCTCGAGATAAATGCTATGCAAGTAATTTCCAGCTTATCGCAAACTGCGTACCAGCCTTTAGCTATAAACCAGTTTGTCTATTAAATAACAACAGGTTTAGCTTAAAAATCTTGTTGTTTTTTCTGTGAACGCCTAATCCAAATTTATTATTACAAAATATGGCTTAGCTTGACACTGATCAGCAATCAGCTGGAACTGTTTTATTTAAATTCATTTTAATCTCCAGCTTAGTTCAATATTTGCTTCAAGCTGATAAGTTATCTATTTATATATTTCTGTACCTTAAGACTTACATGCAGCACGATACGATTTTCCACTAGGTTAATGACATCAAAATAATTTAGTAGATACGCTTCACGAACATTGAATGCATTAAAATAACCTTATCTGTAAACCTTACAGTTGAAATCTCCACTATATAGAAGGCTTATAAAGATAAAAACTGTAGATTTTTAATATACAGTGAAAACTCTTTAAGGCAAACCGTCTGTTTATTTCGCCATTTAAAAGAGTCTTCTGCATATTCTTGTATAAGAAAACGGAGGGAGTTTTATGTTTTACTCCCATTTTCAAGTTATCGATAAATATCGATTTTGATTTAAAGTTTTTTTTAGCATTACTCGAGAATTATAAGAGCTATAGTATACACAGACTGGGAAGGTATCTCTTTGGAGCTAGCTCGAGCCGCTCACCAGAAAATTGAGTAAAAACAACTCTTTAGGAATAGCGACTGGTCTTCTGGTTAACACCTTTGCGTTTAAGCCCTGAAAATTTCCTACAGATCGGACATTAACCACCGTAGTTAACAAAAGTCTGCATTTACCATAGATATTAGTGTGCGGTAAAGGGAAGAAAAAGCACAGCTGTTGCTTCTATTTTAATTTATTAATAATAAATAAAAAATTATCTTTTTAAATTTTATTCAATGCAATTCTCACTATGCACTCTTAAAGTTAGAGTATGCTGCATTAAAATGCAGTCAAGTCGTTTGGCGGCAGTTCGTTGAACTGATTTTAACTTGAAGTTCTGGCAGTTAAGGGACTGTAGTTAAGGGGTAGTTTGAGGAGTGAGGGGCTTCCCCCCCCACAAAGTTTTTCGCCAGTGCAAAAAGCAGACAATTTATGGATAGTTCAGCTGCAGCTGTTGTTGTTGCTGTTGTTGCTTTGCTGTGCTGTGTTGTGCCCGTGCACATCATTAAGCGATAATTATTTTGGACCTTAGAGAAATGAATGCTGAAAATTATTGCAATTTCGGAAGGCTTTGGGAAAGGCAAAACAGGAAATGAACATTACTTATGACTATAGTTTCTTCAAGAAAAATAATAAGAAATTATAGTAATTACTGAAGTTTCTGCACTACGGCAATTTATTAGATACATTTTATTCGCAGCTATTCTGTCAATTCACAAACAGAATAAGATACATCTCTATATATTAAATTGTTTGTCCTAAATGACTGACTGACTCATTGACTTACTGACTCGGTCAACATTTATGTGAAAATGGTAAAATGGTCAAATATCCCATATAGACATTGGTCGAAATTGCTCACCCCCATAACTCGGCCAAATCTCATCAGATTTTCTAAAAGTTTGACTTTTTGTTCATGGTTTGGCCTCTAGATCAACTTTGCATCATAATCTGACAACATCATTCTGGGTCGAAATTCATGTGGAAATGTTACCCACAGATATCCTATATAGACATAAGTCGAAATTTCCCGACCCCATAACTCCGCCAAATCTCATCAGATTTTCAAAAGGTTGGACTTTTTGATCATGGTTTGGCCTCTAGATTAATTTTGCATCATAATCTGACAACATGATTCCTGGTCGAAATTCATGTGGAAATGTTACCCACAAATATCCTATATAGACATAAGTCGAAATTTCCCGACCCCATAACTCTGCCAAATCTCATCCGATTTTCAAAAAGTTTGACTTTTTGATCATGGTTTGGCCTCTAGATTAATTTTGCATCATAATCTGACAACATGATTCCTGGTCGAAATTCATGTGGAAATGTTACCCACAAATATCCTATATAGACATAAGTCGAAATTTCCCGACCCCATAACTCTGCCAAATCTCATCCGATTTTCAAAAAGTTTGACTTTTTGATCATGGTTTGGCCTCTACATTAATTTTGCATCATAATCTGACAACATGATTCCTGGTCGAAATTCATGTGGAAATGTTACCCACAAATATCCTATATAGACATTAGACGAAATTTCTCACCCCCATAACTCCGCCAAATCTCATCCGATTTTCATAAAGTTTGACTTTTTGTTCATGGTTTGGCCTCTAGATCAACTTTGCATCATAATCTGACAACATCATTCAGTCGAAATTTCCCGACCCCATAACTCCGCCAAATCCTATCCGATTTTCATAAAGCTCGACTTTTTGTTCATGGTTTGGCCTCTAGATTAATTTGGCATCATAATCTGACAACATGATTCCTGGTCGAAATTCATGTGGAAATGTTACCCACAAATATCCTATATAGACATAAGTCGAAATTTCCCGACCCCATAACTCGGTCAAATCTCATCCGATTTTCAAAAAGTTTGACTTTTTGATCATGGTTTGGCCTCTAGATTAATTTTGCATCATAATCTGACAACATGATTCCTGGTCGAAATTCATGTGGAAATGTTACCCACAAATATCCTATACAGACATAAGTCGAAATTTCCCGACCCCATAACTCTGCCAAAACTCATCCGATTTTCAAAAACTTTGACTTTTTGATCATGGTTTGGCCTCTAGATTAATTTTGCATCATAATCTGACAACATGATTCCTGGTCGAAATTCATGTGGAAATGTTACCCACAAATATCCTATATAGACATAAGTCGAAATTTCCCGACCCCATAACTCTGCCAAATCTCATCCGATTTTCATAAAGCTCGACTTTTTGGTCATGGTTTACCTTCTAGTTCAATTTTGCATCATAATCTGACAACATCATTCTGGGTCGAAATTCATGTGGAAATAATACCCACATATATCCCATATAGACATTAGTCGAAATTTCACACCCCCATAACTTCGCCAAATCTCATCCGATTTTCAAAAGGTTGGACTTTTTGATCATGGTTTGGCCTCTAGTTCGATTTGGCATCATAATCTGACATCATTCTGGGTCGAAATTCGTGTGGAAATGTTACCCACAAATATTCCATATAGACTTTAGTCGAAATGTCCCACGCTCATAACTCAGCCAAATCTCATCAGATTTTCAAAAAGTTTGACTTTTTGATCATGGTTTGGCCTCTAGATTAATTTTGCATCATAATCTGACAACATGATTCCTGGTCGAAATTCATGTGGAAATGTTACCCACAAATATCCTATATAGACATAAGTCGAAATTTCCCGACCCCATAACTCTGCCAATCTCATCCGATTTTCAAAAAGTTTGACTTTTTGATCATGGTTTGGCCTCTAGATTAATTTTGCATCATAATCTGACAACATGATTCCTGGTCGAAATTCATGTGGAAATGTTACCCACAAATATCCTATATAGACATAAGTCGAAATTTGCCATACTCATAACTCCGCCAAATCTCATCTGATTTTCATAAAGTTTGACTTTTTGTTCATGGTTTGGCCTCTAGATCAACTTTGCATCATAATCTGACAACATCATTCAGTCGAAATTTCCCGACCCCATAACTCCGCCAAATCCTATCCGATTTTCATAAAGCTCGACTTTTTGTTCATGGTTTGGCCTCTAGATTAATTTGGCATCATAATCTGACAACATGATTCCTGGTCGAAATTCATGTGGAAATGTTACCCACAAATATCCTATATAGACATAAGTCGAAATTTCCCGACCCCATAACTCGGTCAAATCTCATCCGATTTTCAAAAAGTTTGACTTTTTGATCATGGTTTGGCCTCTAGATTAATTTTGCATCATAATCTGACAACATGATTCCTGGTCGAAATTCATGTGGAAATGTTACCCACAAATATCCTATACAGACATAAGTCGAAATTTCCCGACCCCATAACTCCGCCAAATCCCCTCCGATTTTCATAAAGTTTGACTTTTTGTTGATGGTTTGGCCTCTAGATCAACTTTGCATCATAATCTGACAACATCATTCTGGGTCGAAATTCATGTGGAAATGTTACCCACAAATATCCTATATAGACATAAGTCGAAATTTCCCGACCCCATAACTCTGCCAAATCTCATCCGATTTTCAAAAAGTTTGACTTTTTGATCATGGTTTGGCCTCTAGATTAATTTTGCATCATAATCTGACAACATGATTCCTGGTCGAAATTCATGTGGAAATGTTACCCACAAATATCCTATATAGACATAAGTCGAAATTTCCCGACCCCATAACTCTGCCAAATCTCATCCGATTTTCAAAAAGTTTGACTTTTTGATCATGGTTTGGCCTCTACATTAATTTTGCATCATAATCTGACAACATGATTCCTGGTCGAAATTCATGTGGAAATGTTACCCACAAATATCCTATATAGACATTAGACGAAATTTCTCACCCCCATAACTCCGCCAAATCTCATCCGATTTTCATAAAGTTTGACTTTTTGTTCATGGTTTGGCCTCTAGATCAACTTTGCATCATAATCTGACAACATCATTCAGTCGAAATTTCCCGACCCCATAACTCCGCCAAATCCTATCCGATTTTCATAAAGCTCGACTTTTTGTTCATGGTTTGGCCTCTAGATTAATTTGGCATCATAATCTGACAACATGATTCCTGGTCGAAATTCATGTGGAAATGTTACCCACAAATATCCTATATAGACATAAGTCGAAATTTCCCGACCCCATAACTCGGTCAAATCTCATCCGATTTTCAAAAAGTTTGACTTTTTGATCATGGTTTGGCCTCTAGATTAATTTTGCATCATAATCTGACAACATGATTCCTGGTCGAAATTCATGTGGAAATGTTACCCACAAATATCCTATACAGACATAAGTCGAAATTTCCCGACCCCATAACTCTGCCAAAACTCATCCGATTTTCAAAAACTTTGACTTTTTGATCATGGTTTGGCCTCTAGATTAATTTTGCATCATAATCTGACAACATGATTCCTGGTCGAAATTCATGTGGAAATGTTACCCACAAATATCCTATATAGACATAAGTCGAAATTTCCCGACCCCATAACTCTGCCAAATCTCATCCGATTTTCATAAAGCTCGACTTTTTGGTCATGGTTTACCTTCTAGTTCAATTTTGCATCATAATCTGACAACATCATTCTGGGTCGAAATTCATGTGGAAATAATACCCACATATATCCCATATAGACATTAGTCGAAATTTCACACCCCCATAACTTCGCCAAATCTCATCCGATTTTCAAAAGGTTGGACTTTTTGATCATGGTTTGGCCTCTAGTTCGATTTGGCATCATAATCTGACATCATTCTGGGTCGAAATTCGTGTGGAAATGTTACCCACAAATATTCCATATAGACTTTAGTCGAAATGTCCCACGCTCATAACTCAGCCAAATCTCATCAGATTTTCAAAAAGTTTGACTTTTTGATCATGGTTTGGCCTCTAGATTAATTTTGCATCATAATCTGACAACATGATTCCTGGTCGAAATTCATGTGGAAATGTTACCCACAAATATCCTATATAGACATAAGTCGAAATTTCCCGACCCCATAACTCTGCCAATCTCATCCGATTTTCAAAAAGTTTGACTTTTTGATCATGGTTTGGCCTCTAGATTAATTTTGCATCATAATCTGACAACATGATTCCTGGTCGAAATTCATGTGGAAATGTTACCCACAAATATCCTATATAGACATAAGTCGAAATTTGCCATACTCATAACTCCGCCAAATCTCATCTGATTTTCATAAAGTTTGACTTTTTGTTCATGGTTTGGCCTCTAGATCAACTTTGCATCATAATCTGACAACATCATTCTGGGTCGAAATTCATGTGGAAATGTTACCCACAAATATCCTATATAGACATAAGTCGAAATTTCCCGACCCCATAACTCCGCCAAATCTTATCCGATTTTCATAAAGGTCGACTTTTTGTTCATGGTTTGGCCTCTAGATTAATTTTGCATCATAATCTGACAACATCATTCTGGGTCGAAATTCATGTGGAAATGTTACCCACAAATATCCTATATAGACATAAGTCGAAATTTCCCGACCCCATAACTCTGCCAAATCTCATCCGATTTTCAAAAAGTTTGACTTTTTGATCATGGTTTGGCCTCTAGATTAATTTTGCATCATAATCTGACAACATCATTCTTGGTCGAAATTCATGTGGAAATGTTACCCACAAATATCCTATATAGACATAAGACGAAATTTCCCGACCCCATAACTCCGCCAAATCTTATCCGATTTTCATAAAGCTCGACTTTTTGTTCATGGTTTGGCCTCTAGATTAATTTGGCATCATAATCTGACAACATGATTCCTGGTCGAAATTCATGTGGAAATGTTACCCACAAATATCCTATATAGGCATAAGTCGAAATTTCCCGACCCCATAACTCTGCCAAATCTCATCCGATTTTCAAAAACTTTGACTTTTTGATCATGGTTTGGCCTCTAGATTAATTTTGCATCATAATCTGACAACATGATTCCTGGTCGAAATTCATGTGGAAATGTTACCCACAAATATCCTATATAGACATAAGTCGAAATTTCCCGACCCCATAACTCTGCCAATCTCATCCGATTTTCAAAAAGTTTGACTTTTTGATCATGGTTTGGCCTCTAGATTAATTTTGCATCATAATCTGACAACATGATTCCTGGTCGAAATTCATGTGGAAATGTTACCCATAAATATCCTATATAGACATAAGTCGAAATTTCCCGACCCCATAACTCTGCCAAATCTCATCCGATTTTCAAAAAGTTTGACTTTTTGATCATGGTTTGGCCTCTAGATTAATTTTGCATCATAATCTGACAACATGATTCCTGGTCGAAATTCATGTGGAAATGTTACCCACAAATATCCTATATAGACATAAGTCGAAATTTCTCACCCCCATAACTCCGCCAAATCTCATCCGATTTTCATAAAGTTTGACTTTTTGTTCATGGTTTGGCCTCTAGATCAACTTTGCATCATAATCTGACAACATCATTTTGGGTCGAAATTCATGTGGAAATGTTACCCACAAATATCCTATATAGACATAAGTCGAAATTTGCCATACTCATAACTCCGCCAAATCTCATCTGATTTTCATAAAGTTTGACTTTTTGTTCATGGTTTGGCCTCTAGATCAACTTTGCATCATAATCTGACAACATCATTCTGGGTCGAAATTCATGTGGAAATGTTACCCACAAATATCCTATATAGACATAAGTCGAAATTTCCCGACCCCATAACTCCGCCAAATCTTATCCGATTTTCATAAAGGTCGACTTTTTGTTCATGGTTTGGCCTCTAGATTAATTTTGCATCATAATCTGACAACATCATTCTGGGTCGAAATTCATGTGGAAATGTTACCCACAAATATCCTATATAGGCATAAGTCGAAATTTCCCGACCCCATAACTCCGCCAAATCCCCTCCGATTTTCATAAAGTTTGACTTTTTGTTGATGGTTTGGCCTCTAGATCAACTTTGCATCATAATCTGACAACATCATTCTGGGTCGAAATTCATGTGGAAATGTTACCCACAAATATCCTATATAGACATAAGTCGAAATTTCCCGACCCCATAACTCCGCCAAATCTCATCTGATTTTCATAAAGTTTGACTTTTTGTTCATGGTTTGGCCTCTAGATCAATTTTGCATCATAATCTGACAACATGATTCCTGGTCGAAATTCATGTGGAAATGTTACCCACAAATATCCTATATAGACATTAGACGAAATTTCTCACCCCCATAACTCCGCCAAATCTAATGCGATTTTCATAAAGTTTGACTTTTTGTTCATGGTTTGGCCTCTAGATCAACTTTGCATCATAATCTGACAACATCATTCTGGGTCGAAATTCATGTGGAAATGTTACCCACAAATATCCTATATAGACATAAGTCGAAATTTCCCGACCCCATAACTCCGCCAAATCTCAACCGATTTTCATAAAGTTTGACCTTTTGTTCATGGTTTGGCCTCTAGATCAACTTTGCATCATAATCTGACAACATCATTCTGGGTCGAAATTCATGTGGAAATGTTACCCACAAATATCCTATATAGACATAAGTCGAAATTTCCCGACCCCATAACTCCGCCAAATCTCAACCGATTTTCATAAAGTTTGACCTTTTGTTCATGGTTTGGCCTCTAGATCAACTTTGCATCATAATCTGACAACATCATTCTGGGTCGAAATTCATGTGGAAATGTTACCCACAAATATCCTATATAGACATAAGTCGAAATTTCCCACCCCCATAACTTCGCCAAATCTCATCCGATTTTCATAAAGTTTGACTTTTTGTTCATGGCTTGACCTCTCGATCAATGTGGCATCATAATTTGACAACATCATTTTGAGTCGATATTCATGTAAAAATGTTACCCACAAATATCCCATATAGACATTGGTCGAATTTGGCAACATCATTTATAGAAATATCTTTTATAGACATTATTCCCAAGTAGAGCATGTATAGTTAATTGTAAAGTTGGGCGTGCCGAAACCCTACATCAGCTTTAAAAAATGTATACATATATTAGAGCTTCCTTTTTAATCAAGTTCTATAGATTCGCTGGTTTACTTTTCATATTTTCCCTATTCTCATACCCATTTGCAATTCAAATCGATGAATGAACCCCACAAACTGTCTCACATTGCACGGAGCTAGCTTGCTTTTAAGTTTCTATAGAGCTTCTGGCCGAACATTTTCTAAAATTAATTTGCTTTGGTCAGAGCTTTGGAAATTTGGTAAAAAAAATGGAAAAAAAAACCTTTAATACACTGTGAGAAGCCAAACAAATGTGTATGCGAGCCCAAGGACTGACCTAAGTCAAACAATTGACTTGGGGACTTTGGAGCCAAGCTGACAGAACGACAAAGCGAGCAATGAACCAAGAGGACCGACGGTCTATTTATTTGCCAATTTGGAAAAGGCCAAAGCCAAGCCAAAATGCGACTAAGAAGCAAATAAATATCTTATTTCACAAAAAATTCTAAATAAAATGAAATCATTTTCAAAAGGAAAAAGGGCCGGCGAAACCCAAAAGTAACAAAATCCCATAAACACGACATGTCACAACACGACAACAACAACAACAACAACAACATGTTATCTATCCCCCTCCCTTTCTAACCCTATCTGCCTCTCTGTCTCGCTCGCACGGGCTGCCTAATTTGAGAAAAATCTAAAGAAAATACAGCAACTGAAGATGAAGCGAGTTGGCTTTGAATTACGTCAGTTGGCAAAAGCCAAGGAACATGAAAACTTTCAGACACAGTCAGAGAGGATAAACAGCCAACAGCTGAAAATACACATGCTGCAGTCGGCAGCATTTTCACATATTGTTGGAAATGCTTGGCAAATGCCGAAGTTGTTCTCGTTTTACTTATTTTTTTTTGTTATTTTTTTTTTGACATTTTTGCCATTTGCATTTCAAATGCGTATCGAAAAGGCTTTTTGGCCTTTTCCAGTTCACAGTTAATTGGAAACACACAAAAGCTGCACAAGCTAATCAGCGCAGACCCCACCCACCCCTTTCCTCCTCCCACACACTTCTCTCCCCTTGGAGTTTCTTAAACTACTTGACCAACATTTGCTTAATTAATTGTTGTGGCAAATGCCGTAAAGCGGCCGGGCAAAAACTTGGCCAACATGTGTAATTGAATTGCCATTAATTGAAAGGCCTCATCATCATCAGCCGCATCATCATCAACAACCTCATCAGCGTCATCATCATCATTCCGCTTGGCCTTATCCTTGTGCCCATCCACATGAACGTGATTAGCATTGAAGCTGGAATAACTTTTGTGTCGCCGGGCACACAACAACAACAACAATATTGTTTGTTATTTTGGCAACCAAGCAAAACAGAAACCGCATAAGAACAGAAGCAACGGCAGCAGCAAATGACATGCAACAACAACTATTCACAAGGAACTCAAAAACAATTTGCACAAATAGTGAATACGCTGAATCAAAACTCCTCAAACTTTAAAGATTTTCAAAAGTATATAACAAGAAAACGATAAAGGCGGGATACTTTCGGCAGATTTTCGGCAGCCTTTGCGCTTAAGGCCTTAACTTTTTGAGAATTATAAGCATCAAGTATAACAATAATTGTTTCATATAACGCCATTTCATTTAATACAGAACAAATTTTCTATATGCAAATAGGTGTAGGTAAAACCAGTTCAAAATTAACTTAGAAGTGCTCTGTTAAAAAAATATATATTTTTTTCTCCATTTACACTCTACAACACACAATATCTCAAGGTTTACGCAAATTACGCTCTTGACTTTGACAGAAATCCGTTGAATGTTTTTCTGGCTTCTTGACTCGGCTGCGACCCTTGCGCCTCAAAATATGTAAAACAAAAATGTGGGCGACACATTTAGGCAGCCCAAAGGCAGTGGCGGAGGAGGGGGGTGTGGCAAGTTTAGGCGACGCTGGATTCTCACACATTTGCATAATTATAAGATAAATAACAAGAATGTAGCAACAATAACAAAAGAAGAAGGCAGCAGGAATGTTTATGATGCAGCCATCCGGCCCCAACTCGAATCACAACTTTTATTTGATTTCTGACTGCCAACAGCACGACACACACACACACACACACACACAATTTATGCAAATATCAGTGGGCGTGGCAGCGGTCGCCTTATCTCATAGTTAAAATAATAAACAATTGGCAGAGAGAGGGGGGAAGCGTAGGCGAGTGGAGAGCTGAGAGTGTGACAAGCGGATGTCGTGTGTGGCACACATATTTCACAAAAGTGCCAAACAGGAAACGCAGACGACGACATTTTGTAAAATTTATTGCAAAATGGCCGCCAACGTTGACGGCGTGGACAACATTCTAGTGGCCAGGCAATTTGTGCAATGCTTTTTTTATTCTGCCAGCCTGTCATCCTGGCCAGCCAGGCTGGTCGGGGCGGGCCGCGGCAGCCGGGCAGCCGGGCAGCCGGGCATCCTGGCAGGCAGCTTAAGTGCCCCTGGAAATGCAGATCTGAACTACGACCTGGAGCTGTATTAACTTTTGACACATTGATTACCGCAGTCTCAGAGAAAGAGAGAGAGAGAGAGAGAGAGAGAGGGAGAGAGGAGCGAGAGAGGGCGAGAGAGTGGTAGAAAAAGAGCTGACAACGTTTGCATTTAGTTTTCAATACCCTGTACATATAAGGTGCTTAATAGGGTATATATAACACTCGATATAAGAAGAACTAGTTCTTAGACCCGGGATTTTGTCAGCCAGTTGAGTGTCGTATACCCTGTAATTAAAAGGGTGTAGTAGAGTATATACAGAAACGTGGTCAGCGAGCAATTGACCTTTTCAGCTGAAGTACCCTGGGGTTTTTGTGTCACAAACAAGTGGAATTGATAAGAACTTGTTCGGCAACAAATTGTCTTTTCAGCTCAAGGTTTTATCAGACATATACCCTGTAATTATAACATATATACATGGACTTGTTTAGCAACCAGTTAGCTTAGTATCTCATACCATGTACCTATAAACTGTGTGTTAGGATAAATACACAAATATATCTGTAACAGCTGAGTTTAGTCTCTCGTTTTTCTTCTAATACAGGGTATTTGCTTGTTGAGCAGGCAGCTCTTCTGAGCTTATGCACTGCCGTTTTGTACTTGAATGTGGCCCAAAAGAGTAATTGATTTTCTTCAGCTACGCCTCCCGCCCACGTACAAATTGTCGAGCAAACGTCGGAGTTTGTTTAATTGACTTTATTAGAATTTGATTGTCGGCCAGGCACACATTAAATGCCTTTTCCTTGTTTCATTCGAGCTTATGCAATTTTAATGGGGCCCGTTAAAAATGTTCTATAACGTCGCTTGCCTCATTTTTGTCGGCAGGTATGTGGAGGGGTAGAGGGGTGTGGCGGTTTACTGGCAGATAAATTTGGGTCAGCGACTCGGCTAAATGTTAAATGTGTTAATTAGAAGTGACAGGGAATTGAGAAAGGATTTTTAAGACTGCTAAAAATAAGTGCATATGAGAACGCAACAAGGCTTTTGGGGTTGCAAAATGAATAAGTCATGCGGGCAAGGCAGAGCACAAGCCGACAAGGGTTGAGTTAAATAGACATTTGATTAAGGTAATCGAAGGAATTAATACGACAGCAAATATAATATTCAGCAGCGGAATGTGTCTAGCAAAATGCCGTCGAATATGGCGGACTTAAGCAACTTGGAAATTTTAACAAAAAATGTTGAAAGCACGAATCGAATAGGTACCAAATTTTTCCAGATAAGGCTTACAAATATTAGATAAATAATTTAAATTGCATTTTAAATTTAAGTAAATACAGCGTCAGTCTAGAAATAAAATCAACTCAAATGAGATTAATTATGAAAATGTGAGGAGCTTTCCAATAATTTAATTTAATTTAATTTAATGAATATATAGTTCATAAATCATAAAAATCGTTGCAATTTTGACAAATCCATGAAATTCTTAAGTCTTGAGTGGAGAATTACCTTGTTCAACAGGCTTAATGTATTTATAGCTCTTCAGATATTTAATCAATTGATAAGAGAGCAACAAAATCAAAAGGCTTTAAGAAAATTAATACCATAAGAGGCTATTGCGCAGCAACTGGTGCCTGGCCTTTAATTTCAAGGTAATCTGATTACCAATCAGCCAACGGGCGCGGGGCCGGGGGGAAGGGTTGGAGGTATTCATAAACGCTTTTCACGCCCATTTGCTTCGTTGCCAGCCATAAGCGGCTACGATTTCAGAGTAGCCACGCCCATTAATTAAACACAACACACAGCAAACGGCAGCAGCAACAATTTGAACTAACCAAACGCTCAATTAAGTATACGTTGGCTGGCTTCGTGTTCTGAATGTCGGCAATTAAATGCCACGCCTACAACTTTTTGGCAAATAAAATTAAAAAACAATAATCAGCTCCCCTGGCGCTGGGATTGCAGAAAATCTGTGCATTTAATTGAAACTTGCAGCAAAAGCAGCCGCAATCAGACAATGGCCCGAGCTCCGGCTGATGTCCTGCTCCTGGCTCCGACTTGTAGCTGCTCGGGCGCACATAAATAAAATATGCCAGAGCGCGGCGACAGCGACTGAAACTGTGCCTTAATACACTTTGCTTATGCTGCTGCCTTTGCCTTTGCTTTTGCTTTTGCTTTTGCTGTCCCTGTCAATCACGCCTCCAGCTGCTGATTACACGACGCGGCCATTTAGGATCCCCACAGACTCGCCGCCGCCGCAGTCCAAGGCTGGCTGACATATTAATGAAGCTGGCCCAGGCAGGCCTGGTTAAATGAATGCCCTGCTGAAGTAGGGCGTGGCGGCATTTTAAATCAATTCGTGAAACAATTAAAACTTGACTTTTTGCCGTCTGCACGGCCAGACATTGCGTATACGACATGTGTGCGCGAGCGCGGCCTCGCTTGGCACATTTGGCCAAATGCGAAAAGTGACGCAAAAGTTTTTTGAAAACATTTTTTGTTTGTTTGCACGTTTGTTTTACTCCACAGCCAGACGCACTCAGATGCACTCACAAAGCACTCAGCATGGCTGAAAAGTTGCCGCCAGTTATGCGACTTTCGCCTCTGTCTATCGCTTTCTCTGTTTTTGCCTCTGTCTCAGTCTGCGCTTTGCATAATTAATGTTTTAATGTCAATCATACGCACTGTGCGCCATGAAATATATGCGCACTGTTTATCGCCTTTTCAATTTTCAGCACACACACACACACACACACACACTCACAACCAAACGCTGCTTTTCCCGTTTACTGTCTTTTTGTCTCTTTGCCTTTTGCATTTAATCAGCAAAAGTTTTCGCTCAAACTTTGCCATGTAATTAAATTTGTAATATTTTTAGATTAAGTTTTCAAACTGTGGAATAATTGAGATTTCGCATTGGCATAAGCTGTGTATAAATCGTTTGGTTTGCACAGATTTATTAGCATTGGGGCGGCTTAACGAAAGCTATTCTTCAAACTTATCAAAAGTAGCTGCAGAAACTATTTAATTGAATTACAGCTTACATCAAGTAAGTTGATTGACTGACTGATGAATGTGAAATGGGATATGGGAAGGTCGATGGCTTATTTAATTGCGTTAAAAATTATATTTTGAATGCTTCATAAATATTGCTTAAGCGCGAATTTGAGGGTTCGAATCTGCCTAAAGCTAACCTGAAGCAAGCCAAATTAATCCACTAAACTGTGCAATGCCGGGTAATATCTGCCCAGTGCCAAGTGCTTAGCATGCGTTTGTCTTATGAATGAATCTCGCCCAGCAAGCAATTTGCGTAGCTATTTCCTCCGTCCTTTTTCAAGTGCTTTGCAGATCACAAGTCAAAAGGGTTGAACAAATTTTCGTTTGGCATATAAACTGAGCTCGTTGCACACCTGTGCGACTGCAACTGTTATCTGCTGGGCTCACACAAATGGCTTGAAAATTGATTACACATGACACGCCCACCAGCCCACACACACACACACACACACACACCGAACACACCTATCACTGGCGACCGCCCGCACAGCTGCTAATGGGCAAAAAAGCAAACATCACAGCGAGAGTAAAAAGAAAAGTTCACACAACATGAGATGAAAAATTACAACAAATATTAACAACAACAGCAACAATGACAATAGCAAATAGTAATGGCATTGACAATAACAACACACACAATAGCTGCCACTATTTGTAAGCACAACAACAACAACAACAACAACAACAAGGGACATAGATTTCGAGCTCACCGAAAAATCCTTGCGAACAATGTGACAAACGATGTGTGAAGCAGTTCGTAGCTGAAAGCGTGAAGTGCTCCGAACTGACATGCCCAGCGAGGGGCTAACTGTGAGTGTGTGTGTGTGTGTGTGTGTGTGAGAGAGAGTGTAAGAGGGGGTTGGGGGTTAGCCATATCTAGCCATACAGTTATCACAGAGCTGAACAAGACGCACACAGCGCACATTACGTATACGCACTGTGGCAACTTGGTCATTTTTCATGGCGCACGACAACGCGCAGCGACGATGACTACAAATCGTGACAAATTCTTGATGCGGGTTAAGTTACACATTTTCTTTCGCACCATTTTCTTATTTTTCCGATTGCCCCACGCCTGGCTTGGCCTGGTCCCGGTCCGTTTTGTGCGTGGGCCAAGCTTTTTGGCATTTGGCTTTAAATAAATTTTCAAAATTTTTGCCGCTTGCGTTCATTTCAAAGTCAGCCGACTTTTGCCTTCGACTGTCAGCCTGGCATGTGCCTATACGATTCAAGCTGCTTGGAAAAGCCATTAGCATAGGCTCTGCCATCCATAGAAAATAATCGAAAAAGGGCTACACCACGCGCTGTCGCCCACGCGGCAATAAAAACCAGCCCAAATGCGACACGGTTGAAAATTTGAGCACACTTTTTTATATTCAATTTATTTGACATGCATATTTTTTGTCCCAGTTTTATTTCCTTGTGTTGTCATCGGCATCATCAACGCAGTCATCTATTCGGAAAATGTTCTCTCTGCATTTTACACACATATCAAAATATTTGTTGTACATGAAAAAAAAGAGAACATACGAGTTTTTGTTTTTGCTAACATTCATTTAAATGCGCATACAGCAAAATGGCAGCAATTACAGTACAAATTGGCTACGATGAAAATTTAAACTAATAAAATATATAAAAACGAACACAGCAAAAATATTAATAATAATAATACTGATAACATAAATTACAAAATAACGTAATAAATTATTTTTTTAATATGTATGTATATGAGTCAAGCTATAAATGAGTTTGTCTTAACTGTAAATTGTTCTCTGTAAAGTCCTGGTCCTGGTCTCGGTAAGCGAGAGGTAGCTGGTTCAACTAGCGCAGCATTGGTTTATCTATTCTTGTACCATGCAGCTTTCCACTACTTTGTTCTCTTTTGTCACATAAAAAAAAGGAGGGCAGCTGTGAATTTCTAGGCTAAATAAGCGCTAAAAACAAATTAATTTTAAGCTAATGTCAACATTTTTTTCATTTCTTTTATCAGTCAAATGTGCTCATTATTTTTAACCAGTTTTTATTAATATTGTTAAACATTTAACATTGTTTCAAAAAGTCTTTTTTCGCGTCAATTATGACATATATTTAATTAAATTAATTATGGGCAAGCTTTACTGTAGCCAGCCCTTAGCCGGCACTACACCTGCACCTCCATTATCAGCCGAGGGCCGTATTCAATGACAGCATTTTTAATGCAATTTATGGTCGTTAAGGCGACAAAATATAATAAAAATGAATAATATTCCAACTGGTGTGCGGCAATGTACGCACGGCAAAAACCGCGTGCCACCAGCCAAGTGCAAATGTGTGCGTGCCACATGCAACACGTGACAGAGTGCTGCCACAGGCCACAGGCGCTAGCTCAGGCGCAGACGATTCGCGTCGCGGAGGCAAATTTATGAGCGCCACAAAATAAATCGGCGCGCCAAATGTGCGAAACAATGCATAACTCAAAGGATGGCAACAACAACAAAATAAAAAAAAACAAAAAAATATATAATAATAATAATAAAAGAAAATAATGTAATAATATTACAATTTTGTTTATGGCCCGCAATTTCCATTAATAGAATTTGCCGCAATTATGAGGATTGAAAGAATTTTATGAGAAACGTAACCAAACGGCGGTTGACCAAACATGCAAATAAATATTAATGAAATATTTCAGCTGCACATTAAACGAGAATTAAAATAAATTTAAAATGCGTAAACAGCAGCGAACAGACTATCAAATACTCTAACAGCGCATATCGAGACTAAGAAGCTCTTTCAAGAAAATAAAAACTAGCCACAATTTGCTTTAATGGAGAAACCTAGGAGAACATTTAAAGCCGTACACCTTAGCTATAGAAACAGTTGCTGCGTCCAAAAATCCATTTATAATGTACATTTGGGTCGGGGCAACAAAATGTTGACCACAAATTCAATCAATATTGCATGCACCTTAAAAACTCATACGCCAAAAGCCAAACATTATTAATGGGATAAAAGTGAATATTATAAACATGACAGGTAAACATTAGCTGGGATAAACATTAGCCGACTCTCCAAATATAAACAAGCAGCCCCACCTTCCACTTGCCCTCACCCTCCTCCTGGTAAGCTGAGGTAGCGGCAATGATAAACAATTCAATTAATCAATATAAAGCATCAAAGCGTGAGCGCAAAATAAGCTTCGAGAATCTTAGATACTCTATAAAAAGAGCGCAGAGTGAATCAGCGAATCAGCCGAATATTGTTGCCAAGGCAATTGCGACACTTAGTTATATTAAATATGAATTTGTCAAATTGGAAAATATGAGAAAATGATGCGGCTCACAACAGATACGAGTGTGATTTAACAGTGGGTGTAACTGGTCGGACCATGACTCGGTAATAGAGAATCTGTACTGGTAACTAATAGTCATTCAAACAGCCAATCGTTTGGAAATTACTTCAAAGTTCCTGTGTGTTTTAAACTGATTGATTTTTAGCAGTGATCGAAAAATGCTTAAAAGGTGCTCAAAAATGGAACAAAGTTTACAAGCTTATGCATCCAATTTTAAAGGCAGAAGGGGAAATGAAATATATTTAAATTGGAACTGGATTAAACGTTCTTGAAAATTGATCAAAAGTGGTTGAAACTACTTTGAAAAGGGAAAAACCTCAAACTGAACCCGATTTTCGATTGGGTTTTTAACAGTTTAAAAGATGAAAAGTTACGAATCCAATTAACTATATGCTAATTGGTTGGCAAATGGCTTAAAAGTTGACTGTAAAGTGGTGGAAAACGGTTTCGAAAGTGGTTAAAAATTGTTTGAAAAGCTGGTGGAAAAAAATGATATTTAAACTAAAACGCAAGCTGTCGAACCTTTACAGGGTACAAAACACACGGCAACAGCTACACACACACACACACACACATTTATATAGATATATATATGTATAGGCACACAGACAAAATTTTATAGCCAGACAAAGTGAAGCTCGCACATTTATTTCAATATACGTTTCAAACATTATGACCAGGGGAAAATGCTCATAAAAAATTCAAAACGCCCTAAGTACCTTCAAAGTAGCACGACAACAACAACAACAACAACAACAAGCAAAGTGCACACATCGAGAATATCATGTCGAGGGTATGGAGAGGATATGTTGGCTATCAACTTCAGCAGCAGTGCCAGAGTCAACTCCACTTTCAGCTCGTTGTTCAAACTGACCCGAAACGCATGTTTATGCGCTTTTTACAGCTGCTCCAACGCTTATCTCCAAACTTTTCCGCACTTTCTCTCTCTCCCTCTCTCGCCATCTGTGTTTGCTTTGAAAATGTTTTCTTTTTTTAAATAACTTTGCGGTCATTTTACTAAATGTTCGAGCTGGTCCATGGTTCAGGTGAGGGGCAGCAGCTCGTTAAGGGCACACAGCTAAATTTATGGGTCAGCTTAGGCGTTGCCTATCGGGTCATCAGTTAAGGGTGAAACACATCACAAAGCTGTGAAGCAGTCACAAGTCTGTTCCCGTTCCCTGTGTCTCTTCCCATTGGCCGTTTGCTATTTTAAAAGCTCGAACTGCTTTTTTTGGGGACCTCACAAATAGCTCACTGGCCGTTGGGTGTTGCCCACGCGAACCGGACCGAAAGGTTATTTATGTCCTTTTGATGGCCTCGCTTGCAAATCCAAGCGACACTTTAAAATAGCCACCGCTAATTGGATTTAATGGGCTTAATGCCCAAATGGATAACCTAATTTAAAGCCAGTTCGGCATGTCAAAGAGGAAAATTATTCAGTTAAATCTGAAACGCTGCAAACGTTTTACAACAAATTTAAATTGTTCAAGCAAAATCTTAGATATCCATAATTTGCCCGGGTCAGCTTTTATTCTATATATTATGGCATAATTTTCCACCGATTTTTATAAAATGAATTTGAATTCGATTAAATGATCAACAAAGAAAGTTCATGCAAACGTTTTTCGCCTGTTTTTCACATTTGGGTGTGTTGTTTCAAAACTCGAGAATAATCTTGAATAATCTTACTAGAGGTTGAAAATCGATTAAAAGCCAATTAAAAACTATTCCAAAAATTGATAAAGAGAAGACAAATATCAAGAGACAACTTGTTTCCAATTAAAACATACAGAAACTGTGGCAATGGATACCCTCTATCATAACGTATAATGAGAACTCAGAGGGTGCGTGTGTGTGTGTGCGTCTGTGTGTGTGTGTAAACAAAGGGACAAATGAAACTGTGCACACACATCTCATATAGGGAAAAGCGCCGCCAGTAAATGAAATGGCGGCCACAGGAAACGGAAATTTCATTGCAGAGTTGTTCATAAAACGCGCAGCGCTAAGAAATTGGCCATTGGCAAAGTTGGCGAGAAAAGTGGCCGGGCCCGGTTCAGGCGCCCACCTGCCAAAAGATAAAACGCACTTTCCACTGCCAGCCACTCAAAAAGGAACAAGAAGATGGCGAAAAAAATACACACCGACAGACAGACAGAAAGAAATATAACTGAAAAGCAAGAAAAAGCAGCATATGCGATGTTTTTCTTTTATTATATTTGAACTTTAACACAGCTACAATATAAATTAAAATGGCGGGCACTTCACATGCAGAGTGCGTGTGCGGGCGCAAGGAGGCCTTGGGGAGGGGGAGAGCGGGGGAGGGAAGGGAGAAAAGCCGTACAATGTGAATGTTTGGCAATGTTGGCCATTGAAGTTTATGTGCGCTCTCTCTATCTCTCTCACGCACACTCTCTCTCTCTCTCTCTCTCGCTCTGTGCCTTTGAGGCTGGCTTGCACTTAGCCCTCTGGCAGCTGTCATATGAAATTTGGCGAACACACACACACACACACACACTCAAACTACATACACATACATAGCTAGCTGGGCCTATAGATACAGCAGACAGTTTTTGGGTGTGCGCAGGATGTTAAAACAGATTCGACTCTTAATAATTTCCGCACTCGAGTTGATCGAAATCATAAAATTTTATGAGCATGCCAAGAGCGCGTGAGTGGCAACTCTCTGTATGTATGTGTGTGTGTGTGTGTGTGTGTGTGGGTGGGTGGGCTGTGCCAAAATGGCTGCCAGACAGACACAAAGAGCCAGCAAAAGGCAACAATGCGACAGTCAGACAGACGGACAGACAGACACATCAGGCCAGAGTCTCCCGCGACGCGCTGCCCGGCGCCCAAAGTATTAAAAAAAAAAACCTTTTTTAAAGCCACAGGGCAAGTGAGCAGAAAGTTCTTCTGGTTTTTTTTTTGTTTGTGTAATTCAAAATGAGTGATAGATGAAGAGAGACAGCCAAAGGAATAAGAGAGGAAGGGACAGCGAGAGAGCGGGAAAGAGCGTAGGGCATGAATAATGGAGGTTATTTCATATCAGCCAAAAACTAAAGTTGACTTTTTTCTGGCGTTGATTGAATGCCTCGCTGTGGACAGAGGGCAAAGCCCCTCTAAAAGGTAAAGATTTGCTGTAGAAATTTAATACTCAGACAACTATTTAAATTCTTTACTTCTTTTTTATTCATTCTCTTATTATTATCTGCTCGCTTGATCTTAAAGCTTAAATGAAAATAAATATTTTTTTTTTTTGATTTTTTTTTTTTAGTGCGTATTCATTTTTATTAGCAATTTTTATTTCAATTCCATTTTGTGCTGACTTTCAATAATTTCGTCCTGCGTTTGTTGCCTTTTCATTTGATTTCTTTTTCTGCTCGCCTTCGTCTACTAAATTTTTTTCTTTGGATGTTCATTTCATGCATTTTTGCGCTTTCATTTTTCATCATATTTTGCCTCAAACTTTGTCTACAATTTGTCATAACGTCAATTTATGCTCTGCCACGGCGCCTTCCCATGACCCACTGAAATAATTCTCGTACCGCCCAGTATAATGCACTAGGGAAATTAATTTCTAGCTCTGCTGCTGGCCGTATGCCTTGTAAAGTTGCGCGAGGGCAGTTTTTAGAATTAATAATAATAAATATAAATAGAGCCAAGCTATTGTCTTCAATATAATTATATGAAAAATATGTTGTATATTTACGAGCTACATATTGACACTTTTGATCTTAAATAGCCATCTTTATGAGCTCGCAGAATACTCCAATTATTATGTTATATTCTAGTCAATGCCCTTTGCAAAGGTATGTTAACATTATGACAACAGAATGTATGGAGTGTTAGGCAATGTTAATGACAATAATGTTAACAAGCACGCTGTTAAGCTCTACGTTAAGAGTGAAAACTAGAATGTTGCTGTTAAAGTTAACATAGCTGAAGAAAGCTGTCAAAGTTTTAACATGGCGTATGCGATCAGCTGTAATAACAGCATGTTAAGTTCGTATTGGTGTTCGACTTGACATCTAGTTGATTTATTTAAATGCAGCCGTTAATCATGACTAGAATTTAATAGAGCTATTTTCAGTTTTAGTTGCTAAACAGCACGCGCCGCCCACGCAGGTTCATAATTTGAGTTAGCAGTGATTGTGGCACAAGAAAGGAAAAGCAAAAAAAATGTGGCACATTAAGTGGCTAGCCAAATAGAACAATTTAATTGCTAGGCTTAGGGAAAAGCATTGCTCATACGCCCCGTTGCCAGCCCTGAGACAGCCACTCAATTAGCAGCGCCGGCAAAGCCTTTGAGCTGCCAACTCTCCGCTAATTGCGAGCATGTTGCCCGTGCAACACCATTTGGCGTCCTTGCGCGTCCTTTGAGTCGAAAGGCTACAAGTTTTTGCCATTTTCTTACATGTTAGCAGCATCGCGCGCCCCCAAGGCGACATGCTAGGATCTCTGCATGTTAACAGCCAGCGCAAGGCAGCTGCAAATAAATCCAGTCAAAGCAACAGACAAGCAAAGGAAAAGCGAAAAGTAAAACGGGAAAAAGACCAAAGGAAAAGACGAACCCAGTGACGTTATGTTTATTATGCCAAGCATGCGAGTTAATACTCGGCATTGTTGTTGTAGTCGCCTCTATTATTGTTGTTTTTCCTATGCAGAGAGAAAAATTGTGGCCCAAAGATAAGCTGTTTCGTAGTCGATTCGTAAGTTTTTCAGCGTGAATCAAGCTAAAAGTTCTCTATTCAAACTTTTTTTTGTGAGAAGTCAAAATCGGTTATTCAAATAGATAGTCAACAATTAAGCGATTATTTGGGAAAAACTTGATTCAAGTTAGATATTACTCAAAAATAGTCTGAGCAGGCTTAAAAGGTAGATGCATTATAGAAGGGATTTAGAAGACGCGGTCTTCCAATTTATTTCGCATTCCTTTACTTAAGACCTTCAAAGATTTTCAATAAAAGTTGATTCGAGTTTATTCTAGCATACAAATACGTACTTGAAATAAGCATAACATGCTTCCTCTTGCCATAATTTCAATACTCTCAATTCTTTTTTCTCTCTGTGCGCTGTTGCCTTTGACAAGCTACAGAGCAAAAGCCACGCTGCCAAGCCCCCCACCACACACACCCACCCCTCTCTTTTAAGCTTACTCCCTTTATATCCTGTATATCTTTCATATCTAGCGCTCATTATTTTTATTTCACTCGCGTGCATGTTACACAAAAATCCTTGATAAAAATATCCTGCAAGAGAGCTAGCGTATTCCAAACAGAAACCGGAGCCGGAGTCAAGAGCAAAATTTGAGTAAATAAAATTCATAGCTTAATGATTGGGATGGAGTTTGTGTTAGCTAAATTGGCAGCATTTGTGGCCAACGGGCTTTTCACAGCGGAATGCAGTGTGGATTTAAGTAAGCTGTACAGAGTTTAAAGTGATTTTCATGTACTAATTGGATTGGAATTAAGAGTTAACTTGATGCTATGCATGTGAAAGTATTTATTGATTTATACAAGTTTTTGGAAATGCAGACTGATTGGGTTTTTAGCAGGACTGCAAATCGGGCTTGAGCCATGCCGGTTCGAACCAGGAATAATCATATTGGCCATAAGCTGAATGTCAAAACAAACAGTTGCCTTATCAAAAATTAAACCGAACTAGATCCATTTTTCAAAAAGTTTTTTGCTTCAAAATAAAAAGTTTTGTCGATGAACTAGTTGCAAAGATAATCATATCTTTTGGTTCACGAACCGAATCTAAATGTTGCGAATTTTTCCGAAACCTTGAACCTGGCTGTTAGATATTAACATTGTGGCTGCGTTTCTTTTGGTTGCCATTTTATGTTGATACTCGCAGCCAACAGCAAACACAAAGGAACTCGACTTGAACCCATTTTTTCACATCTAGAAACAAAGATGTTTCACAGAAACCAACATATATTTAATGCTTCAGCTAACCAATATTTAACGGCATGTTCAGGCGCCAGCACAATACTTCAAAGTTGGGCAAACAATTTCTCGATAATAACCACAAATCACACTGGCAGGGCGAGTGGGTTCAAATCCTGCCCCTAGACGAGCAGAGCCCTTGCCACTACCATATTCGAGGATTATCACATCGCTGTAAAGCACCTCGAGACATTAAATGCTAACGGACGCATCATTAACCCGAGCAACAGCTAAGGAACCCGCCTGAAGCCAGCCCGAGTTGAATCTCATTAGCCGCTGGCCAAGTCGACTTATCGACACCGTCAAGAACCAAATTCAGCTTAACTGATACATTTAATTTTATTTATAACGCACGCATGGCCTGGCCTACAAACAGCAACAGCAATAGCAACAGTTCGACTCTGTTCCACAATCAAGCTTAATACGCGCATAAATATTAATGCAGTGCCTTTTGAGTGGCAAGAAGGACAACGGCACGACGAGGCACCTGAGCGCAAACTTATTGGCTTATTAAAGTCTAATGTCCGTTTTTTTTCTCCCAATATATATACCCTGAACGCATTGGAAGTGGGCACAAGGTGTATATTCATTTTGTGCAAAAGTATGTCACAGGCAGAAGAAAGTATCTAAGAACTAACATGGTATATACTTACATTTTCTAGCAGGATTTAAGCTGCCACAATTTCACAAAGACCAAACTATGCACTCCGAATTCCACTTTGCATACTTCATACATAATATATCTGTTTGTACATGTAGAACTAGGCTCAGGGTATCTCCTAGTCGTGCACTCCCCACAAAAGCACACTTACAGTTTGTTTTTGGCCTATAATAATGGACTCGACTTGAGTTCGACTCGTGCCGAACATCTTACCCAATGTGCTGCGCCCACGTGCGCCCTAATTGTCAAGGTAATAGACACTGTGCCCAGAGTTCGTTGCTGCATGTGAATGAAAAAGTTTTTCCCGTTTTTGGTGGCTATTTAATATCAATGTGGATTATTACATGACGTTCCCAAATGTCGAAGTTTGTTGTTGTTTTTTTTTTTTTTTTTGTGGTCAAAACTGTTTAAGCCCTGGCCAATATGGAGCATTAAGTGAGCTTTGATGAATGCTCATGAATAAGCAAGCGTGGCAACTAACAACTGCCAGCTGGCAACTTGGAACTGTTATTGTTTGTATACCCTGTACACAAATGATCGAAGAGCTTATATGAGTTCTAGATCAACAAATGTCTGTCAAAGTAATTGAAATAGACACTGTTAAAACTAGAGAGTATTAAGGTTCTCTTTTACTTATCATGCGCTTCTCAAGTACTTGTATATTATTATTATCAACTATTAAAAAAGGTTAAATTAAATACGAAAATAAATTCAAATAGTAAATAAAGATTTCTGAAATAAAAATAAATTCTAAATGAAATCAGTTGCAAGATTTGAACTAACGAACTAATGAACCAAGTTAATTAAGTCCATGAAATCAGAGTTTAAACCAGTGTCTGCGATGCTTAAACTAGAAGTCAGATGCAGGAACTAACATTCAAGAGAGAGATTTATTATAATTTTAAACCAACTATTTCTTGGCCATGGGTTCAGCGTTTGAACCAGCGTCTCCGCTTATTAAACTAGATATCAGATAAATGAAGAGCTGACACTATAGCTGAAACTTGTATTCAGACCAACTACCAAAAGCAGCAGCTCTCTCTTTATTTACAGGGTACCTTCACATTGACCACTCGCTTCGCTCATTCTTAGTTTCTTGTGCTGCGCAAGAAATCAAGTCAATAAAGTTGGGGACCTTCCCCTTCCCTGAAGCGTGGACCACACGCCGCGCACGCACTGCCCATATAAAAAGGCCAAAGTTTTCAACTCAATTTTCTCGGGCATTTTGCTTAGTAATTTTTCCGTTGCTTTGCATCTTTGGATCCTTTAAATATTTATGCTATTATGATGTGCCTCAATTTATGAATTTGCCAAAGTATTTAGTCAATAGCTTCAACAAAAAAAAAAAAAAAAAACCGAAGCGAAATGAACAAAAAGTTGGCAATTTTTGCCAACAGTGCTGCATATTTTATTTATTATTATATGCTTTGAACATCGCAGCTCGCAGCTCTCAAGTTTGGGCCTCTTATCGATGTAAGTCTGTTCGTATTTATGAGTGTGAGGTCTTGAATTTATGTTCAAAGTTTCTGCTTAATGTGCCCAACTGCAGGGTACTGAAATCCTAATGGAACGTATTTTAGCCCTTGGCACTTAAATTTGTGGTAAAAATAAAAAACTTTCTCCTCAAGCAGTTGTCAAATATTAAAAAAGATTCTCAAGCGAGAAACATTTGCAGCGAAACTTATGCCAATGAGGCTCAGCTGTCCAATCAGCGCATAAATATGTGAAGCGCATAAACTAACATATTTTAATAATATTATGCATGAATTATTCTCCTTTCTTAGCATTTTACTCTTTTAGGGGGTATAATAATTTGATTGTGGAATGTGTAATAGAAGCAGACATATCCGATATTTATATTTCAGCTCAGCCTGAACAGGCGAATGGCTGTAGTTGTGTCCGTCTGGCTTCAATCATGGAAACCTTTCTCGTTTTTTATTGAGTTCACAATTAGCCAATAATAAAATTATGTCTGTCGTAACAATTGTGGTCGCAATAAAATATCAACTCAAATTCCAAAACAAAGCCAGTTTGCAAGTGTCAACATTAATTTGCTCGCATTCAAAAATGTAAATAATTTTGACAAAAAACGTAATTAAATTAATTTTTGTTCAGAAATCAAACAAATTTACAGACTGCGAAAAAATAAAAGATTTCAGGCGTTGCACAAAGCCAACTTTAATTAAATAATTGATGGCTTTGATGTTGACACTGGGCGGGCAAACAAATGCATTGCCTTACCCAGAATAAATGGAAAAGTAAATGCGCAAAATGCGCGTGCGACATCCGGAAATTTTTGGAGCAATGTTTCCTTTCCCAATTGGGCTGCACAAATTCCATTACCCGAAAAACGCCGCGAGGCAGCGACCGTTCGCAACTGAAATTATTTAGATGGCACACCAAAGAACAAATACTCACATATATGTGGAGTGTGTATACTTAAGTGTGCGTGTGTGTGTGTGCTTGAGTGTGTGTCTGCATGTGTGTGTGTGTGTGTGTGTGTGTGTCTGTGTGTGTAGAGCATGGCATGTGGCGTCCTGGTGTCCTGCAGCGCATGCACTAAGGCAGAACCATTGTTCTAATGCCCCACTGCTGTAGTTTGGCAGGCATTAATATACCCTGTAATACGCAAAGCAAGTATATGTTGATGTTTATTTATTATAATTATATAAAGCATGTGTTGTCCACATCATTTTTATACTAAAACTATATACCTTCTATCGCAAGGGATTTCAATTTGCATTATCCTTCTATGGAAAGTTGATCTATTTAAAATAAAAATTCCATTGCATATGTCAGGCTAACACACAAAAACTTTTGCAATAAATAAAGTTAAAAAATTAAGCATTAAAAAAACTAAAAAAGTATTGATAAATGTATATATATATTATTAGCTAAAAGAATAAAAATCTAGTTCACAAAATAGAAAAATTGTTGAAAGAAAATATAATTTAATGAATGTGGTATACAAAATATAGAAAAATATATAGTTTAAAGAGTATAGAAAAATACAGTTTAATATAGATCAAAATATAGATTTGATCTAATAATATATAACTATATTTTCAAAGTTATTTTTATTTTTAATTCTCATACTTTTATTATATATATTTAAAAAGAAATATACAGAAAAACAAACTTCAATTTGCAGTTTTGCATTTAGCTGTGCTGCTGGATTTGAAAATCATGAAGTGCTTACACTCCAAAGAGTATCTTATCGTCGATCATTGAGCTAAGCACTCTAACTTGTTTTTCTATTGCCGTTTCTCCAACTCGAGCAGCAATTTCCGCTCCAAATGCTCGCATTCGGCTCGTTGCCGAGGGAAATTATTAAAAGCGAAAACGGGCGCGCTATTATTTTTGACACTGATAAATTTACAGCACAGACCTTGGAGTAGTAACCTCCGGACAGTACGAATGTGCATCTGTGTGGCAATGGGCCAGGCCAGCGGGCAGTGTGGAGGGTGGAGGCTGCTAACGGGGAAGTAATATAAATCGGACCCCGGGGATAAATAAGTTTGTGTTAGTTATGACAATGTGTTGAACTCGCATTGAAATGCATTCCTGTGCGTTTGGCTGTGTGCGAATGTGTGTGTGTACGTGTGAGTATGCTTGTGTGTGTGTGTGTGCATCTGGTAATGTATGTGGCTTAATTATGCAAAACTATTTTTTGGTAATGCAGCACAATTGCAGATTTAAAAGTTATTTTCTATGGGAATTAAGCATATTAGAAATAAAATAACATTATTGTGCGCCGTTATACGATTAAATGCTTAATAAATTTTCAAATTTATGGTTTTTGTGCATGAAACAAATGAAATGAAAGTCTGTCTGACTAAAACAATTTTCGACTTAATTGAGAAGCTCATTGGAAAATAGAAAATATCTGACAGAACGAATAACAATAAACCAATTTTTGATTTCGCAAGAGTTCCTTTTAAATTCTCAGTCAAATTCTGAGGTACATTAAGCATTGCAAATTATCATACATTAATTAGTAGAAATATTTAAACTTAAAACTCTAATTGAATAACTTAAATATATAAACAATTTAAAAAATTTGTTACAAAATAAAAGAAAAACATTTCAAAATAGTTAAAAATTACAAAAGTGAAAAATAATCTTCAAGAAAATGTGTGCTTTGAACACCATAATTTCTTAATAATAATATTCCCTAAGTATATTAAAAACTGAAGCAACCATAATATTGCACTCGGCGAGCACCTGCCAGCAAAAATAAACAGACAAACAACTCACAATCCATTAGAGAAAATGCTTTATTAAAAATATATTTTCCGTTTTTCCTTTCAGTGCGTTCTTTTGGTTGACTGAAAACAAATGCGTCGCACCGAGGGCAGCTGGAGCGGAAGTGCAAGGTACGTAAATAAGTCAAAAATGCAGTTGAAATACGCGGGGCTCATAAATAAAATGAAACAGCGAATGTCTTAAAGCCAGGCTAGGCGCTGCCCCATGGCCAAAAGGGCAAAGGCAACGCTAAGACACAAGCCAAAAAGTAAAGAAAATATTAAGTGCTAAACTTTTGGCGCAGCCTGTCCCAAAAAAAAAAAAAAATACTAAAGAAGCAACAAAAAATAATGCAAAACTTGTGCAAAGACATCCGCGCATTGTTAGTGAAGCGAGTGCCACGCCCATGGGCACGCCCACACGCCCATGTGCACATACGCCCAAACGCAGTCCTAGAGTAAAATATATAAAAGCGTATTCATGTTAAATTCTTAGCGCAGCGTCGCGCATTGTTTGACTTGAACTATGCGCAAGTTATTTCTTTATTTAAAGTCACGAGCTCCATTGTTAACTTGTGTTTTTGACCCACTCAACCACCCAACCACCCACTCACACCCATACACACACACACATACGCACAATTTTCATGCGGGCGCTTTTTGTGCAAATTTTTTGGCTAAAGTCAAAGCAGGAAAGGAAACCCTTTTTTGGACCGACATGCTTAAGCTCAAGCTTTATGCGGCCACTAAAGGGAAGGCTGAGGGCGTGTGAGGAGGGACTTTAACTGTGGTGTCGGCAATATATTAGAGTGTGTGTCCTCCACGCTGGTGTTAAGTCAGCTAAAAGCCTTTGGCCCCAACCACTTGAATTTGGTCGCCAGCGCAACTTTTTAGAAACGGATGCAAGCGGAATTGCCAAAGAGAAACGCTGGACGAGGGGAAACGGGCGTTTGTTTTATTCCAAAACTGGGGCCACTTCCCGCACATAGCCAGATGACTATTTTTGTGGTGCCCAGGGATTACGGGTGGCTGGGTTGGACACGGGCCGGAGCAAAAGTTTTATGCGCACCACCAAAAGTGCAGTCAAGTCCAAAAATATGACTTGTGAATGGATTTTTTGGGCTTGGAGCGGGCAATGGAATGTGTCTGCCGTCTGCTGGTGGCTTATGCTCGACTATTTGGCTAAATAAGTGCCAGAATGTTTTGGGCAAAGTCAAGAAGAATTCGAAAGTGTGCGTGAAATGTCCAGAAATATGCCATAATTAATTTGAAATTTAGAAGGAAAAAAACACGAGAAAGTAAGAATAGTTTCAGCACACCGAAGATTTGATACACTTATACAGAATCTCGTACATGCTGCTGATTTTAATGAAAATATCGTTGAAAACAGAGTATTTTATTGTACAAGAACCTACTTTTAGACCTGTTGTTCCTATGAGAGCCAATAAATTCCAAGGCTGGTCAAAATATCTTGATAAGCAAAGCAGTTTTCCATAGAAGAACCTACTCTTCTTTCCATTATTCCTATGTCAACCTTCCTGATTTTCAAGAATATATATCACATAGAATATATATACATTATGGGTTTACATATTTCATGATGCAATTATTATACTCTCTCCAAGGATATAAAAACAGATGCTCAAAGAAGCTTAAGAGTGAGTTTTGATTTAACACAAATAGGGAAACAAAAGAAATACTAAGTAAGCTCTCTAGAAAAAGAAGCTGACATTAAAAGAAAGCACTTAGCTAGCGATTATGTGTGGATTTTTTCCAAACATTTTGGCTGCTATGCAATCTTTCAGTCTTTGATAAAACATGAACCCTGGCCAAAAATCCTGTAAAAGCTTTTTGAGTAAAACTCAAACAGTATATTATTTTTAAATAAATATATTTCCAAGAAAACTCGACGCTTTACAACCTGAAAAATACATTTTTTGTTGCCAGAAATTCTATTTGATTCTACATATAACTTTTCCTCGTAAATATACATGCATAAAAAAAAACCCTTCAAACAAATTGTGAACCTGCGGCAGTGCATTATTTGAACATTTATATGTATATATTAATAATTGTTGGAATTTGATGACCCATTTTTTTTTTGAGATAAGATTTTTATGTTTTTCTTGCATTTAACGCAAATTTTTTATTTGCTTTACACATTTTGTGCGCATTTTTATGCGCTTTGCCAATGATTTATTGCGAAAATTTCATTAATTTGCTGCGCTGTCATAAAACAGGGCAACAGCAAAAAAAAAAGGGAAAATATAAGAAAAGAAATATATTTATATAAAATGAAATAAATTTGATTGGCGTGTGCGTTGCGTGCGGCGTGCATTGGTGTTAAACAAATTTTATAGCCCACCTATGGGCACATACTTTTATAAGCGAATGTGCGAGTATATATATGGGCCTCGGCCCATGTATTTACGAGCTGCCGCCGAAAAACTCATTATACGCGCTGCCGTTGGAATTTTAAAATATAAATATATGTATGTATATTGTATATTGTATATCGTATATTTGCCACGCGTTACGCCTTGTCGGCGCTTTTGAAATGTCAAAGAACACGTGTTTTCTTATTTATATATTTTCTGCCTATTTTTTGTTTGCTTTGCTTTTCTCTGGAACGTGTCAAAATTAAAAGTGCGCAGACAAACATTTGTGTAGCCTGCAGAAACCCAGTCGAAGTTTTCCGTGCAAATCCAGCGCATAGATCGTGTTCAATTTATGTGAGGCTGGGCAGGTCGCGTACGACAACTTATTAGAGGGCGCACATAATACGCATACGCAGCGTGGGGCGGGCGCCCAAATAAGTATGCTATAGGAAATTTACTTTTTTCTAATTTACGCCTTGCGTGTGCCCAGACTGAGCATGGGCACAGGCTGAGCTTTTTCCATTAAGTCTGCAGCTGGCTTCGTCATAATTCATGGGACACACACGGACACACAGACGCACGGACACACACACACACGGACACACACACACACACGCACACGGACAGATGAATACTAGCACAGCGAATCACAGATTGGGGCCATGTTAATTTGTAGGCCGCTGCAGGCGGAAGTCCTTTTGGGTCTTTAAACGCAAATGAAAGGCAAACCGAAGCTTTTACTGCTGCCAGCAGCTCATGTATCATTTGTGTCTACCCCGCTGAAATGCCAACATCCATCCCCACCCACTTCCTTTTGCTGGGCTTCTTTGTGTGCGTGTTGCTCTAAATTAGATTTTCATTTGCGTGGGCGCTGCTCATAGCGGTTGTCCTTTGCCAACCAACCAGCCAACCACGCCCTCCGCTTTTGTCATTGCCCACTTGAAGCACTGCGCCCACTTAGACTTTATGACCTGCCACATAAAACCCTTTTGAACCTGACCCAGTGCAAAGAACGCGCCAGGCTTTTTGCAAAATCAATGCCAAAATTAATTAATCCGACTTAGTTTGGCCATAAAGTGGGCAGCATATGAAGTTTTTCCGTATGCCTAGCTCTTAAATTTATCGCCTGTTTATATTTGCTTTTTGTATACAAAAATGTATTCACAGATTTTTCCTTTGACTTCACAATTTGCTTTCAAAATAAAAATCCAAACCAGAAACGCATCAGGCAAAATGTATTTTTATTATTATTAGAAGTGCGTGCGTCAAAGCCCAGCCCAAAGTGAGACAGCCAGAAGTCCCGGACTGCGCCTGTCAACGGCTGTCAGTTGCCATTTGTTATTGATTATAGACGCCTGTGCTGCTTGCCATATACCCTGTATATAGAGAGGCAGGCTGTCATAAATAAGTTTATCCCGGCAACAGGCAGGCACAAAATCCTAAGCAGAGCTTCAATATTACAGACCACAAGAGCTTGAGGCTGTAAATTCGGCATGTAAGTCGTCGCATAGGCCAATAAATTTGTCTTCAAACCTTAAACTTTTCCCAGCGCTCACATACTCATAAATTTGGGATTAAAGCCCCTGCAAATACTGCTCACTTTTATATGGAAGAGTTTGTCTGGGACCGCGCTGTCTGAGCGTAGAGTTAACAAACGAAAAGTCGCTGGTTCAAAATTTTTTTTGAGATCTAGCTACTTATGCAGGGCATCTGGTAGTCGCGCATTCCCCCATTACATTCATTCAGTTATTTTTTTTCTCGATTTCTCCTTTTAATTTCGTAAAAGCATACAGAAAAATCGCGTATGCCTTAGCTGTTGCCTTTTTTGATTGACAGACGAATTCATCTGAATTTATGTGAATTTGCGCGAAGTTTTAAGAGCCTTTTTATACCCTATAAGCAAAGTGCAAATGTGTTTATAGGTTTTGTGCCAAATGCAATCGTTTCGACTTTTTACTAAAATTAATATTCAGCTTTAGAGCCAGATATTTAAAAGGCCAATAAATGCTGCTTCGCTTCGAACCAAATGTCCCAAAACATATTCAAGATCTTTTTTGACTTACACACGAGCAGAGTATTGCGCAGTCATTGCCACCCAACTGCTAGGCTTATACCTATTTTTCTATTTTTCTCTATGATTTCAAAGCAAAAATTGAGATGGCATTTGCTCAGGCAACATTTGAAGCGTTTGATGGCAAAGTATTTTAGCCAAACGATGGCAAGTTTTTAATAAGCAACAACAAACATTTCAAATACATATAATTGAGCAGCTGCCTAGACTCTAAAGTTTGTCGGCATTGAAATTTAAAGGAATTTGCTTAAAGCTGCAAAGCTGCCAGCAACAAAATTGGCAGCCGCTGAACAACTTTGGCAGCATAATAATAACGTTAAAAGATAATGAGTATGGCAAACAGCCACAACAACAACAAGAAGAAGATGAATATTAACAACTAAGAGTAAGAGTAAGAACAATTGTGCGACTAGCGAATACCCTGCACACGCGAGCTAAGCTATAGAAAGACTGTGCATACGAAGAACCATACGAACGCAGCTTGTGTCTTCTTTTTTCGTTAACCCGCCAAAAGTATTCTTGATTTTTATGAACTTTTAGGGTAGACAAAAACAGGCATCCAATTATATGTAAGTATCAAAGCCAAGGGCAGCATCCAAAAAATAGGAGTAGGAGTAAAGTCTTAAGCAAAAACAACAAAATTGATCGGAGATCGGAGTGTTACAGACACATGCACAAATTAAATATACCCCTCCATACACATTTCCATTGGATACGGTGTACAACAATGCCAAATTTGTCGCATTGGGCTGGGGGGCGTGGCACTAGCGCTATCAATGCCATACGCCCCGTGAAGCTGACCCAAGAGAAAAAGAAAAACAACCAAACAACATGAAGAGTACCAAATAGGCAACTTGAGCAAAAGTTTCAAGAGTCAAAACATTACCGCCCCCTAAGCTATCATATGTGTGCGCCATACACATATACACACACACACACACACACACACATATATATATATATATACATATATATAAATATATATATATATAAATATATATGCACACTTTGAGATATTTATCGCTTCTTAAGTATTTTTAAGAAGTTTGCCACGGCAACTTTTACTTTCTTCTGGCGACAACAACAAACATTTTGTCTTGGGCATATTTCGAGTGGCACTTCAAGTTGTCAGACTCTTGTCTTTCTTGTCTGCCACGCCCCTGTCCCGTCCCGCCCCCGCCTTAGCCAAGGCCAAGTGCTGGCTGGCTGCGACATTCCTGAATAAAAGTTTTTTCAAGGCCTTAATCAACTTTGCTTATAGCTTAATGAGCGCATGTAATGAGTTAATTCTTTTGCAGTGTTGCAAAACGTCAAGCTTTTAGGGCGAAGCTCAAATAGTTGACAAGAGTTTAACGCAATTGCGTGCGTGTTTTAACAAATTTTTAAAAACATTTGCCGGCTTAAATTTGAGTAAATTTGATATATGCCACAATTTACAAGCAAACTTTGAAAGTAGATTAGGCAAACATAATACCCACGGAAAATGGCTAAGAGGAGTATAATCTCTAATAAAGTAGAAAGCTTCTGCGACACCATAAATATATATACTTATTATTGATCAGGTCAACTGGGTAGATCTTGTCCTTACCATCTTTCATCTTTCTTTCTTTCTGTGTAAACTCATCTATCCCAGAATCTACTAGAGCTAAAGCCTGGCAATTTCAAATATATATATTTGTAACTTAACTTGGTACCTATTTTTACAATTTTTTATAGCTTTCCCCATTCAATAAAAAAAAGGAGGAAAAATATTATTTTGTTAGTATAGCCTTGCACTGTGGTATATACGCGCATAAGTATACCATATTTGAGCTTTGAAAATAGTCAAAAAAATGGACTGTAAATAACGAAGTTATTTAAGAATGCATTTGCCAGATTTTGGTGTGCGGCTACAGGAGGACCAAGCAGAGCTCTAGTGCAAATATGTGTGTATGTGTATTTTTTGTATAGAAATAAGCTGGAGTGTATGTAATGGCAGCTTGGCGCTGGGTTGAGGGCAACTCCTACCCCTTTTTTTCTTAATTTCTTAAGCAATTAAAAACATATTTTTAGAATTCGTTTTCAACTTTACAAACTCCAGTTAGGGATTTAATTCCGTTGCACGTTAACGGATTAAGCGAAACCAAAAACCAATTAGGCGGCATAGAATACACAAACACACCCACAGAAACACACACATAATAACACACACACACATACAAACACACACAGATTATGCACACTTGTGCCCATCCCTTTTGTACGCCCATAAAGCACACAATGAAAATCCAAAAAGAACACAACAATTTTTCTTTGGCACTCAATACTAACGCATTCCCCCTCCCAAAAAAAACTCTGCTCTCTTTGCAGTTATTAGAGGCGCGGCCAGCGGGAAAGACGAGTCTATTAACAGAACAAACAGCCTAAAAAAAAAAAAGAAAGAAGAGGAGAAGGAGGCAAAGCTTGGCAGGCGGCAAAATCCGTGACTGAGTCGCTGGCAAATCGAATTGCTAAGCGGCTGCCAATGAGACGGCACACACATTGCTGTCAGCAGAGGCATCAGCATCAGCAGCAGCAGCAGCTGAAACAGGACAAGCAGCAGAAGCAGGAGCCGGAGCAGCAGCTGGAAGCTGGCTTAGCTGAAGAAGCAGCTGGAGCACAGCGAAACGAAACAGTTAGCCGGTTGGCAAAAGCCGATTGCGAATTTGCTATATTGACATAAGGAAATCGTTAGCCGGCTTAGCAGGCCCCAAGGCGTCAAGGCGCATTTAAAATTAAAAAATCACGTGCCAAATATACACATATATACACATATATATATATATATACATCAGCTGGCAGATATCGGCAGAGCAGAGTCTTATGCTAATGCGAGCGAGTGGGCCATGAATATAACATGAGACTGGCAACTAAGCCAGCCAAGTGATGACAATAAGCGCCAGCCAGAAGCTATAAGAACAGAGACAGCTACGCAAAGCGAGAGGGCGACAGAAAGAGAGTGTGCGAGACAGACAAAGAGTGAGAGAAAGAGAGCAAGTGTGCGACAGAGACAGCATGACGGAGCTGCGCCGCCTGGAGACGCCGCGTCTGCACAAGCAGCATTCGCTGCGCGGCGAGCCGCTGCTGCTGCTGCACCACAACCAGCACCATACGCTGGTGGATCAGGCCTGCAATTTGAGCAGCGGCGGCAACAGTGCGGCCAGCACCACCAGCAGCAGCACGGCAACCGCAACCACAGCGCTCGGTGGGGGCTGTGCAGCGCAGCGCCTGAACAGCGTCGAGTTCGATGAGCATGATGTGTACTATGTTTCGCCTTCTAAGCGAAAAGCGGGCGTGGCACCTGTGGGCCCGGCACTGCGGCCAGCCACAGCCTACGAGGCGGGCAGCAATAACAACAATAGCTACAATAATAATCACAATGTGGTCACCTTCTCGGACTTTGTAAGCGAGCGGGGTGGCGGTGGCGCCTCCAGCTCGCATCGCGGCTCGCTGAAGCGGGCGAAGGGACGCAGCAATCAGTCGCTGTGCAGCTGCGATGCCGGCGACGAGGCGCAACTGCAGCCGGACGCGGCGCGTCCGCTCTACGAATACAGTTTGGAGCGGCGCCGCAAGACGCACACCTACACCTGTGAGCAGAACGCACAGATACTCATGAGACTGGAGCGCGAACGTCAACGGAAATTATCGCTGACTAGCCTGGTCGGCGGAGTAGGAGGCGGCGGCGGTGGGGAGTTGCAGGTAAGCGCAAATGCTTATGTTTATGTAATTGGAATCATGAGCAGCAGTGCCAGCTGTGCGGCACGTGTCGTGCTGCCTGCCTGTCTGTTCGCCTGTCTGTCTGGCTGCGCGTGTGTGCGGCCTGTTGCAGGCAAATTTGATAGGCAAACAATTCGCGGCACGTACTCGCAGCAGCTCCAGCAACAACAACTTTGACTGACATTTGGGCAGCTGGCAGATGGCACACGGCACCTGAAATTCGCCACCTGCCATCTACCACCTGGCCGTCTGTCCAAATACATAACCTCCGCTGTCGTTTTATGTGCCCCATTTGGTGGCAACACATTTGGACATAAGCGCACAGCTTGAGTTACAATTTTTTAAATATTCATGTGAAAAAATGAACAAATATTCCGGTTCGAGATTTCAGTATTTAATATTCATTTGCCACGAATTGACCATTGAATCTTATTAGTCGCCTGAATCGATTCATATTTTTGATTGGGTTCCCTTATTTTGCAGAGCTTACAATTCCAAGATTCAGAAGGATGAAAGTCGTAGAAAAATATTGCTTTTGAGTTTAAAAAGTTTAAGATACAGACAAACCTGTCGGATATTCTTATAATCACAATACTTCGAGTTAGCAAAAAGAGAGGCAACAACTTTCACGTCTCTTTGTTGTCGTAGAGAAAACATTCGCCCAAGTAAATATATTTTGCATTCATCTGTAGCTCAAAATCCTTACAAACAGTTTAAGAGGCAGGTCGTTGGTTTAAATGCAGCAGCAATTTTCAATATTTATATGTGTTTATTCAATTTACTATTTTTCACTAAATAAAAGCCGCTCATGAAACAGGAGCTGATAAATAGTTTATGTCTAGATAATAATGCAGACAACAGTTAAATGTTAATTAAAATCAAATACTCAGTCAATAGAAAAATGTTCGACCAAGCCTCATTCATTGTAAACGCAGCATGCCACGCCCCTAAGTAGGCGACTGCTAGTTCGTTTGATAGCTTTACGGGAAAAGCCCCAAAACCAGATTATATTCTTCTCACCAACGGTGAAGGTTGTAAACATATTTACACAGTTTTATATAAATAAAACAAAAAATTATTTATCTTAAAGAAAACGGAAAAAAAAAATTGAAAAGAAAGTCTTTTTATTTGACACTATCTAATTTCGTGCGTGTGTGTTCAGAGAGCAAAGGCAAAGGACTTTAGGCATGGAGTTGAACCTGAGCAGCGCCATGTCGGGCGCGACCCTCAACTCGGGGTCGGTGATGTTGAGAGCTCGCAAGATCAAAAACAAGCGTCTGTTGCCGACCTTTGATCTGTCGCTGGAGCAGAAGATTGACATCAAAAAGGCCTTCGATCTGTTTGATACGGAATGCACCGGTTTTATTGAGGTAAAGGAGCTGCGCGTCGCAATACGTGCGTTGGGCTTTGAGCCGAACAAGGAAGAGATTAAAAATATGATGGATGAGATCGATAAGGATAAGACAGGACGCATTGCGTTCAACGATTTCTTGCACCTGATGCGCTTGAAAATGGCCGCAAAGGACTCCAAGCAGGATATACTAAAGGCCTTCTCCTTTTTCGACGACGATCGCACCGGTCGCATTTCGTTCAACAATCTAAAGCGTGTCGCCTCCGAGCTGGGCGAGAAACTCACCGACGAGGAGCTCCAGGAGATGATCGACGAGGCTGACTTGGATGGTGATGGTGAAGTGTGCCGCGAAGAATTCCTGACTGTGATGAAGAAAACCAATTTGATTTAAAACCCGCAACCCAGGCAGGTCTAAGACACGCCCCGACTCTGGCTTATATTCGAAACACGCACACAGAGGAAACGACGTTCTAGTGCTCGACACTCGTTATAATAGCTAGCTAATCAGATTTCAGGCAGCCCACAACATTTCATCCCCCCACTTAATCCCCCCAACTATATATATTGACATATCACAAAATATTTCTTGAAGAAGTTTGGATATGCTTCGGTTTAATAAAGCACGTGTGCAGAAGAAAACAGCAAGGTGCCTTCCTATAGCTTGTGTTTGTGCAGGGTATTCCATCTAATGCTATCAGCATATACCCCACTCGAAACAACTACTAAAGCGCAAATGCTAAAAATAGCTCTACAGAAAGAATCGTTAAATAATTCAACTCGCATATCGGGTTGCCAAAGATACCTGTACTTTAATTAAAATACCATTCCAACGCGTGTTGGGTCTGGGTGCGTGACCTCGGCGGGCTGACATTAAATTTTTAAAGCCCAACTTCGCAGCTGCTGCTGCTGCTGCTGTTGCTGTCATTTGTCACAATTAGCACGGCGGAACTTCAATTACGTAAAAAAATATGGCCTCCACCTCCATGTTCACATTATCTCGCAGCTCGTTTTATAGCTAGATACGCTGTCACAGTTTTGCTCGGTTTGTGTTTTGTTCTTTTTATTCTTTTTTTTTTTTTTTTTTTTGCTGTTCAGCCCGCTGTCATGCATAACAAATCTCTTTGACACATTTGATGTATGCGTTTGCTGTGGCCCCAGGCGGCAAGGGTTCTCTCACTCTGTGTGTGTGTGTGTGTGTGTGCTGCTCCACTTTCAGAGTTGTTGCAACAAATTGTGGCTACAATTTGGTGGCATGCGTGGGCGCTTTCCCAGCCGCTTTGCCGGCTGCTGCCCCGGCAAACATACTCGTTATTTAGTAGCATCGTTTAACTTTTTATTTACGCCATGCTTTGCATTTAGCGCCATTAGTTGTTGCAGTTCGAAAACGGCTGCAAGTCAAGCGGGGCTTTAAATTCATCAAACACACAGCCTGTCCCAGTCGAGCCGAGTCGAGTCGAGGCAAGGCGAGGCGGTTGCATGCGGCGTATACGCAATTTATGTGACATTTCAGTCAACTAACGCCACAGCAGAGACCCAGTGAACAGTGAAGAGTGAACTGTGCGTCTTAATAAATCAATCACAATACAATTGAGTACGTATTTAAGCCACAGTGGGTTCGATAAATTAACGCCAAAGCAACTGAAGAAACTTTCAATTTTCAGTTGCAGCAATAAATTAAGTTAACACAATTTAATTTTCAAAGAATTCAAAACTTAGTTAAAACTTCGAGCACACATTTAAATTTCTGCGCTTTTGAGTAAAAGAATTGAAGTCGAATTTTATCAGAGAAATTGTTTTTAGAAATCTGCTTGAAGAGATGCCACAGAATATATTCAGTAATATAAAAGAACTGGATTAATTTCGAATACAACCTTGTCTTTCTTTAAGCTCAATTTACCATTGGAAATAAACGCACAAAAGTCTCTTGAGTCTCAATCTGAAATTCCTCAATTGTCACTGGAACCACACGGCGTATGCTCGATTAAATTTATTCACACTTACACACATTTTAATAGCCTGCCTATGAGCGTGTCTTTAACAAAGTTATTTGAAATAATTACATCAACCATGGACAAAAGCCAGCTAGAACAAGTGCTGCAAGTAGCCATTGATAGAGTCGTAAACTTAAGAGGCTGTCGGATAATTACGAGACCAATTTTGATAGCACAAAAATATAAGAAGAAAACTAAAATAAAACCAAAAGAAACTCGGACATTTATAAAAGTTTTGCTACTTCATTTTTCCTGCTTATTGCTTTGGCTAAATCGATTAAGGGCCATGTCGATTTGAGCGGTGGGCAGAGCAGGGCAGGGGTAACTTCAAGTAAAATATAACCAACACTCAATTTTACGAACATTTAACTAAATACCCCGGACAGGAGGTATGCTGCCCGGTCCAGTCGAAAACCACCCGCCCAAAAAAAAAAAGAAGGAAAACAGAGGAAACATCTACTAAAATGTAAAAGGATCTACTTTGAGCAACAGCTACGTAAGAGAAGCGTTAAAAAAGTTTTGCGCAAACTACAAAACTGCCATAACTCAACATTACGCCCGACAAACACACACACACACATGCACACACACACGCGCACACACACACACACACGCTTGCATACAACCCATAGAGCTTTGAGCATATTCGCAACGCTGAGCTGCAGAAAATTCGTAACTGTAGCGAGAAACTTGCAAAAAAAAAAACAATGATGAATGCTCACACACACAGAGACACACACACACACACACTTAGATAAATTATGGTAAAAAATTGCACAAAATTGCCGCAAAGTAGACGAAAAATTATTATAAAATGTGCATTATGAAATTTAAGGCGAGACAAAGACGCGCATAATTCAAAAGAAGAAAAGCACGCGGAAAAGCATCAGAGAGCAGCAGTCGGCAGTCGGCAGTCGGCGAAAATAGTGGACAGAAAGCTAAGCTAAAAGTCGCGAGCGAAAACTAAAGGAAACATATATATATCTGCATATAGTTATGCAACGATATATCAAGCAATTTAATGCTCAAAAAAGCAGCAAGCTGCGGTTAGCCAAGTCCTGTGGTGCCACTCATAAGCCCCGCCCTTGCCCCTGTCCCTGTTCCTGCCCCTGTCCGTGCTGTGGACCCTCGCACACACAGCTCATAAACATGGCGTCCAATTTGTGGCATAAACGCCAAATAAGCATACACAGCATGCAGCATAATGTTGCATACTTTGGGGCGCAGTTAACCAGCAGCGCCCCAGGAGGGAGTTATGCATATGCATATGCATATGCATGCAAGAATGACTCCTACTTGAAGCGCAAAGAGAACCGAGTGGAAATCAGCGAGAAGCTAAAGAAGTGTGCTCAAAGTGCATACGCTAGCATATTTATGTTGCTTGGGACCTTTGCACTCGCTCGCTCCGCCTTTAATTAGTATATACTTTGCAAACTTTGGGTCTCCTGCGCAAACGGGCATAACTTTTGAATTATGATAGAATGTGCTTTGTTGCATGCGAATTTTTTTTCACAAATTGTAGACCAATTATTATGAGACCAAATTATTGACCCCAAGTGACTGCTTGATTGATATGTCAAAGCGCTAAGAGCTCAGCTTGATTTTAAATGAATTTGATTTTTTTGGTTAGCTGAACTAAGGTAAATCAAGCTTGAGTGTTTTCTATTTAAATAAGTTTTAGACAAATTAATATAAGCAGAATTATAGAATGGAAATAATTTACTCTTTGTGGTTTTTTGATTGATATGTGACAGCATTAAGGACGCACTTTATATTATTATTCTTAAAGATGAACTTACGATACTCTATTTATGTATACTTCCTTTGATATTTTTTTAATAGCTGAAGTCTAATTTAGTTTTCTTGAAGCTTAGTTTTCGTATTTGCTTTTTCTTAGCTTGAGTTTCAATTTATTAATGGATTTCAAATATATTTATAATTATTAAACTCTATACAGATATTTCTAGTATATTTCTTATACATTGATAGTTTTGGCGACCTTTCCGTATTTATTTACTTATTAAAATCAAATATCGAAATTTTATCGACAATTTAAATTCAACATATATTTTTCCGATATATTTCGAAGGTCCATTGATTAATTTATTTATTATTAGAAAATTATCAAATAATTTGCTCGCCATTCAGTTTTAACTCAAGTCTTAATTAAATTTCATAATAATTATTATTTTTTTATTAAATATAAAATCAGCTTATAACCTAGTAACAATGTGTAAAGCCTTGCACACAGATTAGTTGCATTAACTGGTTTACAAACTTGTCTTTTCTTAAGCCAACACCACAATAATAAATATTTATATATTCCATATAAACCTTGCTTTCGAGCTAATTGGCTATTAGAAACTTTCGAGAAATAAGCAAGAAAAAAAACTGGGCCCCATAAAATCAGCGCGTCCTTTCAAATTGGCCAGCCTGTTGGACGGCGGGCAAGTTATGCAAGAGATGCCACCGCAAAATATTTGCATAAATTATTTAAGTTTTGCCCGGCGACAGGCGTAGGAAATTACCAGCGCTGTGTAATGAAAATATGAAAATTTTCAATTTCCACTTAAGCAGCGACAGGACATGCCCGGTCATGTGCCGGGTGGGGCAGCTGGGTGGATGGTCCCCAACAGGACAAGACTAAGTAAATAATAAAAATAATCAACAGCAACACGACAGGCGACAACAATAGCAAGTGGGGGCGTGGCGGGTTAGGTCTGCGGGGGCCAACATAAAGCAATCAAAATTCAAAGGAAATTTTTATTAATGTCAATGCGTTTCGTTTCGGCCAGACGCATAAAAATAAAAAGCAAATCAATGCAAATGTATTTCACGTAACTGAATTCAATTTCGAATCCCCGAAGCGTCGGTGTTTTTTGATGATGTTTATGATGTTGCCCGATGATAATAATGATGTAGAGGCCGGGACTGAGGATGAGGATAAGGCTGATGGCTCGACCTGACCGTAACAAATTCAATTAGGACACGAACAACGCATTGCGCACTTAGATGGCCAACTGGAAACTGGGCAACAGTATACAGGAGTTATGCTTTTTCACCGATAAACCTTTTTCATGCCCTTTTTTCGCACGCCCTTTTTGCTGTACGTGTGCGTGTGTGTGTGTGAGAGTGTGTGTGTTTATATGCTCCTGTCTATGGCATAATTAAATTTCATGTAGCCGGCGGCCACCTGCAAAACGCATGTGTTGCTCCCAAATCTCTTTCTATACAATTTCGCCAATTTGCGAATGTGTAGCATACCTCAAGGCGCTTTATTAAAATGGATTGAATATACCTTGAAAGTTGATTTGGTATTCATATTCTTAGGAATTAGTTGAAATTCATTAGATACATGTTTGCAGCATAATCTTAAAAGTTAGTCATACCAACAGCAAGGACTTGCGTCAAAGCAACTTTATAAATAATAATAGACTCTGGTAAAAGAATGTATCTAAACAAAGTTTTATAAAGATAATCTTTCAGACTCCGTAATTTTTATTTATATTGGAAGTATTCCAAGATAAGGTATAATTAACAAGATCGTTGAAATGTCCTCTTTTACTCCCAACAAACCCAAACTTATACCAGGCTGAATGCCCTTTCAACCAGGCCAAAATGCTGGCGAAACTGTTTGGCAAACTGTGCCTGAAGCGCACATTTTGCAATAAGTTCTAAGCCGGAAGTTGGCCAAGTCGATTGATTTAATACAATTTCCTTTGCTGTAACAGCTGCACGTTTTCAATTTATTAAACGCCTTGTTCTACTGCTTCTTCCAGTTAAGTGACACGCCCAGCTTGTCGGATGTGGATATTATACCGCCCGTGCCACCGCCGCCCGCACTGAAGCGAAACGGCAGCATGCGCAGTCTGCGCCTGCTGCAGCAGCTGCAGCAACAACAGCAGCAGCAGCAGCAGCAGCAACAGCAACAGCAACTATTGCCCAAGAGCAACAACAATCTGGCCCTGGGTATGGCACAGCTGTGCAACGGCGATCTGCTTGAGGATTGCACCAAAACGGCTCTGGACGAATGCGCGGCCACATTGCTGAAGTGCGCAAACAGCGGCGGCGGCGGCGGCAGCAACAGCAATGCCAAGCCGGATCTGTGCCAGCCGCTGAGCAATGGCAACTGCCACGCCCATAGCCTTAATAAGCCAAACAAAGCCAAGCACCCGCCCTTTGCCGCACACGAGGAGGACAACATCTTTGCGCCGCAAGCACAAAAATCGGATCCCAGCTTGTGCTTTGTGCCAGCCACAGCCACAGCAGCAGCAACACCAGCTGCAACAGCTGCAACAACAGCAGCAACTGTTGCTCCAATGCTGAGCAAATACAACACAATCGGGCCTAGCAGCGATTATGCGCGACATTTGGCCCACTACAGCCGCTACCTGCAGAAGCAGCATCAGCAGCAGCAATTGGCGCACTTTCAGCAGCAGCGTTGTCGCTGCTTCTCACAATCGCTGCTCAATTTTCCGAGCAACCAGCCACAGCAGCAGCCACAGCCACAGCAACAATTGCAGCAGCAGCAGCCAGACTCCAAGCAGAGCCTGGATATGGCACAGCCAGCACAAATATTTCACACCAGTAGCATGGACTGGACATTGGCCATGAATAGTCGCAGCTTTGGCAATTTGGTGGACATTGATGGCGGCTGCCGTGTGCCGTATCAGAAAATGCAACAATCATCGGCGCTGGCCTCCTCCAGTTTTACGATGAACTCCTTCGACAGTGGCAATAACAGCAGCGGCATACTCAAAGAGCTCGAGTCCCAGCCACATAGCCATGCCCACACACATTCGCATCCACATTCGCATCATTATCATGCACACGATGTGGCGCATTCGTTGCTGCATCATGGGCCAACTGGCGGTATTCCGGCCACGCCGCAGAAACATCATCAGCTGCACTCGAGCGTCACGAGCATCATGCCATGGAAACATCGACAGTGCCCCAGTCGTGGCTCATCCAGTTCGGGCACAAATTCCTTTCGTAAGTTGCACAAGGGCTGGATAACTATTTACCAATCCTTAACTGTTTATTATAGTTAAAATGATAAATATGTATGTATTGTTATTCTTTATTGAGAGTTAGATAATTGGCTTACATTTTATATTCACAAAAAAAGAGTAGAACACATGTTATCCAAATTAACATTTTGATAACATACAACTAAAACAAGGCAAGAACAGGAACTAGCTGCTAGCTAAGCATTTATCTTATTTGGCAGCAATCAATCGAAATATCTATAAATCAAACTAGACATTTTATCTGCTCATGCACATGCCACATTTCATTCAATTCTCTAGAAACCTACTTTGATCTAGTTCATTTGGTGGCATGCAGCCCTGGCTTGTTGTTACCTGACATTGCACTCGTCTGTGCTGGCCGCAGCAGCAGCTGCTCCCCACTTGGGGCACACAATTCTATTTAGTCGTTAGTCGTTTGATTGCGTCCCATGTAACATGGCCGCTTAATGTTAAACGTTGCCAATGCCCGCGTGACTTTGTCGTCCTCATCAAGTGCCCATCAGCAGCCGTGTGGTCTAAAAGGGGCGCATAGTGTCTACCTCTTTCTCTCTCTCTCTCTATCGCTCTGGCTAACTGCAGTTCGTTAGTTAGACGCCCCCCGTCCAAAAACTGCGTAGCTGGCGATGTCCTGTCATGTTAAATTTATGCAAATCGCTGATGGCCGCCCCGCCGCCCGCCGCCCGCCTCACGTGCCACTTTGGCAGCAGCAGCTGCAACATTTGGCTGCCAGCTACCGCACATGCTCTCCATTTGCAACTTGCTTATCGGTAATTCACTTTGGAGCCAGAGACCAGCCAGAGCCCTGCGAGTTTCGAGCTTTCCATAATCAAGCAGTGGCAGAGAAAAAAACCGAACTGAACTGAGCTAGTTTCATGCCTCAGCTGACTTGTTTGCTTAGCTGCCCTATCAAATGGCTAAGCTGCATAATCGAATTTGGTTTGCAATTAAAATTGAGCACTTGCTATTGATACAAGTATCTGAGAGACCAAACCAAATCGCATAATGTGATTCACATTTGCATCAGCTTAGTTTCTACTTCTTTTTCAAACCAGCACAGTATTAATTCGTCCAGAAATGTGCAGCCAATTCAAGGGCAGAGTTTCGATCACAAAAAAGTGGTTACAAATTGTAGACAAGTGCTAACAGCCGAGTTAAACAACTGTCTAGCATTCCAGTTAAGATTGCAGTAAACAGCTCAGCTAACATCAGAGTTCAAAATTATATTAACAGGCGATCTAATAATAATAATAATAATAATAGACGAGTCAACAGCCAAGCTAATATACGAGCTAACTGGCTAGTTGGCAGGCTAGTTAACAGACTAGCTAACAGAAAAGTTAAAAGACCAGTTAACATTCTTGTTAAGAGATCAGAGTTATTAAACATATTCACATCCCAGTTAACATTCCAGTTGACTGGAGATTCAACAGCCCACGAAATAGGCGAGTTAACAGATAAAATGACAGGAAAGCTAACAGGCCATTTAACAAGCGAGTTCAAGGCCTAGTTAACAGGTTGCGATCTAAACGCGGAGTCAGAGAAAAACTTAAATTAAATTCATGTGTGGCTCGATAAATATATACATATGTATACATAGAAGCATATGGCAGCTCTTTCCAAGCAAATTTAATCTACAGCATTCTGCAAATTACTATTCCCAATAGACTGGTTTTATTTGTGACATAATCATGTGATTAATATCATTGGCTTAATTTCATTTCAACTCATTTCATTGATAGCACACAAAAGCTCTTAAGTCTTTTGAGTTGCATAATAATGCAGCTAATAAGTCAGTTGTAAGCACTGCTCATGGCCACCATCGGCACTTTATCTGCACACACACAAAAAAAAAACACACACACAACTTATTTCATGGTTCATAAAACTTGACTCAGCTCTCAGTTAACAAGAAATTGTTCGTCTTTTGTAAAGCAAAACCAACTAAGCAATTCAATTTTAAACGTTTAACTAACCATATTTCCTTATTATCCTTACAACTACGCTGCTTGCACATTGATGGGAATACGATGAAAAAACACGATCGACTCGTTGCTGTTGTTGTTTTTGTTGCTGCTGTAATCAATGCCACTGTCACGGCAATTTGCACACACACACACACCCCTGCACACAAAATGCAACACACAAACAACGACAATGCTGATGATGATGATGACGACGACGACGTCGCTCCGGCTGCACAACAAACGACTTGGCATTGAACTGGCAACAACAAAAACAACGAATACTAAAACAACAACATGGACAACAATCGCTGTGCCTGGTCATCATGAATGCTGCTCCTGCTGCTTACTGGTCGTACGCTGCGTATACGTAACATTTGTCCAGGCTTCGATGCGGCCAAGCATTGGCTGGCAGTCAGCTCGATACTCTTGATAATTGGCGCTGCCAGTGTGGCTGTGCCCCTGGCGCTACGTGTTGCTGCAAGTGAGTAGTAGTGAGAGCTAGCTCCTAGACTAGATTCCAGCTTTCAGCTATCCGGACAATAAATCAATTACCATAACGCATACGACACGTAGCCAGAGCTCAAAATGTCAAGAGACGCACACAGTCGTGTCTGACAGTGTTGGTATCTTTGTGTGTCGTGCTAATGCGTTCAAGTTAGTTAGTAGCTGCTGCTAACTCGGTTTTATGAACCCTCTCTCCATCCTTTTGCCTTTCAGGTGCGCCCTTTGAGGAGCGCTTACGCGTCGCTGTGCAGCTTTTGGATCAAGTGCCTTTAATCGATGGGCATAACGATTTACCCTGGAATATACGCAAGTTCCTGCATAACAAACTCAACGACTTCAAGTGAGCACAATTTTGCAATACGCAACTGCAATTAATATTTTTAAACGAACTTTGCCTTATTTTTCCTCCACTCTGTTTTTTTTTTTTCTCTTCTATTGCCAGCTTTGATGAGGACTTACGCAACGTTGTGCCCTGGGCGCGCAGCCACTGGAGCCACACGGATCTCACGCGACTGAAGAAGGGACGCATATCAGCACAGGTAAGTGTGTACAGTGCCTGCAAATGTTCCCCTCGCTCATAATCACAGTTGCTGCCACTTTCAACCATAATTTGCCAGCCAACATATCAGCCCACTCTTCACAGTTACTGTTCAGGCTCTTTGAATGCCATTTAAAAATAGTTATAATAAGGCTGGTCTGCTTTAACTCCCAATAAGGGCCAAACAGAATGGAAAAAACCATTTAGACAGATTACATACGTTACCTTGTTAGACTATGAAATACCCTTTAAGTTGTCAGTTGTCTTCTTTTCATGACTTGGTTTCTTATTCATGCCCTTTCCTGACTATAAACTCCATTAACTTAACTAGGAACTAGGCAGATTTTGTTGTTCAATGACACTTGGCTTAATTTTGCATTGCATGTTTTTTTTTTCATAATTTAATATTTGTTTTCTGAGAAATGTAAAGCACTTAAAATTTCCGGAAAAGAAAATTAGAATTACAATTAAAATTTCTTTGTTGTCAATGGTGGCTGTCAAATTTATTGTGAAACGCCTCTTCAATGTAAATTTTCTTTGTCATTTAATTTATAAAATTTCGACTTAAAATCAAGTTCCATTAAATACTCTACCAATACTTTAAGCTGTCATAATTTTGTCAAAGCTGTACTTTTGTTATGTGCTTATTATTGACTCCACGTTGAAATTGAAATATTTATGGATTTCTTATTATACTGCAAGGATATCTTTGACCTGCCAAATATTTAATACCCTGGTGGACATTTGCCTAACAGCATTGCAAATACACATTTTATGACCAAGTTATAACACCCTGTACAAGGATAACAAATATGATCAAGTATATTTTTTTTATATTTGTATAACCTTTGCTACAGTCTAATATTTGTTTTGTGCAATTTCTACGTTTCACATTTTAAGAATCTTTCGGCTCTTCTATCCATTCGTTTTTAGCTCTGAAGAAATGCGCAGAGAATTACACAGTCGGGCATATCCTTTGCCACATTTCACTTGTCTTTCAATTTAATTTTTTTTTCCTACTGCCGCTTAGTCGTTGTCTGGGAAACCTTTGTCCCAAGGCTACTTTGGCTGCTGTTTTTGCTCATCTTTCAACTGGTCAGCTTCAGCTTAAAGTGAACAAAAAAAAATTAATTATGGCCCACTGTTCACCTGGAGCAGCGCTTTGTTTCTGCTCCTTTTGCTGCTCCTGCCTCTGGTCCGGCTTCCTTGCCTTGGTTTATGCTGCTGCTAGTGATGCGTTAATTATTTCTGCAGCTATTCTGGAACGTTGCCCCTAATTGGTTATTATTGATTCCTTAAGCTTCATTTTATGCGTCATATTTTTAAATGGCTTACTTGTTATTAATGCCATGGGCAACCGGCCAGTTGAGCCTTCAGTTAGATATAGCTATTGCTAAGTGCAGCGGCTAAGTACATGGGCTCTTTATTGGCCTGAGACAGTCAGGTATTTTTAGAAAGTCAAAAATGTCACATTGCTTGGCATTATAAGAAATAGCCAGCATATTTGCTTGATCTTGAGCCTAATCTTTTATTAGCTTTCATGCAAACCATATTCTAATATTCTCTTTTAGTATCAGTTTCATATGTACTGTTTGAAGTATTTCAAAAATAACTAGGCAAATAAGCGCACAGCCTGCCCTGGCCAAAAAGAAACTATAGAATGTGATTGGTAAACGGAATCAATTAGGCATCTCAGAATAGTGGAGCCAAGCAGATGTAAGCCATTAAAATTGCATAAGCATTTAATGTGCTTTATTGCCAGCGGCAACTCATTTCCCGTTGGCTTGGCCCAAAAAGGTGAGCAACTTACGTGTATTTCGCACAGCACACTTGACATCAATTAACGCAGCACTTGTGCAATCTATGTGTGTGTATGTCTGTGTGTGTGTGTGTGTGTGCATTTTGAAAATGCAAAGTGAAACCTGAAGCTGCCGCTACCGCTGCCACCTGCCGCCTGCGGCAATATTTGCCGCCATCATCAACAAGTTCAATTAGCTGCCCCCATACCCTCGCCCGCTTTCCCGAGACCATAACTTGCTGCAATATTCGTAAATGGTTGCGCCACTCATCGAACATGAAAATCTAGAAGTTTTCACAACACCTGACCCGGGCCTCCACAAATACCCAACCCCCTGCCATCCGACACCCTTCTCTGGGTAGCCCAAAGTTGGCAATACCCATAAGTATGGCAATGATGACGCCTGGGAGCAGTTAACTAAAACAACTGCCACTCCCGCTGCCTGGAGGCGTGGCACGCGCACCAAAAGTGTTAAGTTTTAATAAGCATCGACTTGTGGCCCTATAAAAGCCAGTGAACAATTCCCGGCAAAGGCTGCCAACGAGTCAAAGTCACGCCATTTGGCAACGTAATTAAATTGAGTGCAGCATAATTTTACCCTGTAAACGATAGTTGAATGGGGTAGCGACAGAAGTGAGTGTAGTATTAAGATATTCATTCGTTATGTTGATTCGGGAATGTTTAAATTAAAAGTGTCCCGCTTTAATTTATATTTTTTGTAATTTTTAATAGATAAAATGCAGCAGAAAGCTGTGAAGGCCTTAGAGTTTATTTGAGCTTTGAACCTTGGTTTGACCTGTTAATGAGCTTTAATATTTTGTGTCAATGACTGTAGCTTTCATGTGTTTTTTCCTGAGCTTGAAATCAGACAAAGTTTGTATGAATTTTAAATGTGCTTTAACATCCGCCAAATCAGTTGGTTGTGAATTCTAGACTTGAGCTTAAAGTAAGCTTTATTGCTTGAAGTCAACATTCGTAGCTTTAAGGTGATTTCTAAGCTACTCATGTGATCTAAAAGCTACTATTAAGTTTATCGAGTATTGTAGACTTTAGCTTTAACTTAAATTTATTGAATACAGCTAATTCCAAAAGCTTGATGTGCCCCAAAAGCTGCACGCACTGTTTCTTGTATATTGTTAACGTAAGCTAGATGCATCCAGGTTAATCTCTCCACCCATTAAATTCTAAAGGAGTTACAGGGTATCTGCTTTCAGCCATTTGACTTATTACAGCTTGTGGCCTCGTTCACTCGTTACTGCCGTTACCAAGTTTTGCAATATTGCACCACAAACTGCAATTACCTGTTACCTGTTAAGCGTGCGACAAACAAAACCAAAGTGTTTGCCAGCATAAAATTGATGGTGCCTGGAAACCGTAGAATTGCGTGAGCAAATGTTAAAACTGCAACAATCAGGGGCGTGGCACATGGCCATGATTCGCCCGAAAATGCAAGTTAATTTTCATTATGCTAAAGCCTCACCTGAAACGTAATTGGGCCAAGAAGTTGGCTTCTTGACGGGCTCTGGCTTTGTTTGTCAGCGCATTTCCTCTTGTAACCTGCACGTGAGAAAGCGTCGCGGCGGTTCCAAGGTCCCGAATTCCCGGATTGCACAATTTGAAATATTGAAGTGGTTTCTGGCCAAAAATGTTTGTTTACCAGTGATTTATGAACTTTCACTGCGTTTCAGTTGCCCCAAAGGCACGTCCAGCTAGTTTAGCATTAAAACGGATATTTACTTTGGCCATTTGATTTATGCACAGCTGCATTGGGACCGTAGCAACAATCTAAGATGTTGCACTGCCAACTCGATCTCCTTACTCGATGCTCGGTGAAGAGTTTCCAATAAGATGTTTTAAGCTTTTTGTAAGTCTTCAAGAGGTTTCGATCCCTTTATAACATTATACTCAGTATTGAAACTCTGATTACATGTTTTTTATTACAATTAAATTTTGTTGTTCGTTAAAAATTTAAATAGCTGGAGACATTTTAATGTCGCCCAAACTCGTACTCTGGATTCATGACTTCAGAGTTGCTCATTTGAAATAATTTAAGCCCTAAATGTTTTTATTTTAATAATTAATTTGCACGGATTATAAATTCCATTTTGTAGCGTAAACTTCGTGTTACGCTAAGTTCATGTAAAGTTCTCAAGCGCTTTGCTAAGAGCAGCATTTCGCACTTAATTCGTGACGGAAAAGTAAACACAATAACATCAGCAGGCAGCAATTGCAAGAACAATGCTAAACATGGCAACTAACTAACTGGATGACAACATGTTTCAACAATTGTTGCCCAAATGCCAAACGTGCTGCCGAATCCAGAGAAGCGGCCAGAGAAAGCCAAGGCCACAGACAGAAGCCAACGTGCAGCTGGCAGAAGGACAAAAACTCCTTGCAGAATGTTTAATAGACAAGCTGAAAATCACGTTTAGGCCATAAAGCACTCAAAAACGTATAGCATGGCAAACAGCTTCAGTCCATTTTGGCGCCCAAGCAGCTGCAAAACGCAAGGAATCGGCTGCAACAGACTTCTGGGCTAGCAGCTGCTGCAGCTACAGTTACAGAGCGCGCGCCTAAGGAGCAGACGCGTTTTTATTAGCCAAGCCAGAAAGAGGCACCTTGTTGCAGTCGACTGTGCAATACTCTGTTCGCAGTCTATTGCCAGCTAAGACAGATCGAATAGAGTCCATTTGAACAGTTCAGTTTTATTATCAGAATTCCATTTGCCCAAAATCACGACTACACTCAACAGAAATTAATTTCCTCAAGGTCGATAGTTGCATGCGCATAAACTCCCCTACACTCGCGTGAACAGAGTATGAAAAAAAAAAAAAAACGAAAATTTGTGGCTGCAACATAGTTGTGCCGCAGGTAGCAGCAATAACAACAGCCGCAACAGCAACAACAACATTGTTGAAACATTAGACAGACGAAAAGTTTGGCTCCAACTATAGCTGAAGCTGGCCGAGCAGCTGCCGTCACCAGGACCAGGACCAGGACCAGGACACGGACACGGAAACGTCATGTTACGGTTGTCCGCCTGCACGGCTGACTGCACTCTCTGCCGACTGCAGCCTAATAGAAAGCGCACACATGCCCCACACCCAAACTGTGCCCAGACGCTGGCCGATGGCGGATGTGCCCGCAACGAACTGGGCCGCCGTCGCCGCCATTTCATGTTGTAATCTGGGCCAGGACACGAGCTGTGCGAGCACATTGCCGCATTCAGCATTCATGTAGCGAAGGGATTTGAAAAGTGGTCGTTGGTCGTTGTTGGCGGTCGCCCTGGCTGCGGCAATTGGACGGCGCTTATCTTGTTGCCCGTTGGCTTCAAATTTGTATTTTCTTTTAAAACGTATTTAATGTTGGCAACGGAAGCTGCCCAGGCTAGACGCCAGACTCCTTGTTTGACTACGTCTAAAATCCTTGCACAGGGTATTATAATTTTGCCTATAGAGAGAATATAAGGGTATATAGGAATATCTATATTCCTTTAGTTATTTTTACTCCCTTCCCCTGCGCTCTGCTGCTCTCCAGGTTCTTGGCCTAAGCTGCCAGACATTTGCCCCACAAGGAGTTTATGAGCAGCAGATTATTTATCCAGCTCTGCGCTTAAATGCATTTCCATTTCGATAATGCATTATTTTTGGGGCGTCTTTTGAGTTGCTTTGTATACGATTTGCTTTTAATTGCAAGAGAATTTAGCTCGTAATTTGATTATTGAAAATTGCATTTCCATTTCTATGCTTTACGAGTTGCCTGCTGTAATGTTTCTAATTTCGTTCAGCCTCTAAATACACACTGTAAAAGGCATTCAATATTTAAACTAAGAACTGGGCTAACAGTCGAAGATTTATATGAAAGGTTGTAGGCAAATTGAAATTGAGTTAAGCTGAGATCTTAAAAGCTGAGAGTTGTGCATTGATAAGACTCGCAGTGAAATAAAATAACTTGAACTTTAAATTGGATATGTTAACATAAGTAAAAAGACTCGCCTGATCAGAGTATATATACATATTTAATTGATTTGATAATGCCCAATTTTAGATATAATTCACAAAAATGTTTCAGTAAATTTAAAAAAAATATATATATATAACACTCTCCACAAAGCGCAAAATTGTAAAACAATTAAACAAAATTAACACAATCCCTTCTAATAGCAATAAATAATAAATTTACAATTAAAAATACCAATTAAATACAATTGAAAAGCCATTTAATTAGGCATTCAATATTATGGCATGCAAATGTGCCAATATTTATTAAATGTAAATATCCATTCAAATCCAATTTAAATTGCGAGTTATTTGTGATTTGCTGACTTTTTGCTTGAGCAAATAAATATGCTATAAACTATAAAATATATGTTTAAATAGCATTGCATATGACTAAATAGAAGCGCATTTCATTGCAATTTAATGTCATAAAACTTTCTGTTTGCCATTTCGACCACAAAACAACAGCTGCATTTCTGTGAGGCTGCCGTTTAATAAATGCCAACGCCATCAGCTAGCCGCAACCACAAGACACAGCAAAACACATGCTCAAACACACCCACACACACAAGCACACATAAACACACTCACACACACACGCACAAGCACATAGACGAGCAAGCCATTCACAACAAATCACGCGCACACAACAACATTGCCAAAGCATTCACAATTAACTTGAAGCCAAAATGCTCTCCTCGGGGAAAATTGTGTTGTTGTTATTATACCCTGCGCCCGTTAAAAATGGTTATAAGGGCATATTGACTCAAGGAATCATTTGCCACTCCATATATACCAATCTCTAATCTCTGAAACTATAAGAACTTGAGGCTTGAAAATTTTAGCCCACGTTCGCCAATATCATGAAAATATCATCAATAACTTTCTCCATTAAAATATACATTCTTTATAAGAACGTCGAGCCATGTTGATTTGGGCTCGAGCGCGATAATCTCGAGAGCTAGTAGCTTATAATTTGTAAAGTACGTCCTTCAAGTGCCCGAAAAGATCATTAATAGCCCACAAATCCAAAAGAAAGAATTAAAATCATACAAGGCTACAAAGTCTTAGGCTTTGGTGTACTCATATATGTGTCCATGTGTTTCTTGTATGCATAGAAGTAAGCTGGGGCAGGGCGCCTGTAACAACAGCTCGTCGCTAGCTTCAGGGCAACTCCAAGTCGAGCACTCCCAACTGAAGCCAGCGCTAAACAACTTTAAATATTAATATGCTCTGGGCCCAACAGCATTGCTGTCGCCTGATGATGATGATGCTGATGACAATCAGGTTGCACGTGCGGATGCTGATGTTGAGAAAGCAGAGCAGGGCACAAGCGCAAGGACGTTGCCATTGAGACGCTGACGACACTTTGGTGTATGCCCCTTGTTGCAGATGGTGCTGCTAATGGCAAAGTGCCATGCTTAAACACACTTGAAGCGCACACTGAATGGCAAATACACAAAAACAGCCAATTTTCAAGCGAAAGCTCCGCATCACCCACCCCTTGCCTTTTGTGTTGGGCAACAGGTGGGTCGACGCAGCTGCATAGGCGAAATATTTGATGCAAGAGGAAGCTTCTGCAAGCTGCGTTGCCTTTCAAAATTGCTGCCAGCTGTCGGCGTAGAACAATGGCAGACACGAAACATCACACACACACGCAGACAGGGCTCTCTAAGCTCTTTGGCCAAATATTGCGCATACGCCGCGTTACCTGTTGCCGCCTGCGGTTCACCAAAAGTCTCACGCCCAGAAAGAACGCCACATGCCGCACCTCTCACGCCCTCGCGCCCACTTTTAATGCCTACAGAAATGTTTTAAGCGGATTTGCAAAAAGCGTACAAGAAAAATGAAATACCAACAACAAAGCACAAGGAAGCACATAAAAAAGGTGCCCGTCCGCGCAAGGGAAATGTAAAGTTCGCGTCATAATGACGCGCACAAAGGCGATCCAATTGTAGAGAAAGAGCAAAAAAAAAAAAAAAAAAGAAGAAAAATGAAAAGAAGAGTTAAGTTCCGTCTTTCAGAGTGTCCCACAATTTCGTCCTGTTCTGTTTGCCCTCAAGTGCAAATGTTTTCATTTTTCTTATCTGCAACGCAATTTTAACAAAGAAGAAAAGCCGCAGCTAATATAAAAGTAAAACATTTGCTCTTATTTAAAATGGAGGCTCCTCAAAGTCCTTTTAAATCGTTAAAATTGTGTAAATTGGGCTGCGATTGGAAGAATGTAAAGTAAACGAAACTTTAAATATGTGTACTACAAATATTTGAACACTTGATCGGGTGTATATGTATAGATGATATAAGCCAAAGACCAGCTCTATATATCTCTCTCTCTCTCAATAAATCTTTATGTATGAAACAGTTTGTCGACTGACTGACTTATTGACAGACTGTTTGGTGATCAACGCACAGCACAAGGCAAATATCTTGTATAGGCATTAAGGGAAATTTTCCACCCTCATAACTAGTTCAAATTTCAGACGAAGTGCCGAAGATATCCTCACTATCGGCTTCTCCCTTGCCATATTGCTTATAAATGCTATCAATAGGTAATTCAAATGAAATAATGCAAGGAAAACGTATTATAGCAGCCTTTAAGGTGCTCTGTTAATTGCACCTTTAAAGAGTATCAAATGATATATGCCAGATGCGTGGAGTTTATAAACAGTTGTTGTTCAGGCGAAAAGCAGCAGCGAAACGTATGCGAGCCATTAGATCACGTTATGTCATTAGAGAAAAAATAAAAGCACGTACGTGTCTCCATCGAACAGGAAGCATTCAAAGTGCAAAAAACAATTCCAAACAACAACAAAAAACAACAACTGGAAGAGCAATTAAAAAGTTTTTGGCTTTTTGCTCAACATAAAATAAAAAGAGAGCACAAAAAGAGGACTAGAACTAGGACCTGAAACACACACACACACACACACACACAAAATGCAATAAATAATTTTTAATAAAATTTCGTAGGGCACCGACTGGACGAATGCCAGAGAGAAAGAGAGAGAATGGCAGAGAGGAGTAGAGCCAGCAGTACTCAGAGCACGTAGCCCCAAAAATTATTCCAGGGGCACTAAATTAAAAGCAAAACAACAGCAAAACACTGAAAAATGTTCATTTGCAGTTGCCAGTTGCCAGTTGCCAGTTGTTGGTTCCCATAAGCATTACATAAGCATCATCATAATAATCATCATCATCAGCCGCAAACTGATAATGAACATTTTCATGATGAAGATAGAGTGCAGACATTTAAGAGGCGCAATTCATATAGAAATTTTACGTTAGCCAGTTTAGAATTTCAGTACAATTTTTCAATAAACGACTCGCAACGAGTTTTGTGGCCGAAAAACAATTTAACCTAGCTAAGAATCAAATAGAGAGGGGCTACAGTTAGAGAGGGAGAGAGCACCGGGAGGGCTAGTGTTTGCTGCCGAAGGTGTTGAGCTCTGCCCAGTTAGTTGTACAATTGGATTTCGTATGCCTAGGTCAGTCCAGTGCTTCACATTTGTGCAATTTTAATTGTACATCCAGCAAATTTGCAATTCCCTCCCTTTCATAACCCACAGCACCAACCTGACAACAACAATAATCGCTACGGTAAATTTTAGTTTGCACGGCAGCAAAGTTTATGCACCTGTCCAGCGTACAGATCCCACATGTGTAGCTTCCCTTGCAACAGTTTGCAACAGTTTTCCAACAGTTGCTCTTGACTTTCCGTTAGTTGGTTGTTAAACCTTAACTAAGGATTTTCTGTGGATATTATGCCCGTAACATACCGAGTTTAAGTTTTCTATAGACAAGCGGCGGACGCCTAAGCATATTTCATATTTTAATTTAAGACATTTAATTATTTAATAAAAAGTAAACACTTCAGCAAGAAATAATGCAAAAGCAAAAATTAAACCTATTTGTGTTTTGATTAGTTGTGGCTAGCTCAAAACCTTTTAAACCTAAGCTTTAGGCTTAAAAGGTTTGGTTTTTGCATTTGAAATTGAAGTTTTCTTTTAATATAAGATGTATTGAGATATATTTCGTTGCTCATGTTCAAATATAAAAAAATATTATATACAAATAATATATTTTCCTCTTTTGCATTAATCCTAAAATTCTTATAATGAATAGGAATAGGAATAGGAATGAAAGAAATTATATTTATATATTTGAAAAATCTTAGCTAGCTCAGAAACTAAAAATGAAATGAAACCAAATATTATTTAAGGCTTTTTATGCATAAAACCTCCCTTTTACGCATAGAATCTCAAATTCCTTTATTTCAAACAAGTATTTTCTCTTTTCTATTATATTATCTTAAGAATAGAATATATTTTTATTTTATTAATATACATTTTAATTTATATCGACTTATTTTTGAAAACGTAATTAACCTCTAAAATTGAGATAACTTAAAATATTATTATAGGCATTTTAAATGCAAAGGAAGCATAACATAAATATTATATATGCTCATAGTTATATTGTAATAGTATGATTTTCTTTGTTGATTTAACTTATGTTCGGGTTGCCTTTTTATTTTTAACAACACGTCTTCTTACTGCTAGTACTGTAGAGAGACTGCCTTCCACTTCTTCTCCGCAGCCGCTTTTCTTTATCGATATTACATTTGCTTCATTATCGATATATACTTATCGTACTGTTATAATTAACATAGATAGTGACACTATAATACCCTGGCTAGGGTTACCAATGATGCTCTTATCCTATTACAACTCGGCCATCCTGACAAAGAGAGCTCCCGATCTCTGTCTTTTATATGTGTATCTATCTTTATAACTAATGCTTATTGCCTATTTTCGCATCCAATGCTTAAAGTTTTGGCTATTCCAGATACCAACGTACGGGTTGCGAGATAATTGAAAGCCTTCTACATCCTTTAACAAGTATCTATCATTTTTTAAAATCTTTTCTATACTATAAGGCCCTTTATATCTTGGTATTAACTTTTTTGAAACTCCTGGTGTGCTATCAAAATTTTTTACCATGACATAGTCACCTATTTTATATTCTACTGATACTTTCTTCTTTTTATTAATCCGCTCTTCATTTCTGATTTGAGCTTCTTTTTGATATATTTCTCCACTCTTTCTTATATTTTCTAAATTTCTTTTATCACACGTGTTCACCTGTGTAAACTCTTCTAATTTTTCTTTTAATTCATCAACAACTTTTCCTTTCTGTTGTAATCCGAATAACATTTCGCTTGGAAATTTCTTTATGCTTTTGTGTTGTGTGTTGTTTATTGCATATTCAACATTTTCTATAATAACATCCCAATGTAAACCATTTTCTGGCTCCGCCATTTTTGCCATCATCGGACCCAAGTCTCTATTCAACCTTTCCACCTGACCATTTGCTTGCGGACAACCCGTTGCTATTTTAATATGCGTTACTCCCTCATTTTTTAAAAATTCATCAAACTCTTTTGCAGTAAAACAACTCCCTCTGTCCGATACAATGAACTTAGGTCTACTATACGCTCTGAAATAATCTTTTAATGCCTTAATCGCTTCTTTCGTACTTGTTGTCTTTGCTGTATATAGTCTAACAAATTTTGAAAATCCGTCAACCACCGCCAATATATATTTATTAGCCCTTCCTGCATTAATTGGTCCATAATGGTCTATATGGATCATCTCCCACGGTTTGTTTCCTTTCGGTATGCTATGTAATAGTCCTTCACTCTTACCCGTCTTGGGGGCGAAGGCAATGCATTTTAAACAATTCCCTATATGCTTTATTGCTTTTTCCTTAATATATGGGAACCAGTAACTCTTTCCAATGGCATCGATCATCTTATCTCTCCCAGCATGTCCCAACTCATCATGATATTTGTAAAGTACATGTTCTTCCATATCCTTTGGTACATAAAAAACTAATCTGCCATCATTTGTTTTTCTGTAAATGACCCCATTTCTCATTTCGAATAGCTTGTGCTCTTCTTTTTCTAACATCTTTCTAATATCTACCAGTTTGTCATCTTTGCTTTGGCAAATAACTAAATTGTCCTCAAAACTATTGGATTCAATAACTAAAATGTCCTCATAACATCTGCTTAACGCATCCACATGTTGCATTTGCTTGCCCGATCTATGCACTAACTCAAAATCGTAATTTTGCAGTTCTAACGCCCATCTAGCAATTCTCGGATTTAAATCTATTTTGTTAAGCGTTAAAGTTAAAGAGTTGCAATCTGTCATTATTTTAAATCGTTTTCCCTGCAGATATATACGAAATCTGCGTAATGCGTAAATGATGGCTAGCGTTTCTAACTCAAAACTATGATATTTAGACTCTACTTCGGTTGTTCTTTTAGAAAAATAAAAAATCGGGTGTAATTTCCTATCTTCTTTTTTTTGAAATAAAACAGCCCCAAATCCCACTGCGCTGGCATCACAATGTAGTTCTATTTCTTCTTTGTAATTATATATTGATAGTACTGGCGCCTCTAACAATTTATCTTTTAACATATTAAAACACTTAAACTCCTCTTCTCCAAACTTGAATTTCTTATCTTTTTTCAATAAATCATATAAGGGTTTAGCTAATATAGAAAAGTTTAAAATGAACCTCCTGAAGTAGGAGCATAACCCTAGGAAACTTTGTACTCCCTGAATTTTGTTTGGTATTGGAAAGGATTTAACCGCTTCTAACCCTTTTTCATCAGCCCTAACGCCTTTACTATCCACCACAAATCCTAAATATTTAACGCTGCTTTTAAAAAATTCACACTTATCTAATTTCAACTCTAATTTGTTTTGCACCAGTCTTATAAACACTTCCTTTAAGGTCTCCATGTGTTCCTTTATGTTTGTACTTGCTATCATAATATCATCCATGTAAACAATTATCTTATTATCTCTTATCATATCACAAAATATGTTATTAACAAATCTTTGAAATACATGTGGCGCAGTTTTTAAACCCATGGGCATCCTAAGAAATTCATATTGTCCTAAAGGGGTAACAAATGAAGTGTATTTAATAGATTGCTCATTAACAAAAACATGAAAATACCCGTTTTTTAGATCCAACTTTGAAAATACTGTTTTTCCGCATAGTCTGTCTAATAAATCGTCGATCAATGGTAGCGGGTAGTTGTCTCTACATATAATTTTGTTCAGTCTTCTAAAATCAATACATAACCTCATGTCTCCAGTTTTTTTCTTCACTAGTACTATAGGTGATGCATACTCTGAACAACTTGGCCTAATGATTCCATCTTTTAAATAGTCGTCTAATAATTCTTGCAACTTTTCTTTTTCCATATAAGATAACCGCCTAGGTGTACAATTAAATACTTTGTCGTTTTCTAATCTTATGCTTAACTCATGTCTTAATTTTGGCTGATTTGGCCTTTTCGCTTTTATATAAGTATTTTCAAATAAATTTTCAAATTCACACTTTGTGCTGTAATCAATATCTTCACTTAAAATATATATATTTTCTCTTTTGTTAGAATCTTCCCAACTTATTGTTAAGATATCCTTCTCAAAATTCTCTTCTAACACTCCCATGATTTCGCTATTCACTGGCGCTTCATTAACATGATTATTAATTTTAACTGCACTGTTTCCTATATCTTCTATAATCACTTTTTCAATCCCGGTTTGATTATAGATAATTTCATCACTAACAACTTCTTCACTATCAGGTTCGAGCTTAAGCTCTCCATAACTAACTATCTCATCACTAACAGTTTCGATCCCAATCACTTCATTTCTAACTATTTCACCACTAATTATTTTATTTCTAACTATCTCATCACTACCAACTTTATCACCAAGCGTTTCCGGACTAACAATTTTCTCACTAACTAATTCATCACTAACAGTTTCATTACTGACTATTTCCTTATTAACGATTTTATCATTTAACAATATAGTTTCATTTTGCTCGTGTTTGATATCTTCATCGTCCACTTTTTTTTGTTTTTCTTTGTAGCTTGTAGCTATGATATCATTTTTACCATTATTCTGGTGATCAACTTTATGCCCGTTCACAATTTTCAATGTTCTTAAATCAATATTTAAACCAAAAGAATCCATAAAATCTCTACCAAGCACAGCGTCATACCTCATAGACTCATTTGCCACAATTATAACATTAAAATAAACATTTATTAACTTTTTCTTCATAAAACATAAAATTTTTCCAAAATTTTTCAATTTACTTTCATTTAAACCTACATACGAATTTGCATCTGGCATACGCTTTACTTTTAATGGCACAAACTTTTCCTTTAAAAATGAAATAGGGCTGCCAGAGTCTATAAGGCATTCTGCAATTATTGATTTGTTAAATGAGTTACTAAAATGAATTCTTAAGTATCTTACATATTTGTTTTCCATATCATACTTTTTATTTGGACATCCTGCTATTAAATGATCCTTTGAGCCGCACGCATAGCAAGATCCTGCCTCCCGTTTGGGCTTTAAACAATCTTTGGCCCAATGGCCCTTAACATTGCAATTGTAGCAACGTTGTTGTTTGTCCGCCTGTGCTTCCTGTGCAGTTTGTTTCACTACATGGTTTCGTACCCGTTTAATTGGCAACTTTATAGCTGCAAACGCACGTAAAATTTGAGCCGGATTGGTAAAGCAATGCATACTAGCTTGAGTGCGCAAGTTTTCGCAAGGTATGCCTCGAATAATACCCTCCATTAACTCCTCTACATCAATGTTGATGTCCTGTGCCAATATGCTTTTTTCGCTAAAATATGTGGCGAACACCTCATCTGGTTTCCAAACCCGATCCTCGAACTTCTGTCGTAGTTCCGACTTCGAAAATCCTCCCCCGAAGGCCAAAACCAATTGATTTAGCATCTCGTCAATCGGAGCAATGATGCGCATAGGGTCTGCATGCAACCACTTCAAAGCACCGCCTTTCAATTTGCTTATACAAAGCAAGTGCTGTTGCATATCATTTAGTCTGTAGATCTTGGCCACATTGAAGAATTGCATTACCCATTTACGCACCTCACTTTCTCCAGTAAATTCTAATAAAATTTCCTTGGCTAACATCATCGCTCCAGTTTGGATGCAATTATTTAAGTTGCCTCCGACAGCGTTGCCACTTTCGTCGATCCTTCCAGCTGCCCCAGCGTTGCCCGCTGCACCAGCGTGATCAGCTGCACCAGCGTTGCCATCCGTTCCAGTGTAATCAGCTGCACCAGCGTTGCCATCCGTCGACCGTGGTCTTTCTTCAGTGTGACCATCCTCTAGCTGCAATAAATCGCCGACTTCACTTTCTTGCTCTCCCCCGTCGCTCCCGCCGATGTGCGAGTTGCGGTTCACCGTTACTTGAAATTCTTCTAGGAATTTTCGAGACGCTTCAATTTCGAGACGCATCAATTTCAGCATCTCGGCGCCATTTGCTATTTCGTCACGCTGTTGTTGCATTATGTTTTGCAACTCATTTTGAGCCTCAATTGTCTGTTCCTTGTTACGTTGAACTTCAAGTTCCTTTGCAGCATCGTCTCGGATATCCACTGGTACCTTATTTAATCTCGCCATCAGCTCAGTTTTGGTACCCTCTGTTGGCAAATTTAGTAATGCCAACCAACTTTTCAATGTCGCTATTGACACGTCATTTATATTTATATTTTCCATTTTGTTGTGTTTTTTTTTTTTTTTTCTGAGTTAATCCCACTTCTGATATTGTAATAGTATGATTTTCTTTGTTGATTTAACTTATGTTCGGGTTGCCTTTTTATTTTTAACAACACGTCTTCTTACTGCTAGTACTGTAGAGAGACTGCCTTCCACTTCTTCTCCGCAGCCGCTTTTCTTTATCGATATTACATTTGCTTCATTATCGATATATACTTATCGTACTGTTATAATTAACATAGATAGTGACACTATAATACCCTGGCTAGGGTTACCAATGATGCTCTTATCCTATTACAATATATAGGAACAGGGTTAGCTGGACTATAGGTCATCTGTTTGTCGCATAAATGTAACAACTTTTGCACACTACCTTGTTCTGTTTTGCTGTTTCCTGCATGAACTCTAAGGCCCCTAGCAGCACGGGTTATTTTTGCTCAGTTCCGGGTTCCACTGGTAGCCTCTCTCTCTTCCCTTCTCTTCTCTCTCTCTCTCTCTCGCTATCTCTCTCGCACTCGCTCAGCTTATCAGGGACAAAAGTGCATGAGCATTTGCCTCAATTCGGGTTAATTGTACGACCATTGCTAGAGGTGGCCGGCCACCTGGTCTGGTCGAGGCAACGTTCATTACCACTGCACGAACGAGCGTTTACATAAGGTATTTCGAAATTTTGTATTGCCCCATTGTTGTTGATATTGTTGCCACATGTCATTAGTTGGTTGCTTCGCCTGCTCCGAAATAAACCTCACCCTCCACCTTCTCATGTACCTTCCGCTGCAAACCCTTTCAGCTAGTCTGGAATTTTGAAGCAAATAATGAAATGCGGCAATAAACGAGATAACTGCTGCAATTGGTATGTGTATGAGTGTATGTGCACTTGTGTGTGTGTGCATGTGTGTACCCTTAATACGACTATTCAGCTAGTTAGATGCATACTAGATAAATTTATAGTCGGACGCCGTTAACTAAATGATTTTTCAAGCGTGTTTATTTAAATACAACAAATTAAACAAAGCAGAAACCTGAGATTTTAAGAGTAGAACATGGATTTTCCAGAAGGTTGTAAAGACTGAGCATGATTCAAAGAAAATACATGAAATCATATTTTCCCCATGTGAAGATGTCCCGTTGATTTTTGTTCACTTTTTTTCTATATACATAGCCTAAAAGTTGTCTTTTACTTAACCAAGGCCGCTTAGTACGAAACTTAGGCATTAAGACCCCTTGAATAACTCTTGTATATCGTAGTCTAGGCAAAGTATCTCGATGGAAACCTTAATTGCAACTTTGATAACATTACCTATTCCTTATAAAAGGCATCACATTAACTTAAGTAATTACCTTCTCTTTTAGTTCTGGGCAGCCTATGTGCCCTGCGAGGCGCAACATCGCGATGCGGTGCAGCTGACGCTCGAACAAATTGATGTGATCAAAAGACTAACCGATCGATATTCGCCGCAGTTAACCACCTGCACCTCGGCGCAAGGTAAGTACTTGTAAAATGTCAAACAACAAAAATGATAAAAAATAACATCACACATACGCCGCATAAGCCCGGCATTCTCAAAAGCTTAGATGCTGCGAAGCTGCTGATGGAATGCCAAACGCTTCCACGCCTTCAATTTGCTGCAATACAAAAAACTTTTCGCGAATTGCTCAAAAAGTATTCCGAATAGCAACCAAATAATACAAAAAACGAAAGAAAAATAAGACCAGAAAGTGAGAGTAATATCAAGAAATGCTAAAGAAGAGGAGGATGCAACAGAGCCCTGTCGCTGCATTTGCAGCAGTGCTCCAGACCCGCACTTGAGTCAACTACTTACTGCGTGCCATATTTTTGCGCCATTTCCTTTGATATTCTGCACTCACCTAGTTAACAGCGGGTGGCAGTCCTTCTAGAATCCGCCACAAGGAATCGCAACTGATGTTGCAAGCAGAAGTGCAACTCCAAGTTTTGACTTATGTTCAAGTCTTCGGCCGGCATTCGAGTTGTTGCTGTTATTGTTGCTACTGCTGGTTTTGTTTTCCGTTTTGCATTTTGATTTTCTGCCATAGGACTTGGCAATCTTTTGGTGTTGTTTCTATACCCCGTACCATTTACCATTGAAAATGAAATAAAACTGGGTATACTGAAACTGCATATGCAACAGGCGGAAGGAAGCAGCTGCGAAGATATACGAAGGAACATATTTAAACGTAATCAACCTCAGCAATAAATTCAAATCAAATGGTATCAATTAGTTGTCAAGTTAATGTTAAATCGATAATTATCGATTTAAGCCAAACACAGCTCAATATGCTGTGGGACTTCAACTTTACAACTTATATCCTCTTCAACAGTCGATTCTCTCTAGACTACAGTATCGATAACCCACTTAACTCGCCCGATAAATCGATACTTATCGAATTTACCCACATAACCCCTGTCCATCTATATGTGTACTTCATGATAGAGTATGTCCAAGTCGAGCTCACACTTACATTATATATTTTTATATACATTTTTGTGCTCCAAAAGAAAAAGCACGGCAAAACAAACAAACAAACAAGGAATCGCTTCCGGCATTTCGCGTTGAAACATTTATACAGCCGTTAATGGAAATGTCAATAAATCACATGGTCATAAAAATCATGCACAGGAAAACTTTTTGCTAGAAATTTACGAGCGGAAATGCATGCCCCAAAAATACTTGCAGCAACTGCTAAATTGTGATAAGAACCGCATATGTTTAACCGCAAATAGCTGCCAACTCTAAACAGTCTACTGCTGAATCCCAAAAAAGGCAGTGAATGCCAACAGCTTCTGACTAGCTGCAGTTGCACAGAGAATGCCAGAAAAATTAAAACAATTTGCGTGAAAACACTCAGAATAAATCCAAAATAAAATCAGTAGGAATGTGAGTTGGCAGCATCCGACTAAGAGATGCCCTAAGCCCATCGCCAAGCTGCAGTTGTACACGATCTCGCTTTCTGTCTGCCCACACAATGTATGGGAAATGCATTCTTTATTAACTTCGGTGTTTATAGTCCGATCTTTATGCAGTTTTCCGAGCTTAAAAATGGCATACAAACGATTGTATATACCCTTTAAAACAGTTTTAAAGGGTTTAAGAACATAAAAGCAAAGAGAAGTGTAGCAAAAATGCAGTCACATTTATACAAAAATTCAACAAACACATTTTTTTAATGATCAACTTTTGTACAGTATGTTGAAACTGAATAGAAATTGCCAAATTGAGAAAAATATTTGTTAGAAGCTTGAGCGAAAAGCGCAGCGCAAAGAGTTTGATGGTTTATTGACTGAAGTATACGCCAGTTAAATCCTATTAAACCCAAATGGAACCATTAAATGGTTCTAATTGAAAGGAAGCTATTCAGAAGTCCTTAGCGAGGGCAAATACATACATACCTATAGCCAAAGTTAACTGTGTTCAGAAAATGTTGCGACTATTTGCGATTGGTGTTGATAATTGCTTTAATTTGGAGTTTAACAAATTGTTAATGTGGGTTGAGATTCGTTTTGTTGGGGGTGAATTGGCGTGATTAAGCCTATGTTAGTTTTGAGAATAATTACTCAAGCTATACAGTCTGAGAAAAATACAATATACACGATTATTGATGCTGACAAAGATCCACATATATTGGAGATATTTGGCTAAAGAGCGCAGCATCTGGCATAAGAGATATCTTACTACAATAAGCCACTTTCTGCATGTGTGACTTAAAATGAAAGCAACCGAACAACTAAAAATCCAAACTCAATTAACTACAAAACAGAACTGTGCATGTTGATTTTTCCCCCGTACTTGAAATATTTACAGACGACTGTCTATCCGAAATTTAGTCTCTGTTTAAATAGCTAAGCTAAAAAAAGTTGCGGATAGACGAACATTGCACGAATTTTAGCAAAGTGAGCAGAATAAAATTGGTGATGAACAACGTTAATTTCGGGTAAAATCCTGGGCATATTAGAAAATCAATGTAAATATCGACCAATCGTAAATAATACTATTGTTGTTGTTAAAAATCATCAGCCAGAAAATAATATTTAATCAAAGAAAGGTAATTATTCAGTTCAGATAAACTTAGAGCAATCGTATCAGGCGGAAGTTAGGTATATTTCACATATGTCTGCATATCGTATATTGTCTATCCTTATTATTATACAATATGTTGCATTTGGTCGATATTTGTGTAGACTGGGAGACAGATCGAATCCCTGAGAATTTAAAAGCCAGGAGGCGTATCTCAAAGCGCATTCGTAACAAATTTAGTTAAACAACATTTTATTGTTAGACCTGATAAATTTCTTATGAACTTACACTTAGTTTAGGCCAAACAATATATTTTTCAAGACATAATGTCTCCTCTTAATATCGATATATCAAATTAAAATTACAAATTGCAAATTGGCATCGTTCACATCGCGTTGGCACGATATAATCGTCGAGATTTGGCCATCCCTAGCATAAGCTCAACTCCACGTGCTCACGTGCCCTTCTTTTTTTTGTAAGCATCAAATATGAACGTAAAGGGAACCAAATGGAACGATTCCACATTTGCACTATTTTAAACATTCTCATGCACCGTAAACACATCCAAAGCAAGGATTCAAGCACATATTTAAACCCCAACTGACTCACTGGGCCAAAAATGTAACACCCCCTCTGTCCGCCGCACAATTCCTTCATAGAACGGACGGTACGTGAATTTTTGCAGCTGCTGTTGCATAAAATAAAAACCAACATTTTATTTGAAGTACACGAAATAAATTCAGAGTCGCTCGAAATTGTAGTGTGCGCTCACATGTCGTGTAAATAAAATGCGAATGCAAGTGACCATTGAGCGAGCAGGCGGTGGTGTGGTCACGCCCCCCGCCACCCACCGCCCACTACCCGTCCGGCAGGCTAGAGACTCAGTTTCGAGCTGCCAAAGTGATTGTAAAAATGCAAAGCTAACGAACCGAAACACAACGCGACGACAACTGACATGACACGTCAGCCAGTCAGTCAGCGAGCGCTCGTTTCCCTAGTCTCAATCCCTTACAATTTTTGTGTGTGTGTGTGTCCCAATTGAGTCCGGGACTGTGCCTGTTCCTTGGCTACGGAGACAGAGGCAGAAATGAGCGTTGCATTCGCGCTGCATAAACACAATAAATAGAATATACTGAAACTGGGTTTTTACCTACAGCTAAGCATAGGTTTTTCCTTGTTTTTTTCCTTTTGATTTTCCACCACCACGATTCTGTGTCAGTTGGCACTGCTGTCTGTTGCCAGCATTTGCTACTTTACATTTTCCCCCGTGTCGATGTGCGAAATGCTTTTCATTCGCAATTTTCAATTTCCACCTTCGAAATGTGTAAACTTCAATTTACACTGAGCTTGCATTCAAGAGCATTGAGACCAAAATTGCATTCGATTTGGCAAGCCTTTGACATTTTTGATGCTCTCCCCAAGGAGCATATGGATTTGCTTGCGCAACTTGGTTGAATTAGCAAAGTATAAGATTTTCGATGGATTTTTGCACTTGCCCTTTTTTGCTCTTGGGTTATAGTTGAGGCAATTACGATAGCTGCCTGCTTGTTAGATTGCTGACTTTGCTAGCCCTTAACACAGAAGAGTGTGACCAGACTGGTTTGTAATACATGGTCAGGGCTGTCTAAGTTCATTAAGTTAATTAGTCAGATAGCATACCAAGTTTCAGCTGGCAGAACTAAAGTGCTAAACATAAAAGTGCAACCACATTTGCTTAAAGGAAAAATAACGAAATTTTCAAAAATCTGACAACGGTTAAGCTATCAAATATTAGCACAACTTTTGTAGACATGGCATAAGGCTATCTGTTGACTTTGATGCGTCTTTAGCAGGAAGCCAGACAGAAAACTGTGACCGCAGTTGTAAACAGAGAAAATGAAAAAAGTTTAAAAAAAAAAAGCTCGCACAGTAAGCAAAACCTTTTAGGCTGCTTAAGTCTCCAAGTTTATTCGGCAAAGTGTGATATCTGTTGAAATAGGGCATGTATATGACTTTCCAGATATTTTCAATGTGTAAGGCAACATGATCTCTTGGCATTCACATTTCTGTGAGCGCATTTGTGTTTCGTTCATGGAATTTGGCACATTCTGATGCTCTTACAATTTGGTTTATTGCGTCAAGTGGCATTTGGTTGGGATTTTCATTTTTCAAACTGTGTTGCAGCATTCGGTTTTCTATTGCCTCAAATCGCATCCGATACATGGGCCATATATTATACATTACGTTTCGGGCCATGGTCACAGACGCAATTACATGCTGGACCAGCATCGAGAAGCCTTCGTGTGCTCCGGCCCAGGGCTGTTGGCCACAAGAAAAAAAAAACAAAAAAATTGAACTTCAGCTCACGTGGCGCATTTTAGTGCCTTTCGGTTGTTCTCTTTTGACTGCCACAACAGCAGCAAAAGATGCTGCACTAAAGGTCCTGGCTAAATATTTGTTTATTTGCTCCATATTTTAGGGTTTTACGGCAACGACGACATCGAGCAGGTTTTGTGGCAGGTATTTGCTTTCCTGGCTCCCATAACAATGGGTAGCAGCCAGGCAGCAGCAGCACCAGCCAAGGCAGCAACAATAATAACAACAACAGCAACTACTTGAGGGCAGCAGCAGCAGCTAGTAAAAGTACGCCCTTTTGATTTTACGCAGCTTATTTACTTATTGCCTGAAAACTTGCTAGCAAGGACCCTGTCCGTATCCTGTGACTTGTGTTTCTGCTGTGCTGCTGTCTCTCCCTTACTTGCTCCCATTTGGCTTCCTTTGTGGCAATTTATTGACTCGTTTTCCCCCTGTCTGTGACATTTGAAATGTTATTACAAATGCTTGATTTGAATGCAGCGACAAATTATTGAATCGTTTTCTGTGCGCATACATACATATGTGCCCAGGACTTGTGTCCCACTGGAATCGGATTTTAATCAAAAGTAAACTGAATGCAATAAAAACATCAATCCAGGAACTTGTTACACCAGAAATCATATAGTCACATTGTTCAGCTGCTTAAGCTTGACTGCAGTGCTTTCTATTAGGCAGAGAATGTCTGCTCCTATTAGAGCTATGTGATATAGTAGTCCGATGTTGATTAGACTTGGCTTAGACGGACAAATGGACAGACGGAAATGACTATATCAACCCGGTTGTTAATGCTGATCTAGAATATTTATACGTCATGGGACTGAAAATGACTTCTTTGACTTCTTGACTTTTCATGCCAAATTGGGGTATTTCGATGTATTACGTTTAATCTGTATGTGACCAGAGTTAGATTATAACCGTGTCCATGTCTTTGTCTATGATTATTTTAGTTTTTTATGTTTATTTATTTTGTTTTTAGTTCGCAAATATCTGATCATTTTTATTTTCCCAACTATTTCGTGGTTGGATATGTATGCCGTGAAGCTTTGTTTAATAGCTCGCCGCTTGCCTGAAGACTACGTCGCCCAGCATTGGTACCCTGAGTAAATCGTTAAGGATTAACTAAAATCGTAGCAGTTATTCGTTGAATTTATTTTCATTTCAACAAACTCTGGTGGGACAATCCAACTGCTCTTTCATTGCTTTCTTATAAAGTCACTGGCAATACGACTTCATAATGTTCTGAGGGATCAACACCCAATGTTTCTTAAACAAGATAAATTTTGTGTTAGGACAGTTTTGTCAACATGTGAGGTTTTATGAGAACCATGTCTTTATCCTCTCCTCTATGAATATTATCATTTTGTTTTTGATTTTATATTTGAACACGATTCATCATAAGATCGATCACAGAATAGTATAAAAATGTTCGATACATTTTTGTGGCATGTCGATTCTGTCACAATATGGCACCGTGTCCAAAGACTTGTTCCGCATACAAATGTTCTGCAATTAATTGAGACTCTTTCGTGAAGAAACGAATTCATTCTTAGCTAAAGAAGTGCTTAATGACTCTTTGGCAAATGCCTTTGGAAAAGTTGCCCAACTAGGTGAAGTTGCACATGCCACTCCAGAAGAAGAAACAAAACTTGTGCAACAACTTTATTCAAACATTGCACAACTTGCTGGCTAAAACAAAAAACTAAAACAACAGAAAATATAGAAAAAAAACGTTGAAAAAATAAATAACAATAAACAATGAGCAAGTATTTTGACAAGTGCCTGGCAACAAAACGGAATGAAATGAAAGAGATCAAAGCTGCTGGCCAAGACAAGCGTAAATATTGCATAGCATAGCACAAATGCCATGTTGGGATAAACTGACAGAGCGGCAGACGGACGGACGGACGGACGGACTAAGACCGCAATGAACAGAGAGCTCAGCGGGGCAGCTAAGCAAATGACAGACGCAGCAGAACAACAATTCTTACTTATGCTACATTCTTTATACTCTTCCCGAGGGTACTATAATTTTCTCACTTATTGTATAACTGCCTCGATTTTGAGTATATAGCTCATATAGCTCTTTTATAGTTGAGCAAAATAATATTGCTTGGACTCTGTCAGGTTCTGCATATTTTGTTTCGTTTTCCTGGGATATAACATTTATTCACATGCCATAGAACTGAAAACTTTTTCTGGTTTTTTTGTTTTTATTTTCAATTGGTATTATTTCATAATCCCTTTGCCACTTGACTATGCACAACAATAGCTAGAGTTGCACTCAATTCCCAACTAGTTGCCATTGGAGTAATCAATCGAAAATCATTTTGTCTTTAAGACACCTGCAAGAGTATTTAAACTTCGACGAGCAGTTGCTCTTAGCTATTTTTTCATGTTCTCTATTCCGAACTGAAAAACAATGCAACTGCTGAGCCAAGTTTAAACTGAAATTGTTATTCTGCAACTTCAACTTCAACTTAACCGCTTCTCCCTCTTCTTTCGCATTGCAGACATCATCGATGCCCACAAGAACCAACAGCTCTGCTCGCTAACTGGCGTCGAGGGCGGCCACTCGTTGGGCGGCTCGTTGGCAGTGCTGCGCACCCTGTATGCGATTGGGGTGCGGTATATGACACTGACATCCACATGCCATACACCCTGGGCCGATTCCAGTTATGCGGATGCGCCGACCTTCAATATGAAACACGGCGGACTCACCATATTTGGCAAGGTAAGTGCTCTGCTCCATACATCCTTACCCATTATTGTTCTTCTTCTTGCTGTCGAGGAGGAGCCTCGCTTACAGCTGATTTAATGCTAATTAGTCCAATGGCCGAACCATTCAGTGCCCTCCAGTTCAGCTCAGTTCAGTTCGCTTCGCTTCAGTTTTGGTTAAGTTTAGTTTGGTTTGGCTTGGGCCTTTTCGTGTGGCTTACATGTGGATTTCGTGGCGCTTAGGACGCGTTCGCCATCCTGCAAACTGCGGTCAACCGCAGTCAACGCTTTGTTGGCATAGCCATAAATGTGTGCGTGTGTGCGTGCAGGCTAGTCAATGGGGGCGGCATATTTAAGTGCTTGAGCTGCGTGCCGGCGCCATTTTGGCAGGGGGAAGGCGCCACGGCCTGTGTACCTACCTAATGGGTCAGCAGCTCTCAAATTAGGTGGCTACAGCAATTTACAAGAGCCGCGCAGCTTTGTGCCGGATTATCGTCTGGCAGAAGGTACGCAAATATCTTAAATTAACTGCGGTTCGGCTACCAACGGCTGCTACTCAATGTGCTGAGGCATGTCTTATTACAATGCAAGCAATATACGATAACAAACATAGCATAAAGCTATCGTATGGGAGAATTCCGAGCAATTGAACTTAAAATAAAATTTATATGAATTTGTTTTCAATGAAATATTTGCCATACATTTTTTTTAATATGATTTGCACTACAAAAATCTTCAGAATCATTTTCCCAACAATGGCTCTTATAATATATATATATTTTTTTATTTATTTTCTTTTTACATTTTGTCTTTAGATATTAGATGTTTCTTAAACCGCTTTTAAGGTCGCTAATTGCCTTATGTGCCATTTTTTTTTTGTCTTTAGTTAAAGTCGTCAGGTTTTTATCAGAAGAAAAAACTAGTTTTCGATTTGTTATGTTTTGTGTGGCTTACAATATTTTTATGGAGAGATGGCCGCGTCGCTGGGAGGAGACCTTAATCTGCTGATGGGACGGACACCTTGGAGAAAGCTTGGGAGCCTATTGGCATGTGTGACTGGCCGGTTTTTATATAGTGTGAGTCCTTTAAGGGATTGTTTGAATTTCAATTTCAGTTTAAACAATCTTATCATGCAAAGAAAATGTTTCCTTTTGAGCGTATTGTCTCTATAACTACTTTAAAATCACATTTTTCAATATTATTTCTTTTCACTTTATACAATAACTTGTTGGATTCAGTAAATGTTTTCTGTTTAAAGCAGAGTTCAAATAAATAAACTCTTGGATTAAATTGCATATAATAATGCCCATGCTTTAACAGCAAATTCCAGTTCGAAGGATAAGAGTTTTTCTATTTCTCTAATATCTTTAAACATTCAATGAATTCCCTCGGCATTTTCTTGACGCTGCTGATCAACGTCAGCGCATTTTTACTGCACCTGCTCGAATTTCCAATAACTATTGCAGCTGCGCTTCGTTTTCTTGGTAAAGTTGTATAGTTAGGGCTTTCCGTTGTCCCCTAATGTGTTATATGAGCTGCTGCAGCATTTGCATAACATTGTTAACAGTAGCCGCTGGCCCTGCTGTTCCAGGAACTCGTATAGTTGGACATTGTTGTAGCTGGCGCCGCTTAAACGCAGCTGTATTTTAGTTATTATTGGCCACTCGTTTGCAAGAATCGCTCGGCTAGCTAATATTTCAGCTGCTCACGTTCCATTTATCACACAGAATTTTCCGAAGTTGATTAAAGCACTTCAATTTTTCGATGGCGTATTTATTTTTTTTAGTATTTGCTTATACAATTTACCAAACCAGGCATGTCTCTATATTCTTTTTATCCAGGGATGTTTTCAAATCTTAAAAACGACTATTGTCTTATAAAATATTATGTATATTATGATTATAAAGAAGAATGTGCGACAGACAAAACAGAGCGTAATTTTTGTGTTTCATTATATTATATATATATATGTATATTCTCTATATTCTTCAATAATTTTAAGAATTGAGTTGAATTTTTCGCCTCAATATAAAAAACAGAAAATCCGTGCTCATCATATTGAAAAGGAAAATCATTTCCACAAAGCAATATATTATGCACACGTCCGAGTACCTATTAAAAAATAATATAAATTATCGTTATTTTTAATTTGCCTTTCATTAAATTGATTGAATTTTCAATTTTCAAATTCGAACGCATAAACTTTGAATTCCGTGGAATAAGTTGAACATTTCGCTTGTTCGTAATTGTGTTTATCTATAGAGGGCATCAAATTGCTAAAATATTGGCGCTCAAGGCCGCGCGGCCGTAATGAATTTTGAGCCAAAATTTGAATGCCGCGGCCCATTGTATATACACAAGATTTGTTTACATTTGAAAATTCTTTGACATATGCTCGTGTAATTATTTCGAAATTCGAAATTTACCTCGAGAGCGCCAGCCGCCAGCCGCCAGCCGCCAACCACTTCGACAGCAGCGACCACAAGATTGTGATCATGATGTTCGTGATTGAACATCATTATGATCAGGTATTTGTTCTTCATGGCGTGTGTCGCTTCCTCTTTGGCTATGGGCTCTTGCCAAAAGCTATTTAGAGGCGGTGCATACGGAAATCAAATGTGTGAACGTGAAAATGTGTAAATGCACAGCAGCAGCAGCAGCAGCAACAACAACAGCAACAACGTGAATAGAAACAACAATAAAATTCGCACAGCTGACCAAAACAGGAAATGTAAAATTTACTGCAGTCCATCAAAAATGCGGGCATTTATTTATGTCGGGGCATATTATTTATAACTTTTGATTGTGCCCTGTCAATTAAATATGGAAATTAAAATTCAGCATATAATCAAAAACGAAAACAAAATCGACAAAATCAACGTCACTTCCTTGCTTTAAATAACGGAATTTTCAATTACACAGCCCAAAACAATAGGCGAAAACAAAATACGTAATGAAAAGTGAAAATCGCATAGAGCGCACGCGTCCAGAGAGCAAGAGAGCAAGAGAGCAAGAGAGCGCGAGACGGCAAGAGAGCGAGCAGCTGTGTATAGGGCGAAATCGCTTAGTTGGTAAATGGAAATTTTTCGCTGCGACGAAATGAGCGTGCAATGGGAAAATCGAAATTTTCATTCATACTATAAGGTGAATTGCACAGTGTGCTTGGCAAACGAGTGAAAACCAAATGGAATTCGATTGGAAAAAGATTAATATTAAATAAAGTAAATACTGGAAAATGTTATAAATTTCTCTAGTTTATTTTCATGACTATAGTTTTTATGCAAAAATGTGTCCAATTTTGGTTTGTTTATAAATAGAAAAAATGTAGAACATATTCATTTTTCACTTTTTCATAAATTTCTATATATGTTGCTTAATTAGTTTTTCTGCAGTCTAAATACTATTTTCAATTGTTTGTATTGGTTAATTGGTTAATTTGTAGATTCTCATTAAGCGAAAATTCCGGGCAAGTCCTTGTGATTTCGTGCCAGTGTTTCCACTTGACATTCCGTTCCACCCGCATGTCTAAAAATACCCGTCACGCACCCACGAAGCGCCAGTCACATGTGCCATGGTGAAAATGTTGCCAGCCTCGCTCTCTCCGGCTCTGTCTCTTTCTCTCTCGCTCGCTTTGGGGCCGCTTTGAGGTGAAAGCGCAAAACATCGCGCAGCGCTCGGACAGTCGTCCACGAAATTCGCCCCAACGAGGCAGCTGAGCTGCAAACGAACCACACGCCAGCGAGCCACAGTCGTGTAGTGTAGTGAGGAAAAGCCAAAGAGAGCAAACTACGGCAGTAAAATAAAAAAAAAAAAAATCAGAAAAATAAGTAAAATAGAAAAATTCAGCTAGAAAATTAGCCAACAAAATACGCGGCGTGTGCATTATATTTATTTATAACAAATTCCGCTTAGCGCGACGCATTAAAAGGTGAACAAATACACAGATTTTTCAGTTACTAACCAGCTAACACAAAAGAACGAAAAAAAATAAGGAAAACCTAAAGAAAATCGAAAGAAAATGAACTGAGGCATATGCAAACGAAAAGAAAAATAACAAGCTACTAAACCAAAAGCAAATGCTGTGCCAAGTGTACAAATACTAATCGGTTACTTCCTCCTCCAAAACAACGCACAACCAACACACACACGCACACACATACACACTGACTGATGATGACAACGCAGCAGCAGCTTGCGGCAGCAGCGTCGACTGAATCGGCGGCAGCAGCAGCAGCAGCAGTGGACACAGTCATGACAGCAGCTGCGACATCAACAACAACAAGCACCAAGCTGGGCAATGGCAATGCGGGCGGCAACAACAACAAGAACAACAGCACGAAGCAAGGCAAACACAGGTCGAGGTCATCCGCACGCTATGATGACATGGAAAAGCAGCAGCGAAAAAGTCGCGCCATCGTCTCCATACCGAACACCATAAAGCTGAGCATGTTGAACAGCGGCCTTTTGTCCTTTGAGCGTATCAAGCTGGAGGCGCGAGATGAGAACAATTCGCTGTCGAAGACCATACCGAATGGTCCGATCGATGTGCGGCATTTTCTCAAATTGTGCGATCTGCGTCGCAAATTTCCGGTTCTATATAAATTGGAATTTCAGACGGCCGCCAAGGTGGAGGCAAACACCTGCCGGCATGCGCTCAAGAAGAACAATCAGGAGAAGAATCAGAATCCCAAGTGCATTCCATATGATTACAATCGGGTTGTGCTGCAAAAGCTACCGGGCGTTCCCGACTCGGACTACGTGAATGCCTCCTATATGGACAGCCTGCTCAAGCCGAATGCGTATATTGTTACCCAGGGACCCGTCGAGGAGACTGTGAATGCCTATTGGCGCATGGTCTGGCAGGAGAACATAAGCGCCATTGTCATGCTGACCAAGACCTTTGATTTTGCCAAGGTCATGTGCGTACAATACTGGCCCCCGAATATGGAGGTGCACGAGACCTATGGCGATATACACATAAATATTGTGCGTGAGGAACAGTTGGCCAACTTTCACATACGCACCTTTCGTCTGTACAAGAAAGGCGAACAGGGCGAGGTCACGGACGAGCGTCTGATCCTGCAGTTCCATTATACGGAATGGTATTCACACTCCTGCCCCTTCTCCAATGCCCTGCTAGAGTTCAGGCGACGCGTCCGCCTCGTAGTGGGCAACATCATTAGGGACGAGGACGATGTCGATATGCGTGGACCCATTTTGGTGCACTGCAGCGATGGCGGCGGCCGTTCCGGCGTCTATATGTCCATCGATGCCAATCTGGAGCTGGCCGAAGAGGAGGAGTGCTTCAATGTCTTCGGCTATCTGAAGAAGTTGCGGCAATCGCGCAAGGGCCTGGTCGAGAATGTGGAGCAATACAAGTTCATCTATGACACGCTCGAAGAGCATATTATATGCGGCAAGACTTGGTTTCCCGTCTCCGAGCTCTCCGATCGCCTCAAGGCCAAGGCGCGCCGCAACTCCGGCACCAAGATGAACGAATATCAGTCGGAATACGATCAGATTTGCAAGCAGACGCCCCGCTTCACCATCGGCGACTGTGCCGGCGGTCATCGGGCCGATAATCGGGAGAAGAATCGCGATGTGCTCTGCGTGCCGCCGGATAACTTTCGTCCCTATTTGACCAGCTTTCAGGGCAACGCCTTCACGGACTACATCAATTCGGTTTTTGTGGACGGGTATACAAAGCCGCGCGAGTACATTGTCACCGAATGGCCCATGAAGCATACCCTCGGCGAGTTCTGGTCTCTGGTCTACGATCACGAATGCTCTGCGGTCGTGGTGCTCTGCCAGCCGCCCTCCCAGTCGCAGCAGTATCCATCGTTCTGGCCGAACAAGTCGAAAATGGAGAAATACGGCCCGGTTTTCAGCGTGCACTATGTCATGTCCAAAAGCTATACGAACATCAAACAGTGGGAGTTCAAGATCAATAAGAAAATCGTTTCGCTGACCGAAATGATGGCCGGGGTCAAGGCCCCAACACGTACCGTCCAGCTATTTCAGCTAACCTGCTGGCCCATGGGCCACAAGGTGCCGAGCTCAACCAATTCGCTGGTCTATTTAATGAACATGGTAGAGATCTGGCGCAACAAGGTCGACTATGGACCCGTCTGTGTTGTCTCGCCCGATGGTCGCAGCCGTGCCGGGGTCTACTGTGCGGCCAATGCGTGCATCGAGCAGGTCATACAGCACGGTGAGGTCGATGTCTTTCAGGCCGTCAAGACCGTGCGGCGCAACCGTCCACAGCTGGTCGAGAATATGACCGAGTACAAGTACTGCTACGATCTGGTGCTACACTATGTCCTTCACTTTCTCAACAAAAAGGATTGAGCTGTACTAAAAATTTATTCTTCTTAATTTTTTTCGAGGGTTCGAATCCTGTGCTGCAATTTCTCACATAAAAACAGATTTAAATCAAGATATGTACTTGGAGAATTCGCACTAGTTTCGGGCTTTGTTTCCCAACAAAAAGGATGCAGTTGTCCTGACATTTTTTTGGGGGATTCGAACCCTGTGCAAACTGAAGATTGAGCCGAACTAGAATTTTTGTTAAATTCAAACCCGCTCAAACAACTGCTTTATGGTTAACAGTACTAAGTCCAAGTGGTCCACATTCAATGCCTACTATCTATAATCTAATTAGTGTCTACTCTATGAGAGCTTTCAAGCTGTAGAGCTATAGAAATCGGGGCTAGACTCGGCTTGGCACAGCCCTTAAGCAATAATACTGAGTATTTTTGTTGTGCACAAAAACACATTTTGTTAGTTCTTTTGTTGTCTCCGGAAATTAAATTTCCCCATTTTATTTGTAGGTCCACAAGTTCCTAACTGGACTATAAATATATAAAGATAATTTAATCAAATGCAAAAGCCATAAGTACTATATGATCTGATGTTTGAACTGTATGTGCCATGTCTAATGCCCTAATTGTTGTTGTTATTAGTATATAGAAATATATATATATATATATATATGTATGCCGTATGAAGAAACTCTTGAACTATTACAATTATATTTACGACTAAATATGATTATGTTTACGATTCATATATATATATAATTACGTTAACTCTTAAAACTTGCTACCTTATGCAAATTGTTGATATATATCTAAACTTTACTGCATACTATAAATGGATAATATATATATATATATAAATGTTTTGTTCTTGTATAAAAAAAAGTCGCATAGTTTTTAGGGGGCTGGTCTTGAAAAATGTTTGAAATTGTATTTTTTATTCATGTTAAACAAAAACTGCAAAAACAAAATATTTATTTAGGTGTAAAACGAAACGCAACATCAAAAACAAAACCCCAAACACTATCGTGAACAAATTGTTGATTTATATGGAATGTACCCAGACATACATCCATACACATACATATGTCGCGTCTATACTTGTATATTTTCGCATTTATGCATTCGAAATAAGATATATTTGTCTAACAATTCAAATGCATATAACAAATACACACACACACACACACACACACACACACACACACGCACAACACTTATATTTATATACATATATATACATATATTCTTATATTCTTGTAAATGTATTGAATTTATTTTTTTAAATGTGAATAAATGTGTATTTTGGAACGATTCCGTACGAAACTTTAGAGTAGGTTACGAAAAAACCAAAACAAATACCACAAAAAAAAAACAAGAGAAAAAAAACCGGGAAAAACTACTTGAAATTGTGTTTTTATTTTTATGGGCAAATTCTTTTATATTTCAGCTATGGAAAACGAGAAAAGAGAAATTCATATAAATAAATATCTGCAGCGAAATCTTGCCTATAGAATTTCCATTTCAATTTTACGAAAATTTAAAATCTTTTGCGCTCAGGTGCTAACCGTAGAAACCAAAACAAAAATAAAAATAATGTTAATTCAAAAAGAAATGGGTGTGATAAATGAGAGCGGGAAAGTGTTGTGAGATGTGCTTACATAACGAAATTTCTGCAGGTGGCAGACAGTCTGAGAACCCGTTGCCTTACAGATTATTGAGAAGGTAAATCGGCTGCTGCCTAGAGTTTTTTAAGCTTTCGCCTAAAAAAGGAGCCTCCCTTTATAATAAATTAAATTTTGTTATAATATTTCTTGCATTTGCAAAGAGCATTCTAATATTGACATTGAATAAATACTTAAATAATATAAATTAAAAATTAATTTCTAAGATAAACAGAATAATTGCAAACAAGAAGACATTTCGGAATACATTTCATTATGCTTACATATGTATATATCTTTATCTATATACATATTCATAATATAGCCATGTCTGTCAGTCATGTCTGTCCGTCTTTCTGTTAGTTTAATTTGAAATGTTAACGAAATGTATCTTCAGCATCGAACTACTATAGTAATTAAATAAACTTAAGACTTTTAAGATAGTTAAGATATCTATCTAAATATAAAAATTACCATAGATAAACCTTCTCCATCTTTAGTTCAAGACTCGCCCTAGAATTTGATTTAAGGTTTTTCTTTTAAGTATTCCTCGAAGTATCAATTTATTCAAATTGTCCATTTATGGAATATTTTTCTTAATTCTCTGAATCATAAATTCAATATTTTTCTTGAATCCCAATTGCACTTCTGAGTGCATCAACAACTTTGATCGCATCCAAGGCTTTGATCGCTTTATCCCAACATTTATGGATTTCCATCAGGTCGTCGTATAAATCCATGTCAATAATTACAATGCCACACCGTAGTTCTGTCAGGCATTACGCTTTACATCTTTTGATCTCTGCATTCCAAAACTGAGTCATAAACTCAAAATATCAATCAGAATATTATAATTTTTTTTGCGTATTTATTGGAATTTTTTCATTTGCGGGCAACAGAGAAAAGGAAAAACAACAAATGAGATGATAAACAAAACAAGATGCTCCGCACAATAATCGCAATGCGAAAAAACAAAATAAAAAAAAACCTTGACCAGATTACATTTTAATGCGTACAAATCAAACAGAGGCCTCCATTATATAGATATCGCTGTGCGATAAAGACAGCGCGGGCTGGGGTAGCGGGGGCGGCTGTGCAAGGTGTGGTCGCTATAAAATCGATATATGACAGCACAGCTCTTGCTGTGCCCAGCAATAAAATACAACAATAACAAGAGCCACAACAATAATAGTAAAACTTGAGCACTCGCCATGACATCAGCAAAAACTAAATTTAGATATATATATGTATTCATATATATATATATATATATATATATATATATATATACGTATGATCCCTGTAAAAACAGGCTAAAGTGGGGCTAAACAGAGGTTAAACTGATTTAAGGCAGCTGAAAAAGTTGCGAGTATTTTGATAATTTCTGTTTTTGATGGCGCTTAAGTCGTGGGCCGCACTAATTGTTATTGTTAATGGGTATGATGCAGATTAAAACATGTCTGTAGTGGGATTGTATTATCTATGAACGCATAAAGTATATATTCTTGATTAGCATCAACAACCGAGTCAATGCTTTTCTGTCTGTCTCTATTAATGCGTCGATCTCGAGGCTTATAAGAACTAGGAACTTACAATATAGAATATTAATCTGATTTTATAACTATCTGATAATAGATAATAGAAGCACAGCTTTTGCTTGACCAACACGCATTTTGGCCAAATCGTTTTTGTATTTCTATATATATTACATATAATGAAAGCGAATCTTTCTTGGCAGATTGAGGGTACAGGGTATCGTTTTGTTGACTACAGCACGCGTTACCATTGTTGCCATGCGGCAAGTTTGAACATTTTTGCCATATACAAAATACGAGCGAACAAAAAAGAGCAATAAGTTGTTTTTTGGAAAATTTATTTATGAGCTATTAATACAAAACGAGCGCGTGGCAAATTAATTCCATTTGGCGGGGGAACGTTGGGAAAAGCTCTTCAAATTAGTCACAGTTTGCTTTTAGGAGCTGTTTTAGTTTTCGCTAATTAAAAACTCAATAGCAATTAATATTCATGGGGGAGGGCGAGCTAAAATTTATGTCACATAAACTCGAACATGGGCGCAAAACTAAATCCCTGTTTTTAATTGCCCGTTGTGAGTGTGTGTGCTGTATGTGTGCTTGGATGTGTGTATGTGTGTGTGCTCGCAGAATTTTCTTATTAATTAATTTGTTTTCAAATAGATTGCATTCAGCTAAACCTTTATGAACTTTATAAAGCTTGTATATGCTTATCAAAAACTGGCTGCAAAATATAATACTTACCATAAACTTTCTGATTTTTTTATATTTATTTATTAAATGTTGCAAAACATCAACAAACATTTGTTAATAAATGAAGAAAAGTGCGTCAAGCTAATTTTTAAAATTCAACTAATATTTTTTATTTGTTTTCATACTCTTACGAAATCTCCTTCGAAAAGAACTGGAAGCACCTTTTAATTATTTTATATTCGGGTTTTGTTGTGGCTGTAAATTTTCTCATTGAATTCTGTTTGACATATTGATAGTTTATTTTTGGTTATATATTTTTTTATCATTTTTAGTATTTTCAGTTGCGTGTTCTCCTTTCTTTTTTTGTATAGTATCATTGTGAACAGTGAAGCTCACAATATAATAGTTATTGTTCATAAATAAATCAATGTTGGCGTTTGCTTGGTCGTAGATCTTCTTGGACGAAATCCTTTTCCCTCACAGCTGTTATTAAGGGTTTGGACTTATGGTAGCTAGCTAGTAATTACCCACAGTCAGTTTTTCTATCTAGGTTCGAGGTTCGTTTTGATTTCGGTATCAAACCAGTTCCATGGATCAGATTGTTTCAAGTTTATATACACATAGAATGCCTACTGTAGTAAATACTTGAACATAATTTGTAATAGATGAAATTTAAGTTAAATATTTGTGACACATAATTCTTTTTTGAGAGTTGTTCCCTCTGCAAGTGCCCATTGTAGTCGCAGCTACTCAACTCGCACCAATTGCGCTCCGTTTGCTTGTGTTTCCTTAAGAATTGCACGGCAGAGGGTCGCATTCTATATGGGCAACTAGTTATGTATTGTACATTTCCCCCTTTATGCTGCCCGTCGGGACTATTGCCACACAATTACCTGCCGCTGCTGCTGCTGTTGTTGTTGCCACACTCCTTTGGGCCTGCCATTCACAATGCATTATTAGCCTTTGTTTGAGGCATTTTGTAGCCTGACGTCGGCTGCGTTGTTTGGCTAATTCAATTATGCAACGTCTACGTGAGCCGTGTGTGTGCGAGTATGTGCGAGTGTGTGGCTGAGTGTAAATGCAATTGAAGCCAGGCAAGCAGCACACACGTCTATTACACACCTGTATGCACACTCTTGTGTTCATTCAGTCACGCATTTGACTTAATGGCCGCTCTGCAAACCCTTTCCGCGTGAAGTCGTTTACATTAGCAGTCGGCGTACACATACATAATAATAATAATTGTTATTATAATAATAATCATCATGATATAATAATAATGTGTAGTTGGCATTTTTAACGCCAGCGACAAGAGCTCAGCTCCCTTCTAAGCTGGCGGCAATGGGCCGGGCACGTTATGAAAATGAGTTGAAAACAGTTGGCCTTTGGCTTTTCATGTGTGTGCCGGTGTGTATGTGTATGCGTGTGTGCATGTGTGTGCGTGTGTGTTAGGCTTTCAAGTTTCACGTGCTCGGAGTGAAAATGAGTGGCACTAATTTGATATGACATGAAATTAAATTTAAATAATTAAAGAAATGCCTTTTGTGCGGCTGCTGCTGCTGCTGCTGTTGTTACTGCTGCTTCTGTTGCTTTTTCTACTGTTACTGCTACTGCTGCCTTTTCTGTTGCCTCCGGCAACGAGCATAGCATACTTTTGTGCGCCCACACATTTTAATTACGTATTTGCCAGCCGACAGCACAGGATTCGTGTAGCGAACGAAACGCAGATCAAAGATGGGATTTAATTTAAATATGAACACAAGTTGAAAGAACAAAATGGAAATAATTCAATATTTATTTCTTAAGAAAAGAATTTAATGAGCCGGGTATTCAAATTTAGAATTCTTAAAAGTGAATCAAACAATACAACATATGCCATTTTTATTGCCAACAAAATGGGCTACAATTTTTAATTATAATTGTGAAAAACAGCTCAGCCAATATAAACGTGACGGACTAGCAAACGAGAGGTCGCCGGTTCAACTCTGGCAGCAATTGTAATACAAATGCATATTACATTTTCCACTATTGCCAAAGTAAAAGTTATAAAAATACGAAGAATTTCAAAGGTACTTGTCTGAAGATTGGGAAATTCACAAAAACTTGCTTGTTTAACATTACTTATTTGACACAGGCAAAGTCGGATTCTTTTCTCTGGCAATAGAAATATATGCTGCATCGTGGCGAGATCGCATTCAAAACAAAAACTTTTCCTAAACATATTGAAGACCTTACTGCCTATCGACTTTGACTAAAATCAATATTATAATTCACAAATAAACAAATAATTTTCTTTCGTCTTTTGCGGCTCTATAGAGACCCAAAGGATTGGAAGGATATTAATATATTTGCTGCATGCCTACGAGCGTGCGCAAAATGTTTGCCAATTCGAAACCGAATGGAACAAAAGCACATAAAATATTGCATATTCATATTTAATTTGTTTTGACAAGCTATGCACAAACAAGATGCCAGCGAGTGAGAGAACAAAATGAATGAAAAATTTCAAATAAAACTCAAGTGTGTGGAGCCTGTGGACAATGCATAGCAGAATTGCACTGAATAGGGCTGGCTATACGAGGCTACACATAGATTTAATTAATGTTAACACGATGACTTTGACATGCACACAATACAAATAGCACACACACACATACACAGAGAGAAAGATAGAGAGACACACACAGACACACACTAACTGCACTTGGCACTGCTGATAACTGACAAATTGAAATAGGCGGCCGTTTGACTAAGTGACTAAGTGACTGACTTGGCTGCTGTGTGCAGCTGCATGTGTGTGCATGTGAGTGTCTCATGTGTGTGTGTGAGTGTGTGTGAGTGTCATGTGTGTGGGCTGCGCAGCTGGCATTTGGCTTGCTGACGCTCAAGTTGACTGCTTTGGTTTATTGTAAACATGTGTGCCAACTACTTGAGTACCCCGTCTAACCAAGTGAGTTCTACTTGTATGTTAGACAATAGAAACACACACACACCCACTCGCATACACTCGCACACACATACACTCGTCTGTGGTGCCATTAAAATCGTAATTTAGTGAGGCACTGCAAATCAGATTGAAGCGAAATTGCGACTGAAACTGATTTCAAAGCAACCACAAAACATATGTTGGAAATATACTTACTTAATATTAAGAGAAATAATTTGAGAGCACGGACCATTTTCACTTTATACTGTGTATATATGGCATATAGTTGTGGTATTTTCTGTAATCTGCTTAGCCTCTTTCATCATTTAAATGGGAAAATTCAAAGGAGAGCTTAAACAGCATATCTGAAAGCTTCAACTCTTGAGATTTCAATATTAAATCGTTGATGAAATGGGACCTATAAGACACACAGCCAGAGTCCGTAAGTGTATTATACTTAGAGTATACTACACAAATTTGACGTTTATATTGGGAATATCAAATTAATAAAATATAACCTGCATTTAACATAACCTGTATTTAACATAGCAAATCTGTCTGTACTTCCGACTTTCTCAATATTTGAAATTATTCAAAATCTTCTATTTGGTATTAACATTTATCTTTACTATAGCATAAATAGAATTTACCCTTTTAATTGATAATTCTACCCTGTGATCGAGACATATGGTTATTCTATTCTATTATTAGCATAAGCACCTAAGGGGTAAGCGAAATCGGGTCGAGTATCTTTTGTAGAGCATACAAAAACTATGAATATTTTAGTAGTATTTATACGATTTTAAAAATATCATAACATTCGAACTCAAGGCTCAACACTCGCAAACATATAAAATAGTTAAGCTCGTGCTCAGATTTAATAGGACAATTAACCTCAGTAGCTGACGTATAAGCCATGTGAATAGTATCTTTAACAGTGCAATCCTTTTGTTCTCAAGTTCATTTTAAGTGATTGTCAACAACAAGAATAACAACAACAACAACAACAACTGAGGGAGGAGAAACATGAAACACGAGTTCACTAAATGCAAATTTGCATACAAAAAAGCCAGGCAGCTTGTTGTTGTTTTTTGGTTGTAGTTAGTCATAATGAGCTGCACACTCGCACACACACTCACACGCACTCGCACACACACTTTGGCAGTTGAACAAATTTTGAAAAGCTTTTTACATTATGCGAAAATTTGATATGCTCTGTGTGTTCACATACTATATATTGTTGCCTTGTTCATTATGTATTTAATTATGCTTTTGTGCATAGTTATTACAAACACGCACACCCACAGCCACACTTACACACGTACACACACGAGCACTAAGCCACGCAAAGTTTTATGCAGCTAGTGAAAAAGTTTTGCCACAGTTCCGCCGTACCGCCCCGCCCCGCCCACAGCCACAGGCTGCGTCACTTGCCTCCGCGCCAAATGTCATTAACAATTTTTGTGAGCTGCCTCAACAGCTCCGGCAACAACTTGAAACTTTATGTGTTATAGTCTAACAAAATTATAGTTTAATATTTAATTAAATATTTTGCAGCTTAGCAGCGCTTATGCAGTGTTCCCCCCCCCCAAACACCCGACGTGAGCACCCTGCAAAAGGGGCGCTGCACAAATATTACAAGAAATATTACAAGCCGAACAATAAATACCCTTGTAGATGCATGGCTAACGGCTTGGCTGATATATGAGGAGATTTGTATTGCTCGCAAATGCTCTGCTTACTATTTCTAAAAAGCTTTATTTTCGATCAAAGCATCCTTTTCTACGTATAGAATATGGGGGTTTTTATCTAGCCTAATAAATATATAAAAGAACAGACATCTTGACATAACTGTAAGACCCTCAGCAAGGGTATGCATAATGTTGCATAATTAAATAATGTGCTGCTGGCAATAGACGTCATTTTGAGCCGCCATGTTTTGTGTGGTGCGTGGTGCGTGGTGCATGTGGTGCGTGGTGCAATTGCATTGCATAATTAGTTGCCAACTAGTTATTTAGTTGTTATTGTTGCTGCTGTCACAGCTGCAGTTCCATATGCCATTAGCCAAATCAATAAATATTTGATTATAATTGTTGATTAATTATTATTAGACCAAATATCCTGCATAAATTATATGACAGCAGCAACAACAACAACAACGAAAAAAACTGCATATTGCACAAATTGATATTGAAATTTGGCATGTGGGCGATTAGCTTTAAATAATAATTTGGCTTCAACTGAAATGAAGTCCATTCAAATATAGTTTATTAATTACAGTTTTGGCTTGAGGCAAAAAATGAAAACAAAATAGCCAATTGCCATATTATTTAACAAGTTTAATGGCAGAAATAATTGCTAATGAGCTGCAAGTAAAATTATTAAATCATTATTAAAAATGCTTATAAAACAATGTTTAACAAACAAAAAAAATTCGATTTTGCCTTCACTTATGACTTAGTTAATTTAATAAGGTCAACGAAATTTAATAAATGTCTTAAACAAAAATGTCTTAGATGACAAATTTTTATAAATATTTATTGACTTATTAATGAATGAATGTTTAATATTTCCGCAAATATATAAAGAAAATGTCATTTTAATTTATTCAAAAAAGAAACTTGAGATTCAAATAATATTTCTTGCATACCCTTTTAGGGGGCATTATAATTTTGTTATGAAATGTGTAATGCGTAGACGGAGACTTTTTTGACCCCACAAAATATATATATATTCTATTCTCAACAGCCGAGTTGATAAAGCCGTGTCCGTCTGTCTATCTGTCCGGCTGTCCGTCTGTTTCTATGCTAGTCTCGCAGGGTATCGTCTTGAAACTTTGCACAGGTTCGCCTTTCTGTTGTAGGCTGTACATATGACGGAAACGGCCATATCGGGCAATCGGTCAATCGCTCTTAAAGTAGGTTCTTGTGTAGGAAGTCTTCTATCTAGGAGGTTATTCAAACTTTCGTGTGCCACATCCTCACTTTCTTGTTTTTTTAATATATATCTGCTTTCTCTTACCTTATTTTACAAAATAATAATAAGCATATTTGAATTTATGAGATAAACTAAAATAGCATTCGAGCTGTTTATTTACCTTATTTTAATTATTCCTCATCCAACTTTATTGATTTACTTATCAATAGCGGACCGAAATATATATTTTCTTTTGCACATGGCTGCATATTGTTTCTGCTCCTGCTCCTGAAATATGTTTTCAATTCAGCAACCACAAGGTTCCGTATTTGATTTGGACCTTATTAAATTGTCGTTTTCCCAATTATATATGCTCCTGTCCATTACTAAACCGCTCCGCTCGATAGTCGTTGAGCAAACAGACGCAGTTATAAGCAAATGTGCGCAATTAGAAACATGCACAATGCTCCAGAGCATAAACTGCCAAGCGACCCACTTGCCCCAGCTTCTCAGGTGCTCCCCCTCTCCCAACCAATCACAGTTCAGTTACATTCAAAAACATGAACAATAACCGACACTCAAAATGTTGCAAATACACTTCATTAAATATCCAATGGGCAAATATCAATTTACCAGAAATAATTTAATGACATTTATGCTTATTATAAAGCTGACCACCCCCCAATTATCCCCCTCCTTGAGCCCTATGACAAGCGCAGAACAATTATTCAATGAGGCTGGCAAACCTGAATAGCCAGCTCTGTGGGCTTTGTAAACAGCAAAACACAATAATGTTCAATTGAAGTCCAAAGTGTTTTGATATGTGATATAAGCACTGCGAGCACAACAATAAGAACATGAACAATTGTTGGTCACATTCGGCCAATTTGAGTTGCAAGCCCTGCCTCAGTCGCCACTGCAACTGAGTTCGGCTAAGACCAGGAAATTTAATTAAGTGGGTGATTCAGGTGTGATCCAGGCGCATTTATGAAATATACATGCGTTCTCCAAACTGTTGATTACGATGATGGATGCTGTAAGCTGAGAGTCAAGAGCCTGGAAACTGCAACTGGCAGCAGTAGCTTATCCAAGCAAGTCGTACTTTGTAGAACGATTAAGGTTGCTACAAGACTTTCATATGTTAGCCATGGGGAATTCTTTGTTCTAGCCCTAATACATATACATATAATTACACCTACGGAAGCTCGAACTTATGGTCCAATCTTTATGGAAATATCATGAATATCAAATATTCTTTATCTGACTATACTATTATAGAATGTACATACCAGGTTTAGTGTATCTAAATCTTTTAATTCTCGAGCTATACCACAGTTGTCCTTTATATAAGCATAAATATTAAAAACAGACCTTAAAGAATTTATTGAATCAGTCAGCAGTTATAATCAAGAGTCAAGGATGTAAAATATCAAATTTTCTTTATGAAGAACGAAGCTGTATATCTATAACCAATTCCAAAGTCGCTTTCAAACTGATGCAACAGTAAGATGTACATAAAAATATTTAGTATTCAGAGCTTGCTAAGCAAATCCTGAAAAGTATTTCTTATTCAAAATAATAAAAAAAAAACTGGCCCACCACCATTATAACTAAATGAACTCCTTAAATAAAGGTAGATAACTCAATTTAGAGATTATTTGTACAGTCTATGAGGTAAAGAACAAAGCATGGATTCCATTTAATTCCACAAATGCGAATAACTTTTCTATGATTGCACAAAATGCCAGTTGCAAAAATACCTGAAGATTTATCTGCAATTTAAATGCATGCCACCTGGAATGTAAGCTTTACGGCCAACTGTGTGAATTACAACACGATTCCCTTTTGTTATGCTGACCAAAAAATGTCAGCATTTTAACTTTGGCTGGTAAAATTGACGCCCACCTGATGGGCCCGCCCATTTGTGGGATAAACAACGCCTCTGCATATACAGCATACACAATTAAATCGGGACAAAAGTGCAGCAAAGATCAACAATGCAGAAAGATAGAGTGCGGCAAGTGGGCGAGAGCGAGACAGAGAGAGCAAGAGTGCGGTAGAGGGAGAGGGAAAGGGTGTGGAGAGAGAGAGAGAGAGAGAGCGAGTAAGCCAAATGCTTTTAATTGAAAATATTTGCAAGTTTGACACTGCAATTGACCGCAATGCAACTGCAACGAGCTGCATGCATTTAAAAATTCACAAAAAAAAAAAAAATAATTAAGAGAAGTAGAGTATGCCCGAATAAAAGATGCCCTAAGTTGCGGGGTATAAAGTACGCTAAGCAAAATATATAGCAAAATGTCGTGCATAGTTTTCTTGGGTCTTGATAAGCTTCGGTGCTTAGAGTCCGATTCTTATTCAATTTTCAGAGCATAAGTGTGACATACAAAGTGCCTATATAGAAAAGTTCAAATATAAGTATTTTTTCATAGTATTCGTAGATTGCAAGGTATACTTATCTTAAATCTTAAATCGATAACTATCGCTACAACGAAAAAGAAATTGAAAACATTTTATATAAATATATATATATATTAAGTAGACTTTATTTTGGATACATGAAGATTGATAGGAACTAAGATTGGCTCCTTCTAATGTTGAGGATATATATTTATTGGAATCGAAGATATTTGCGTCCCTTGCATTCGCACAAAACCTATATAACCCTTTTGGTCCTTTTCTGTTGGGTGCAGGGAATACAGCAAAAAAATTGCCCAAGGCTTAAACTGAATAAATTCCCGTAGAATACAGAATGCCGGCAACAGTACACCGAATTGCAGTATCACAAATTTCAAAACCATTTATTGATTGTACATTTGAATATTTAATTGTATTTGCCGCCTGACACTTTCCCACTTGATGTCGACTGCCAAACATTTGCACCACTTGCTGCGACACTTGCACCACATTTTATGGGCCATCTTGTCTCTGTCCAGGTCCGGAGGCGGCAGGCTTGGGAATTTTTAAGCAATAATTTTGTCGGACTGTGCATAGTTTAATTAAAATTCTTATTCAACAGCTAAATGAATTTTCAACAACAAAATTGTCTTGTGTCGAGTACATTTTGCCCATTTAACATTTTACCTTAGCAAATTTGGTATTTAGGAGAATTTTTGTGCATCAACACGAAGCCCGAACAGTAATCAAATTATGTGCGCATACATTGAAATTAAGCTTGAATGTGGCTTGATTGCTTGGACTAGGCATTGCAAACATTTTAATGCAAAAGCTCGCTTTTCGCACCAGTTGAAAAAGGTGTTGAAAACCGCCAACCATGCGTGTTGAATTCGGATCTGGGATCTGCACATAGGTCGCGTATGCCCAGCGGGAAGTCGTTTACAGGCAGCTCGCAAAAACTCGCTTGGCTTGGTTGGAGATATTCTGAATAATACAATACATTTTCGTTATAAATATGCCAACTTAATTGTGAACAAATATTGTAGCAAAGGTTGCAATTAATTTGAACTTATTTCAACAGCTGAATGGAGTCTGCAAGTCTCATTTGATTCGCCTCTCACTAGTTTTTCATACATATGCGTGGCTAAGGTGTCTGTTCGTCGAACTTACGAGCAAGACATCGCTGGTTCTACGTCAGAATAAATTTTTTTACAATACGAATTGAATTCCCAATCCTTAACAGTTTTTTCATGACTTCAACAATTGTGAGAAAATTCTTATATCTTATTATTATCAAAAAATAAGGAAACAGCTATCAGGTTGAATTTTTGAGACTACAAACAATCAGAACAAATGATTGCCCACGCGTCGTATGTGTAATATTGGGTCACGTGTGAGCCTTGACTTATTGCGGCAAATTTAATTGTGGTTACCAACCTCCCCCACCCAATGCATTAGAAAAATCACTCAACGATGGCAAGAAAAATAACTACTTAAATTTAATGTGCCCAAAAGGCAGGCAAATCTTTAAGATTCTAATGCGGTGTCTAATGCCGACTGTGACTCGTCTGATATGTCGTAGGCGCTGGCAATTAATTAAGGCTCGCCAGGTTTGAGTTGGGCGCATTAAATTTGATAAGCATTTAAGCATGTTACTCGGCACTTCCGCTGGGAGATAAAGATAGAGGCCAAGGGACAGCTACACACACAAGGACACACTCGCTTATATGAGCGACAGTCAACTAATGCACAGCTGCAATGATTTATTATTAGGTAGCTGAATTATTCACGCATTCGCCGGCGCAAATAAAGATTAATGACGGCATTTCAGAATTTTGCACGCCCAGCGACGCCTGTCAGCCCGTCTATTTAACTGTCTCTGTTTCTGTCTCTGTCTCTGCCCAGCTGGCTGTGTGCTTCCCGCCGCCAGCTAGCCGAACCCTATGCGGTTTGTTTTTCAGTGTACCGGCGCTCCTTTGTGCAGATTTCCGCACCCCATCATTGCATATAGACCAGCTTGCCACGCCCAACCACACACATCCGCCCTCTCACACACACAACACACGCGCCATCGCCATCGCCATCGCAATTCAGTTGTGCGTGAAATTTATGCATATGTATGTAGACGCGTGTTGTTTTTCCAACAGCTCTGTAGTCGCCCTCTGGCAAGCCCATCTCTCATCCAATCCCCGCTCTGTGATACCGCGCCAGCAACTAGGTTCGGGCTCTGTTTGATCCATGCTATGTAAATTCTTTTCGGTCGCACTGTGGCTTAACCTTTGACGCTGTCATTTGCATGCGGACAAAAACAAGACTCATTAGAGTCTGGCAACAGGTTACATAGCCTAAACGAGTTTCGTACTGAATAGAAAACTTAAAACTAGAACTTTTTATTTCTGGTGATATATTATACTGAATTATAGTATCTTTAACGTGAATGCAATCTTAGTTGAATCCAACTCGAAAAACAACGAAGAATGTTCTTCTAGTACGATATACCCTTTTTTCTCTGTTTCTCCCCTCCCTTTTTAAAGAACTTCGGTACTTATTATCCGATCTTTACCAAAGACCATGACTAGACTTTTAGAAATACAATTTGGGTGCGAACGAGAGGATTTCCCCCAAAAGTAAAATAATCTGAATATTTGTATGCTATCGCGGACCTACATACTACATTTGAGGTCTCTAGTTCTTTTGTGTGTCTGAATATGCTGAAAAATCAGAATTTTGATATCGATTTTTATCGATTATTATCGATTTCTTGGAAGCGATTCGGGCTATCACTTACTCTGCGTCTGTCTGGAATTGAGGCATCCGAAAATAAGTATCAAACAGAGGAACAGTTGTTCTTCTTAAAGCAACTTAATTTTCCCCTCACAATTAGCTTTTCTTTCTTCAATATTTCAATCGACATTTTTCAAAGTCTTGCCTACCTGCAGTTGATTTTCGCACATGTTGCGAGCAACTGTTAGCCATCATTCAAACGGAATACATGGCTATTCCATTTGGCTTCTATTTATAAAGCTTGTCTAACCCAATAGCCGCTCGTCGGCTCAGCCTGCTCAAAATCTAACGAGCTGAATGTGACTAGCTCAGCCCCTGGAATACCTGGGATTTATATGCTATTTACACAGCTTTCGGCTGTCCAACAACACGCGCGCCAGGCACGGCCACAACTCAAATCCATAGCAAGAGCCTACAAGTATTGGGGGGAAGGAAGGCTTCCCCTCAGCTCCCTCAGCGACTCCAAAGTGGCCCCGAATGTCGAATGGGTTAATGCCCATTCGACCCACTAGAGTTGACCTTTTTGCCATTGTCTGGGCACGTATGAAAGGGCTAAAAATGTGACACGCCACAGACTGTGCCCAAAGCTGGCTGAGATTCAACAGACAATTTTGGCGCACCTGTCGGGTAGACTGAGATTTGAGGCTGAGCCTCAGACGGTGGTCCCAGTTGAGGTCTGCAAATACGAACTAGGAGCTGGGGGCTGGAAGCTGCGAGCTGGGGGACGGCGGCTTGGGCTCAGGGAATGTTATTATCTAGACACATGTGTAACGGGCTTTGTTCTCGCCCCTTGCACAGAATGTATTCAACTGTAACAACAACGAGAGCAAAGCGGCTTTCTGTTTTCCCTGCCACGCCCACACACACACACACACAGGGAGAGAGTGGGAGTTGCGCTGCGTGTTGCTAATGCATGTTGAGTCCAGCTTAAGACACAATTTGAGTCCTTTACCAAGAGGTTTCGTTTGATGTGTGCCCAAGCAACCGTCCAATATCCATTTAGCAACACGTTCGTATTCACCCAGTTGGCTAAATGAAACGGGATACATATGTTTTTAGGGGCAGATCCCTTGTGGAGACTGGGCATTTTCCTTATGTACAAATAAAAATGCAATGTTAACGTTAGAATTCCAATTAGGGCTCACCCAAAGCCCTAGTCAACACTCTCTTAATGCACGCAACTTGTAATTCTTAACTGGTTTAAGCGCAAATGAAATATTTGACAGCTATACAATTTAACAATTATTATTAACAATGAATTAAGCAATAAATAAAATATAGATTATTTACAAATCTAATAAAAGTGAATTTATACAAAGCAAAGTATATAATAGTACAAGTATTTAGTACAAAGCCATATAAGTATTATATATGTGTGCGTGTGTTCATGTATGTGTGTGTGTGTGCATGCATGTTTGTGTGCATTTATGAATGTGTGTATGCATGCATGTTTGTCTTTTAATACCAAATGTAGACCAAGCTTATTTGGCGCTATGCTGCCAATTTAAACAAAACGGATTTCTACCAAGTGCTCTCCTCCTCGATTCTCAAAAAAAAAAGTAGGCTCCGCAGTTTTTCACGATAAGCTAGTAGTGCAGGTGTTTTTTTTTTTTGGTGCTATGTTTTGTGCATATGTATATACATATGTATGAATGTAAGTATGTAAGTATGTAAGTATGTATGTATGTATGTATGTATGTATGTATGTATGTATGTATGTATGTATGTATGTATGCATGTATGTATGTATATATGTATGTATGTACGTTTGTATGTATGTATGTATGTATGTATGCATGTATGCATGTCTGCATGTATTTATGTAGGTATGCATGCATTCATACATGTTTGCCTGTATGCATGTTTGCATGTATGTATACATGTATGCTTGTATTTATACATGTATTCATGTATGTACGAGCCGGCATATCAGATCCCGTCTAGACGTGCAACTTCATCACACAAGTAACTACATTGAGAACTTCACCATCCTAGCTCTCACGGTTTAGGGTCTGTCAGCCCGTCAGTCAGTCAGAACAAACAGTTTTATATATAGAGATAAAATATATGAATTTTCTTAATACCCACTAAATGTCGCTTGAGAAGTGGACTAAGCTTCGGCAGACTGAGCACGAAGTTTAGGGTTCGGCAAATAAAGTAAATTGCTGCAAATGATTTCATGGCTCGGTGGGACTAGTGATTCATTTTTTAAGCTCAGCCCAATGTAATAAACCCATAAAAGTTGTGGCTCCACCGAATATAAAGAATTCACATTTTTCCCCAATGGGAATATCGAAAATTGATGAAATTGATTTCCACATTGGTAATTTTGTAACGTTCTCGAAGTTTCCAACTGCCAACTGTGCGCTGCCTGCCACCTGCCACCTGCCGCAAGCTGGTTGACAACTGCAACTGGCTGACCTCCCACTAAATATTTGGCCATCCATCTTGGCCAGGCCAGAGGCCGAGCGCACGTCGCGTCTATTTGTTGTTGTTGTTGTTGTTGTTGTTGTTGTTGTTGATGTCTATGCTCCCTGCGGGCGCAGACGTCGCCATCAACACGAAGCAGCCATTTTCCAGTCTCAGTCGCAACTTATACGAGAGATTTTTGTTTTTATTTTTTTTTTTTGCTTTCTGCTGCTGTTGCAACAAATTGTATGACCTGGCAAAAAACCAGTGAGAGCGGCGGGGGCAGGACTATACTAACGACAGTTTATAAAATATTCAGCTTGGCTGCTTGGGGAGCCTCAAGTATGCCAGCTCCATGCCTGCTTAGCTGCCGACCCCCTCTGCCTGGCTCTCGCTGCCTGTCTGTTTGCCTGTCGCTCGCTAAAAGTTTTTAATGAATTTTTTAGGAAGCTAATCGAAGTCACTTTTAGTTGAAAAATGCATTAACTAACGTGCACCACGTGCCGTAAGCGCAATATTCGAGCAATTGAAATCAGACGCTTAAATATTTTTGGTACTTACGACTCATGCTGCCGGGTTGTGTTTATTAGAACAATCACAGGGGCAGCTCATAAGGTTTTAGTTTCAGATTCCAGCAATTCACTCCCTCATTTAGGCAGCTCAAGTTGGGCCTTTGTGCTGCCGCTCAGAAGTCCTGTAGGATTCGTCAAATATTAATATCTCACTCTTACTAAATGCGGCTGAAATTTTTGAGCCCTTATTAGATTGCTTTTTAAGCAGTTTCATTAATGCAATTCAAGTTGAGACTACTTAAGAGCATGATTTATAAATGTAGGATTACATCTTGTGCCCACTTTTAGCAAGACGAGCATGAGTGACAAACCTGGATGCATACACACAGCTGATTTTGCTTACTTTGCCGTTTTTAGTCGTTTTTAGCAACGAGTTTAAGCAGCGAACAGAACAGCAAAGTGAGCTGTTAAGCTTAAGAAAGATGTTGTATACAATTAACAACATTTGAGCTTGAGCTAGATTCCACTCTCTAAGTTGATCGATTCAGCTCGTTGCATCCTGAACAAGAATATATATACTTCTTGGGCTCATATATACTTCCTGCTGCCTGTTGCACAAAACTTACTTTTTGCATTAAACCTTTTAAGCTCTTTTCAATAGGCCCTGCGTAAAACAGTTGTGTATATTCAGTGAAACGATTTTATTGCCTCAAATTTAATTACTTTTTTTTTACTGACTATTACAATTAAATGAATATGCATGTGTGTTATAATGTATTTGAGCCCAAGAGCAGGTTCCTTCTGGCAGACATTTTTTTCTTTGTGCTTTTCGTAAACAGAGAGCTGACAGCTGAGGTGTCAGATGTCCTTTGCTATCAAGTTAAAAGCAAACAGCACAAACGTAAGGCCAAGTCGTGTCATGTGTGAGCTGTGACCAGAAGACTGTCAGTTGTTTGGCCAAGCGGCATGCGACGGCTCGTTGGGCGCGCGTGCCACACTGCGTATGCATAATTTAGTGATTTTTTGTTGCTGCTATAGAGTCTTTGAAGTAAAGAACACAGCGTTTAATTAGCTGAACGAGTGCAGAACACAACTATTTGCATAGACGTAATTAAGTTTTCAGTGAGCCCGGCCAAAGGAATTTGGGTAGCAGCTAAAATAGCTAAAATATCTTTCCAATTAATTTCACCGGGCTGCAAGCAATTTATTGCAACATTTGCTCTGCACTCGCATATTTTGCTTGGCTTATTTTCCTTTAGTTGGCTGCTCTCGAGCTATATCTTGGCTCTTATATCTTATTTCAGGCAATTTCAGCCCAACACCCAACCCAACTGCCCTGGGTTGTAATTTCAGTTGCAGTTTTCTCTGCTGTTTGATTGTTGCTTTCCTTTTTACCCACTGCCAGACCATGCTCCTGCTAGCCCCCGCCAGCCCCCTGCCATTCCTTGCCAACCTCATCCGCTCCGACAACTAAGAGCTTCAATTATAGCCTCTGACAGCCATCAGCGCGGAACGGGAAACGGGGAAAACCTGAGACGGAGCCTGGAAAACGGGGGAAAAACGCATCGCAAGAAAGGCAAACATTTTTGTGCTATTTCAAGCGCGCAATGCGTGCAACTCGCAAACGCTGCTTATGAGTGCGACTATGAGTCTGAGTCTGAGTGTGAGTGTGAGTGCGACTATGAGTGCGAGCATGCAGTGTACTAGGGGTTAACAGTTAACCCAAGTGCCCTTGCCGCGTGGCCTGCAGCTGAGCTTAGGTAAATAGTCAGCTGCAGATTGTATTTGATTACCTATCAAATCCAATAGCCAGCAGGTATCCCTTGTTAGCCATAAGTTAAGATGCCCCTCCCCCATTTACAATTCCCACCTTGTGAAATTGTGAAATACAAACGCACAAATATTGCACGGTGTCAATTTCTAACTACTTGCCAAGTCGTAGGATATATCTATCGTTTTCCTGCAACTCTCATAACTTTGACAAAGTTATGAAATAAGAATGATTTCCAATCAGAATAATATTATGGCCAGGGCTTATTCTCTCGTTACATTCTGCATATAAATAATTTGCTCTTCTGGAAATCGATTTTCTCATATATTTGCTCAGTTTGAGTCGGAAATTATTTGTTTGTTTTTGCGGAAGTATGTATTATATAAAAATCGTTTTAAAATAAAGTCTTATTTGATAAAGTTTCAAGTTCCTTGACTTAAATTTCAGACATCTTTTTGAAATTTCAATTGACTCTCTATTTTTGCAGTATATTTAAAAAAAATATACTAGTATTATCAATTAGGAAACCAGTTAAGGCTAAGCTCTGTTTTGTTGAATATCAGCATATTTTATTCATAGTTTATCATAGCGCAAATATTGAGAAATATATTCGTCTATACCGCATAAATAACACTTGATTTATTTGTATTTATAATATGCGTAAATGTGGCTAATGCATTTGGCCAGGCCAAATGAAAGCCTGTCTGAGAACTGGAGTCGAGCTGAAGTCAGCAGCGGCAAACGGCATTCATTCAGTTCAGAGCCAGCCGGGCAAGCAACCGCATGCTTGTTGGTTGTCGAACTGTTTAAATATTTGAAAATCCATTAAGCATATTGACAATGCCGAGATGTGTTTGTGTCTGGGCTCGGAGACTGGGTCTGTGAGTTTGAATTTGAATTTGAATATGGGCTGCGATTCGCTTTGGGTTTCTTCTTTTGCTGCGCCAGTTGCGCCTGAATGGATCATTAGTGCAGCTAATGGCGCAGTCAATAAATGACGGCCCCTAAGCCACGCCCACTGTGCGAATTTGAATATGAATTGAGTGGGGGAGTCAAGTAACAGGAAGTGAATGTGCCGCAACCACAGTCACAGCCACAGCCGCCAGCATTTCCGGCCAGTCGTAGGCGGCGCCAACTCAAGACATAAAACGGATTTATTAGGTCATTGGCATACTATCAGGAGGCGGGGCGGAATGAGGCGGGGCGAGGCGGTTTTCACTCATCTGCCTTTGGCGGTGGCTGCTGCTGCGTAAGCACTGTCTAGATAACAACTAGGCTGAGTTCTCGTTATTCTTACAAATTTGTGCGCCAAATGCCGAATCGCGACTTGCCGACAACGAAATGTTATTTGTAAATTGAAAAGACCCCGCCAGGGCGACACAACGGCCCAGATTAACCGGCGGATAATATGCCACGGCAATAACAATAAACTGCAAGCAACATTAAAAAGTGTGTTTGATTTTCAAGCATATTGCAAAAGGCTTAAATAATATTGCAAAAATGTAAATAAAAACAATTTATTTAACTGTTAAGCTTAGGGAAAAACCAAGTAAACACGTTTGATTCTCCCTTAAGGAAAAGCCAGTCGGGTAATTGCCTCTGCTATATGTAGTAGCACATGTATATGGTAGTATTTTTTGATAGTACCCAAGCTTGTTAAAATCTATAAAAACTATGAACTGAAATAAAATTAAATTAAAAGAGTAAAAGAGTAGCCAAAAAGTCTTCGCATGAGCCTAAAAATATGAATAGTAAAAAATTTAAAAGAAATTAAAATATTTAATGAATTATAAACACAAATGGAATGTAGGTCGACTCAGAGGCACTCAAATATGTCTGTTTAAATAACAAACAAAACAAAAATACAAATTAATTATAATCCGTTCTATGATACTTATTGAATCGCATTACGGTCTATTCAATATTAATAATCCGTTTTGAAAAGATTTTTCGATTTTAATGCCGACTGCTTGTTACGAGCTTACAAACCCTTTTAACTACCTCTTTGTGCTGCAAACTGTCACGAGTTTGTAGAACGCAGTGAGGCATTCATAAGTAAATATAATTTATAAATATAAATGTGCATTTTATTTTATTTCAATTTAAAGTTTTTAATGAGTTTTTGCATAAAGCGCTAATGCCTGGCCACGTAACTGAATAAGTTTTGCACTCGTGTGTGTATGTTGTTCTATGTGTATATGTCTGTGTGTGAGTGTGTGTATATGAGTGGGTATTTGTCTGCGTGTATTGGTGTGTTTGGACATGGGGCTGCCAACTCGTTTTGTGGCTTGGCATTTGTTTCGTTCTGCCAGTTTATTTATTTACCCGAAAGTTAGTCCATTGGATATTGACTTAACGGGTATAATAGTTTTATGCAAATGATATGTTACAGGCAGAAGGTGACTTCTGCGAGCTCTCAAATGGGCTAAATTCCAAATTGTTAGCCTGTAGATTAACTTATTGACTGGCTTGCTTATAAAAGCTACAAACCAACAAAAGACTTTCGAATAGTAAACATGAATCCTAAAAACGAATTTTAATGCACCTTCCCATCTTTAAGCCGGACCATAAGCATCGAAGCATTATTCAAAAACGTATTTCTCTGTATAAAAGGATTTAGTATACTATTTTTAATGGCAGCTCAACTCTAGGTCCAGGGTATCTCCTAGTCGACTAGTCCTTTTGCACTTTTTGCGCAGATTTAAGCAAATTTAAATGAATTTTTGAAAAGAACTAAATTCAATTTAAATGCATTGCGGATTTATTGTTATCGATGCAGCGGAATGTGTGTGCACTTTGCTGCTGCGGCTGCTAATTGCATATTATATTTTAAAACATATTTAGCAGCATTTTTTGGCTGGCCAAAAATTGCAATTTAATTGCGGGGGCAAAATGTGAAATTGCAATCGTTGCTAATCTGCAAAAAATTATTTGGAAACAATAAAACGCGGCCCGAAAATTAATAACAATTTTATATGCACACACACACACACACACATACACACACACACAAAGGGCCATTGAAATGGCTAACAAAGGGCGTCAATTCGCCAAAGCAGCAATAAATGAACATCAGCCAACTGGCTGCATGGATGCGTCCCGCATCCCGCGTCTTGCGTCCTGCGTCCAGCTTTCAGTTTTTGTGTTTGCTTCTGACAGCCGCATTGTTGGGGCTTTAAGCCGGAGCTGAAGCCAACCGCTGACAGACACATCGATACAAAAGAGAGGGTGCGTTTTGCACAGCAGAGGCGGAAGGGAGGATGTCCTGCCAGACAGGCTGACATTAATGACCATTGTGAAAAGTTGCTCCTCAATTTGCCTGTCACTCATTTGACGGCAGATCCTCGGCGCTCGGCACTCGGCATTCGGCATTGTGCCGGGCCAGCACATGCCTTTTGGGCGATTTTTAATGCTTTGTGTAGGGTTTAATCACGTTGTCACCAATGCGAAATTGTTACATAGATGGACACCACGCCCGGAGCGAACTACTTTGCACTACTTAGTGCTTACTTAAATGTAACACATGCGCATTTACAGGAACATGCACGTGACAGTCGTGCGTTGTCCATGTGGAGCGCAGCAAAGAAATTTCATTTTCATGGCTTGACTTAAATTAAAGAAGAACTATATATACCCTGAACCGGGCAAATGTATGTGACAGCCAGAAGGTAGCATCTGCGAGCCCATAAGATAAATTCTGTATTCAATAGCCGAATCGGTGATATGAGGTTTGAAATCGACATCGCTCCGACGAACTAAAAGCGACCTTATTTCCCTCGGACATATGTCGTTTGTCGATCCGTGGAAGTATGACGGGTGAAATTGTGTCGTTAGTCCACTTTAACATCCAATGTGGGTAGAAGATGATTTAGGGTATCCCCTAGTCGGGCACTTCCGACTAAAACTCGCTTTATTATTTCTGAATGGAAAATATGGTCACGGTCGAACGTATTGTTTTAAGATACTTTAAAGGTATTTACATTTAAGAATCTCAGCCAAATTGAATACAATTTTGTATGCCTTTACGCCTTCACGATACAGGGCATAAGTATACACACCTATAGGGGCATATTTTTCTGTAATAATTTACGTCAGATTGGGCTTTCATCATATACTTTTTGAGCTCATTTCGAAAGGCGTATCAATTATTTAAAGTGTCCCATTTTGAGTAAATGTCTTAAGTACATTTTGTAAATAGAAAATTGAGTAGTTTCTGCCAATTGCAGGTGTTATTATCATTAGCTGGTGTCGATTTAACAGCGGCCCAGGCTGCAAATGCATTAAGAGTAAATTATTTATTTACACGTTTATTTATCTGCATTTGCGCGTGGCATAGCATTAAGCATTAAGCATACGCCGTGTTGCACCATAATAGGCTCAATTAAAAGTGCAATTAAAAAGTGCAAAGAATTAAAAAAAGTAAATAAATAAAAATATATTGCAATTGAATTGATTATATTTATTATGATTGTTTAATTAAATGCAAAATACGCTGCGAAACGTGCAATTTTTAATGCCAGACCAGGCATATGTGTGTGTGTGTGTATGTGTTTGTGTATGTGTGTACATGTGTATGTGTATCAGAAATAAATATAAATAACGTTTGGCAAATTATTTGCCATGGCCTTTGGCAATTAATCACCAAATAATTTGGTAATTTTAATTTACTGCTTCGAGTGCTGTAAACAGCTCAGTGAATACACACACACACAGACAGAGACACACAGACGCATACATAAGCACTGACAGTTGTATAAGCCGTTTGTATGCACCGTTAATTAAGATTTAATGCGCAGCAAAGCCACGCCCCAATCGTTCAGCAGCCCCCAGGCCCTTGAGCCGCCCACATTTGCCATTTCGTGTGCCATTGTCTATCTGTCTGTGTGTGTGTGTGTGTGTGTGTGTGTGTGCGTAATTAGGCGACAATAAGCATTTAATACACATTTTCTGGAACACAACACTCACACACTCGCACACTCACACACGCACACACGCATGCTTCCAATTAGTTTTGGCCGTGTTTACTGTTCGACTTTAATGCCACGCCCGTTAAGTGCACACGCATCGTGGCAATTGAGCATTTTGGCCAACTGCAATTTGTTAGCTAATTTAAGGCCAACTGCCACAAATAAACAGTCGCCCGTCTGACTATTGACTCCATGGTTAGAGCTTATCCAACACCTCCTCCCCTTTTCGCTCTCCGCCGCCGCCTCTGGCAACTCCTACTCGACGCGAAACTGCAATTAAAAATTATCTGCGAAACGGCATCGCACATAAAATACACTGAAAACAACTGAAATTGATTCTTGCATTTAATGAGAGTGTGTTCCATTTATAATTGTAAATTTGGTTGACTGATTGATTGACTGTCTGATTTTATTTTTTTTAATTGCACGAGATAAACTAACACTAATTTAAGAAAAGGATGACATATTTACCTTCACGTATATAAGTAAATATCTGATTATTTCCTTAAGCATACTTACTTTCGTTAAGCAACTTATATAAGTTTTCATTCTGAAGTTCTTATAACATCATATTTGATTTAGTCAGGCATATGAAAAGTTTTGCTAACAGAAGGCCTAAGCAAACTGAATGCCCCCGCTGCCTCAAATATCTTAATCATGCTCCAATGTTGTTTTATCAATAGATCGCCCTGACTATTGACCTATTGAGCTGATATCAATATGCTTGTGCTGCCCTTGGAATGCGTAATTTGTGCATTTAAAGCATGCTTTGTGTGACCGATTAGCATCGCCCAGCTGAAATTAATCTCTCGCAGTGTAATTAATTTGCTCATAATTTGTGGCACCAAATGTAACTGCGCTAAACTTGCATCAGATTAGTAATTACGTAAGCTGCACACATACGCACACGCACACCCACAGCAGCGCCCATAAATCCGCGCATAAATACAAATTACAGCAAGACAAAGAGAGTCGAACACACACAGATAGAGACTGAGAGCAATATCAATTTACTTAGACATTGTGCGACAGTCAAAGGTTAAATAAAAGTACATGCATAATGAAACTGTTTGCTTATCCTTGTGGTCCTTGTGGTCCTCGTGGTCCTTCTGGTCGCTGGCTCCACTCAATGCTCATTACTTTTGTTTTATGACATGGGCTTAGTTTATGGCAAAGCATTTTGATATGAAAGCAATTTAAGGCCAGTCACCATAAATGCCTGCTGACCCGCCTCTAATCACTGTCTAACGAACTTTCATTAATTCCGACTCTCCCCCCAATTCGCCCTCTCTCTCTCTCTCTTTTTGCTCTTTGCAGACAATCATACGCGAAATGAATCGTCTGGGCATGATGGTCGATCTGTCGCACGTCTCGAAGGGCACCATGCGCGACGCTCTCGAGGTGAGCGAGGCGCCTGTCATCTTCTCCCACTCCTCCGCCTACGAGCTGTGCAATACGAGCCGCAATGTCCAGGACGATATACTGCAATCGCTGGCCAAAAATGGTGGCCTCGTCATGGTCAACTTTTATTCGAAGTTTTTGTCATGCAGCGACAATTCCACCGTACAGGATGCAGTCGGTAAGTTTTCACTTAAACTTATTTGTTTTTTATTAGTATATAGTTTTGTTAAATATGTTAAATATTTCAAGAAAATGCCATTTAGTTTGCCTTATTTTGGCTGCCCCTTTTTTGCAGGGAAATACTCAAATTTGACATTTTCATGTGCCTTTTGCAGGCCCAATCAAAAACAATTAAAGACAATTCAGTGGTGTTTGTGGCAGCACAAACCCACCAACAGCACCACCAGCACCACAAACATTTCTGGCACCACTTATTGTCAGGCCATTGTTTCAGCTAGTTCATTATTGCCTCTTGGCTTCTTCTTCGGCATCATCTTTTTAAGCCAGTGCTTTTGACACGCCATCAAAATGGCGGACGTAATCACTTCCTGTTTCATTGGCTTTTACACAAGTCAGTTGGTGCTACCCTAAACCAGGCAGGGGGTATTAACATTTTGTCAGTGAAGCAGACAAGCTGTCGGTCAAAGTCTGTACGCGTCTGTTGATATTAGAAGCTGCAAAAGGATGCTTAAAATTTCAGAATTATATTCTCATTTAAAATAAGCAAAGTGAGTTTATCATTTGTATCAATATCTCTTCTGAAACTTGCATTAAGCTAAGCTTGTTATGTGAAGTCTGTTATAAGCAGTATTTTCAGATGGAGAATATTTCTTTTTTCGTATAAATACCCAAGCTGCCTTCAAAATGTGATAAATATTCATAGTCTTCTGCTTTGGTATATGCACATAATTGTATGCCATATAAAGGCGCTGAAAACTGCACGTGGATCGGACTATAAGCATTCGAGTTACGCAAGGATCCATTAAAGGATCAAGTTATGCGTGTATGCATATATATCCTTTCTAGATGCAGGATATCTCCTAGTCGGACACTACCGACTAAAGCACTTTTGTCTTTTGCCTTTTTTGGTTTGCGGTTCTATTTATTGTGCAATTGTCTAATGTCACGTGATTTGCTTTCTTCTCTTTCTGGCTTTTCATGGCATTGTCTCTCGGCCTGGACACATTTCAAATTTGCGAAATTTTAATAACGACGGCTTATGACGATGATGGAAACAACAACAACAACAACAATGGACCCTAATGAACTTGTCAACCACAACAACAACAACAACAAAACAACGACGACCGAATGATGTGATGGCAACCCTGTCCTTCGATATCCTGTTGACCAATGCACACTCGCACACACACTCGCACACACCCGCACACACACAGCGCATATTAATCACATTAAGCGCGTCGCTGGCATCGATCACGTTGGCCTCGGCGCCGGCTACGACGGCATTAATTAGTAAGTAAAAGTCATTTATTTCACTTAAATGCGCATTTCCCTTGGCCACAAGCTCAACGCTTTACAGCTTCATGCTCCTCCGCAGAGACTCTTTCTACTGTAATCGAGGAGTACTTCCTGTCTCCCTCTGTCTTTCTCTCTCTCTCTCTCTCTCTCTCTGTTCAGGTGGTTTTTAAGTTATTAATTGATTCTATTTAAGTAGAGCAGCTTAACATTGGCATATTGCGGCTGCCAATTCATATTGCGGTTCGTTAGGGTCTCCGATTCGTCGTGCTGCGAATAATTAGCTCAGGTGCCCATTGGCTGATGTATTTATTCAGCACAGCAACAACTTTGAGTATTACATGATTTTATTTTAATAAATTATAGACTTATATATGTTTAATGACACTTAAAGCCCTTACTTAAATCTGTTGTTAATCAATTAATTAAGTATATAAAATATACAAAGGCCGTATCGCCATATAGATTTTCGTATTTTAAAACTCGTAATCAAAGCTTTAAAATATTGCGTGATCTGAACTGCTTTGGACTGCTCTGGAAATAAAGATTCCTCATGCTGATTATTATTGTGAATAGAACTCTTTTAGTAACTTTGATCAGGATTTTCAATAGTTCTTATACGCAAGATATTTTATTCTGTGATCCTATTGTTTTTCGCTTTTGAATATAGAAATGCAGAATATTAGAATTTTGAGCTATAAAAATTGATCTAGCCATGAACCAACTTAAAGAAATCCAACTAATTAAGCCTTATGAAAAATAAAAAGTTGAAGAAAAAATCTGAAAGTATTTAATAATAAAGTAAATATTTAAATAAATATATACATATAACAAGAAAATTATATAGTGATCAAATATTGATCAAATTTCGAATATATATGAGGAGCATAGTAAAACCTTTAAAAGCCAAGTTTGGTCAAGATATCTCGACCGACAGTTCCTTTGGCAGATATGCTATATAATGATCCGATCTGGCCGCTCTGCCTGAAAGGGCGGACGGACGATGCGTTACATATTACTTGACAAAATTATAATACCCTTGGCCAGGGTCTAAAAACTGTTTCAATCAAATTTGAATGCTGTACTTTACAGGCATTAAATGGACAAAAACTAATATGTCTGATGGATACAAATATTCCAGACATAGCCTTCCGCTTTGCTCATCAGCTTTATCATCATCAGCGTCCACTATATTTTTAACCGCAAGATTTGCATTTATTTTCGTTCCGCTGCGTTTTATTTCTGGAAACCAAACAAGCCACGAAATTTGATAGAACGCTGCTCAGATCGCTGTCTCCGCCTAACCCCCTTCCCCCCTCTCGTCTCTTCCTCTCAGTTCTCTTGCGTGTTTTTCAAATAAATATTTGTAGTATATGCCACAGTTTTTGTAGCTCGCAACAAGCCGCATTTGGCTGTAAAATGTTACATGCATATGAAAATGTGCAACAACAATTTTCATGTAAATCAATTTCCAAAACGAAACGAACTTCATTTCGTGTTGGTCGAAAAACAAAAAAAAAAAAAACAAAAAAGAAAAGTACAAAAAACAACTGAAATTGCGCTTATGAATATTTATAGGCCACTCACACACACACACACAGCGCACACACACACACACACAACGGCCGAGTATTTCACAATAAATAATCTAAAATTCTATGAAATTACAAAATGTCAAATGGTATTTTTCCGGCTGAAGCCCTTCGCCCCGCTTAGCGCAACATGCCAGAGCTTTTGCCTGGGCCCAAAATTTAATGCGTTAAACAAGCAACAATTGAAGCTGAATTGTTGCCAGAGTTGTTGTTGTTGTCGTTTTTGTTGCTGTTTTTGCTGTTGTCCGTGTTGTTTTAATGCTGCATTCCGCGGCACTTCAATGACACCTGCCACATTTTCATAGTTTCGGCCAGGTTATCGCATATTTACACCACATTTTTTCAATGGCTTACAAAATACACTAACAAAACAAAAGTTGTTGTACTTAAATATGAGGCATGTCATTTATATAAGATAAATGTCTTCTCTGCCTGCTGGCTTGTTTTATTTTATTATTTTTTTTATTATATTGATTTAGCTGTCAGCTCTCCTCTGTCAATGTGCAATGCTCGTACAAAGTTGCCACTTTTCTTAAACTTCTGCCAACGTCAAGTTAGCACAACTTTTATGCAATACTTTAGCTGCAATTTAAGTCTCTTGTACTAATTTTGTTTGCTGCAAACGGCCAAAGGCTAGCTATAAATACCCTATACGTATACTTAGGTATGCTTTACCTATTAGTATATACCCTATTAGTATACTTAAGTACAGTTTAACTATTAGTTTTTAACCACTTTAAAATACTCAAATTACATTTTTGACACTCACGTCAAATTGAATCAAAGGCAGAATTTGTTTTAATGCCATTTGATAGTAAACTTTATTATAATGATGAACTGAGTGAGCTGAGCATCAAGTTGACGGATCGAACCTCCTTAAATTATAAATATAATGTATTCCATAACAATAACTATATATATATTAGATAAGTGTCATAGTAATAATTCGCATAGCTTTCGTATGAAAATTGATTTTATCATTCAATAAATTAGCATCAATTTGAAGAGCTTTTAAATGCAGCCACCCGCGAAGGGTGTTTCAGTTTCGTTAGACCGAATCTTTGAGCATTTCCTTCATATTGTTAATTAAATGTACTTTTAATGCGTGATTATTGTGATAAATATACCATGTGGAATGCGAATTGAATTTAAAGTGCTGGCAATAACCGCAAATGAGTGATATTAATTTGTGCACACAAACAATGTGGAAATGCACAGCAAATGGCATTAGAAAACTGAAAACTGAAAACTGAAATATGTTCTTGGTTTTGGAGGCGCAACCGCAGAGGAAATCCAGAACTCAACATAGGAAATTAAAATGAAAGACAGAACAGAAATTGCACAACAAAGGCAAATGACATAAATGGTTTTGTGTTTTAGCTGTTTTGAGGAATGCTTCAAATATTTATTACAAGTCAAATACAAATAAACAGGGTGCCACAGAAAGTGAACTAAAGTAAACCCTGAGGCATGTGTAATTGGATTGGATTCAGCCAATTATTTCTATCTGATATAATCGTCCGATCCAGCCAGATAGAAGTACATATGCAAAAATTCGTGAAACGGAAAGCCTCTTTTGAGATATATCAAGATATATATAATCGATGCTTTACACATTTACGCACAAGTATTACGATACCCTCTAAAGGGCTGTCAGACAGTGCTCCTTTTAGCAAACACCCTGTATATGGCTTAATGGTCGTATACATAACATTTCCATGTCATTTAAACGTGCCCTAAACAGTAAATTATTATTTATTTGTACTTCCTTTCAAAGTGCGACCAGAAATATTAATTTATTATTTATTTGCCATTGTTTTGCTTGGTATTTATTTGTGCTCGACTGTGTTTGTGAGTTACACAAATTCCTTTCCTGCTTTATTATCCAAACAGTGCCCGGGCCGCATTTTGCCTCTGGTTTGCATTTAACTTAATTTTTATGGCAATATTTGGCCAAATGCATATCAAATGTAATCGAGTATAATGTTGGAATTGTATACGAGAAATCTTTTGTTTGCCTAAAGCAATTTGAATGGATTTAATTGTTAAATACAAGCGGAAATTAACCGGCTTTGCGCGGGGTGCCAGAAACGCGACAACCTCCTGGAACGACTTTGAAGAAAATGAACTTGCAGCTGGATTTGAGCCGACACCCTTAAGCTTGATGTCTTCAACAACATTATTTAGCTAATATATATATATAAATATATATGTTTTCCTCTGCACTCTTGCAGCACACCCAAAGGCCTGGAGGATGTCTCCTCGTATCCCACTCTATTTGCGGAACTCTTAGGAGGTGGTTGGACCATCGACGAGCTTACCAAATTAGCTGGTGGCAACTTTTTGCGCGTCATGCAGCAAGTGGAGAAAATACGTGATGATAAGAAGGCAGCAGGCGTCAAGCCCTACGAGGATCATCCCAATTTCCGCACTGACGATCCATACAATTGTACTTCCAGCTAATTAAATCTAGGCAGTAAATCCAAAGAGGTTGTACAATAGGCCAGTCGGTGCATGCAACGAGTATTTATTTTGCTGCATATAAAATTGAAATACACAATATAGAAATATTAAATATTAAAATAATAAACTTGCATTCTAGTTATATAAGCTGGCATAGCTATGGTTTGTATAAGCTTTAAGTATATATATATTACTAAGTAAGTATTTGGCTAGTTCTTCTGCTAAGTTCTATCTGAACCTCTCGAATTTTTGTTGAGTTTTGTGACAATCTACAGACTGCCAAGGAAAGAGTACACCCACACTTTATAAAGAAATTGTTGAGCATTATTTACGACAACTGCAAGCAGCTAAATTAAAGGTTTTCTGTCTGAACTACCCAACTCCCATATGAAATTCGATGAACCCCATTGCGACTTTCAACTGGACCAACACGAAAATAGCTAAAGAAAAACAAAAAGAAAAACCTTAAATAAAGTAAATAAATAATTATTATACGTTTCCAATTTGAGTTATTTAGTTGTTTATACGAAAAACCACATATCAAGTATGTAATAAATATAAAATTAAATTAATTTCTTAGATTAATGCTAATGCAAATATTGAAAAGTGGGAAAGCATACACTTAAATTAAATTAAAAACTACATTAATATAATTATAATATATGCATATACTATATAGGAAATTAATGAGAATTACCGAAAGCTTTGCGCATCTAAGCCGGGCGTTAATTAAATGTTTATTAAATAATTTGTTCAATTTTTTAAGCAGTTGTATAAATAACTACTGAACGATTAAATAGCGTACCACACACTAAATTAGCCAGTAAGCAAAGTGGGCGTGGCATTAGCTTCAAGTGCATGCCACGCATATAATTGTATATAATTTGGTCTAACAATTTCCAATGCGATACTCTATCTATTTACCCCGCATACCCTTCATCCGGACTATAAGAGAAAAAGAAATATTAAAAACAAATGAAAAACTCTGTCAGTATCTCTGTACCTTCTAAAACTTAAAAATTAATAAAAGAAAATCTAGTCAAATGTGCGTAGACTTAAGTAAATAAATATACATAATGAAATAAATAAAGTAAATTCAATAATTGTACATTTTCTATGCAAATCTCAAAAACAAAAGCTATTGTTACAATTTTTTATGACGTATTTTATACGATTTTGTATGTATCCTGTACATAGCATTTTTACCTACAGTCACACCCACACATCTCTATAATTTATTAACCTATATAGTTTTCTAGCGAATTAAATTAAATTAAATATTATTATTATATTGTATCTTAGTAAGTTGTTAGTCGAGCGTTAGTTCTTAGGCTAAATGTTTGCCTATGAGGCGCGAGCATAAAATATCTGTAAAGTTTATACATATATATACCATATATATATATATATATATATATATATATATATATATATATATATATATATAGAACTTGATGCAAATTATACACAAACAAACCCACACATAAAAACGGAAACCTTAAATTTGAAATCTTCAAGCGCGACGATTTTTGAGTTGTTGCATATATGAAAAAATACACATATTGTATGTAAAATCGAAATTGTAGTTAAAACTTGATAATGGGTAAAATGTTTAGCAAATAAATTTCAATAAATCGAAAACAGAATGCAGTAAAATAAAATTAATTCTCTTTCACTTAAAACCTAATGTAAAAAAATCCTTTGCTGGTTTGTGAGACCGATTTAAGTGGTTTGTGCACAGGCTAAACGGTTGAGCGTATGTTTTTTTCAGTTAACATTATTGCTCCACACGAAACAGCTAGAGCAAGTCAGTAGACAGCACATTAACAGTAATATTATAGAGTTTTCAGAATTGCTCCTCACTGAGCATGACTGAATATCTATGTATCTATCTATTCCGCGCAGTTACTTTTTGGAGAGATGAGCCGACAACTGAATGCCTCTGACGTCACAAAAAGCTACATGCGGTTGGAAATGGTTTTCTGCTGTTGTTAAATAATTTCAACTAGATATGTATTATTATGTTTGCTTGTATAATGTCAGTTATTTTTTTTATAGTTATCAGCTTACTTTATAATACTTTTTATAATATTTATACTTATACTCTACTATTCAACATGTTTTGTTAAATTTTTTCCGTCTATTTTGTTTCTTCATCAGAAGACTGTTTTATAAGATGGATATCAGAATATCAACTTATTATTATAGCTAACTCTGACTAATTGGTATATGTAGTTTACATATATTTTATTACCTAAATTAACTTATTGCGTTTTAAGAATATGTTATGCAGCTTAACATACTGAAGGTGAGTAAATGCTATGCGCACTTTTGTGCATGACCTTATAGCACACTTAAATCTCAAGTAACATTTTGTTTACATTTTTTTGTTTTGTTTTTTTCTGACATGGCGTCAGAAAAGGCAGCGCCGGAGCTGCTGGCGCTGCAACCCATACAATGTCCACCACAATCAGATGTGGATAATGGCGCTGTCCAGAGGCGCCACGCCAAAGAGCTGAGCTACAACGAATTTTATTGGCGCTACATGCACTCCAACTGGCCCGTGATAATCACGGACGTGTCCAACACATGGGAGTGCCGCAATTGGGCGCAGTCCGGGGAGACGGACAAGGACCAAGACAAGGACAACAGGAATGCGAATAGCCCAACCCACAGCCACATTAATTTTGACTACCTCAGGAGCCGCATTGGCGATCTCGCTGTGCCAGTCGCGGACTGCAATGCGACGTATTTCAATAGCCACGCCAAGCTGGAGCTGAAGTTCCACGACTTTCTGGAGCGCTGGCAGCGCAGCGTGGAGCATGGACATGTGCCGGAAAAGGAGACGAACAGCAATGTGGCCAAGGACAATCTCTACCTCAAGGACTGGCATCTGGCCGCTTTGCTGCCCACATACGAGTTCTATCAGGTGCCCAAGTACTTTGCCTCCGACTGGCTGAACGAGCAGCTCATCGCAGAAAAGCGCGACGATTATCGCTTTGTGTACATGGGACCTAAGGACTCCTGGTAAGTGGCAGCTGGCCAAAAGCAACTCCTCCATTAATCCTGCTCTCTTCTTAGGACGTCCTTCCATTCGGATGTGTTTGGCTCCTTCAGCTGGTCAACCAACATTGTGGGACACAAGAAGTGGCTCATAATGCCGCCTGGCGAGGAGCTCAAGCTGGCGGATCCTTTGGCAAATCTGCCATTTAGCATAGATGAAGCACTGCTGGAGCAGCACGCGGTGCGCTATTTTACCATCAATCAGACGGCCAACGAGGCGGTGTTCGTGCCCAGTGGCTGGTACCATCAAGTGTGGAACATGACGGACACCATCTCAGTCAATCAGAACTGGTTCAATGCGTGCAACGTGCCACTCGTGTGGCGCAATCTGCTCGCCAATATGCAGGCCGTGCACAGAGAGATCTCCGATTGCCAGCAAATGGACAACTTTGAGGCGCACTGCCAAATGATGTTGCGCGCCAGCTTTGGCATTAACTACCTCGATTTTATAGAGCTTCTGGAGTTCATAGCCGCCCGCCGATTGGACGCCCGATTGGCGCCCAAGCCAGACCAAACCCAGACAACGACCAACAACAGCCAATTACTTTTTGACAGATATCAAATGAACGCCTACCATGTGCAATACGATCTCGAGTGCGTGCGCCAACTGCTCCAAGACATGCTGCAAGAGCCGAGTGTGCGCCAGAGTCCGGCCCAGCTGCACGAACGCTGCGAACGTCTCTGGCAGCAGCTGCAATCCCAGTGCCAGGCCCAGACAGGCGTATGAGCAGGCCCCGGCATATTTTTATACCAAAGTTGTATTCATATACAATAGTCGTAGTGTTTTATTATATCGTATATTATATTTATAATGAATGTAATTTATGTATTATACATAAAGCTAGGGCCCGGGCATGGACAGGGGCATTTACTGCCCATCCGGCCACGTAAACTCTCCTGCCACAGGCTCAGTTCTCAGCCAAACACATTGATCGATTACTTTAAAGCCTAGCTTATCGAACATGCCGTTGGACGCTTGATTCTCTGGATTTACAAGTGCCATCACATCCTGCCCCAAGGCGGCAATGCGTCTGGCCATCTCCTTGGCCACCAAGCTGCCAAAGCCGCGACGCTTGTGCGTGCTCCTCACCTGCAGTGCGCCCAGAAAGCCGCCTTGTAGCCTGTAAGTGAAGATCTTTCGATATTATCTAGTTTAAGTCTCGCGGAAGGTGCTCTTATTATGTTATACGCATTGAGGAAGAATTCGTTTAGTTAGCCTCTCTATGCGAATCTCATAAATTGAACTAAGCCTTAGGGGTATTCATGATTTGATAAGCAATCTTTAGCTATATCTTTGCTCAATCTAATCTAACGTCTAGCGCTGCCTGAATAACTCCTGCACTTATATTAATATCAACTGTACAATTTTAGCTAGGGTTTTTTTTTATAACTACTCTTTTTTCTTAAATATTATTTTAGTTGCTCACCTGATGCACCAGGCCACCAGTTCCTGAGTATCTGTTGCATATAATCCGACATTTACGCACAGGCGAATTTGTCGCTGCACGAAGTACAAGGAACCCACATGGTGATTGGGCCACTCCTCGTTAACCAGTTCTGCATCCTCTTCACTGAGGCTCTTCACACAGAAGCCATCAGGTATGCTAAGCAACTCTATATAAATTAGCTACACGAATTCGGCAACTTTTGGGCTAAAGGCAAAACTTACTCAACTTTAAGTTCAGACGCCTCGTTTTGTGGCATATAGTACATATTGCATATGTCACGATACTCCAAGCGCAGCTGTTTCGCCCGGACCACGCAATCGAGCGCCTCAATATGTCGAGCTGGTATGGAGCTGCATTTGAGTCCCGTCGACCAGTCGAGCAAACCCAGCGCCTGCTGCAGCAGCTCTTCGGCATTGTCCAAACAGCCCACGAACAGCTGATAACGATCCTAAGTGTTATAAATAATATGTTAAACTAGTCCAACTCTTAACTATCGTGACTAACCAGAATCACAAAGAGCGCCGCATCTTTGGCCTGCTGCGCGGACAGCGTGTAGGCCCGAATATTTCGAATTTGTGGATCGTTCTTAAAAAAGCGTATAAAATTATCGAGACAGTAGAACTCGGCACAATATTTGGGCCATTGTTGGATATAAAGCGTTTGGAGACTCTGCAGCTGCTGAAGGTTAACCGGTTCCAATTCGAGCGGCATTTTATACGGAGTGACGTCTTCTCGCAAGCGAACCCGACAAACTGAAGAGAATTATACGAAACATGTGCGTTAAATAGCATTGCTAGGGAGAGAGACTCATGAACCATTACATTTATCTCTAACACTGCTCTCTTCCACCTAAACTCAGCGTTTCGTTTGCGAGGGTCGTTCTTAGTATTGTGGGAGGAGAGAGAACAATGTGTGGCTGATTAGGCATACATATGGTATCGGAGATGTCTACAGGCACATTAAAAACCACCATGGCATCGATTCTGTTCCTTATACGCGCTTAAAATAGCGCTCTTTAATACATACTATATTTAATCTTTTATAGCTCTAAAATTTCTTTCAATAACCTATTCACCCTCTGGCCAGGTAAAGCTGCCCGCGGCAGGCGCAATGTTGAGCCAATGGCACTGATCGATCACTCGAAAGCCCAATTTATTAAACATATTCACAGACGGTATATTTTCGGCATAAATCTCGGCGGTAACATCGTCTCCCAAGTCGGCAATGCGTCGGGCCAGTGCGCGGACTATGAGGCTGCCAAAGCCGCGCCGCTTGTATGCATTCTGGACATGCAAAGTGGCCAGGAGACCATCTTGTGTTCTGAAAGAAAAGGTTGGTTCAGTTAGAAATTCGTTTTCAAGAGATGCCACCTAATATACCTTATGCACCAGGCCACCAGCTGCTGCGTGTCCTCATCGTACAAGCCCATGCTGGGACACAAGCGTATCTGGCGCTGTATAAAGAACAGGGAACCCTCATGGCTGTAGGCCCATTCCTGGTCTAAGAGGTGTGCATCCTGTTCACTTAAGGACTTCAGCTGAAAGCCCTTTGGACAGCTGTAGAAAGAGAAGGTTTAGATGGAATAGACGAATTAAATCTCGATAACCTACTCCACGTGAAACTGCAGTGCCTGCTTAGCTGGAATGTGGTATATATCGCTCAAATGATGAAATTCAATAACCAGTTGTTTCTCCTGCATCACTTGCAACACAGTCTCAATATAACGATCCGGCACGGAAGTGCATAGCATGCCACTGGACCAGTCCAGCAGGTGCAGCGCCTGTGCCAGTAAATCCAACGATTCTCCCTGGCAGCCGACAAACAATTGATAGCGATCCTAGAAAGGCACAAGGATGAATGCTGCATTCCAGCGCAGCGCACAGCTCATAAATACCACAATCAGAAAGAGACCCAGCCGCTGAGCCTGTGGATCCTGCAGGCTGTACGCCCTCACATGCTTCATGCCAGGCTCAACTTTGTCAAAGGCGATGAGATTCTTTAGGATTGCGAATTCCTGACAGTATTTCGGCCACTCGCGCCTGTACAGAGCCTGTAGCTGCCGCAGCCCTTGAATACCCACAGTCTGAAGCTGCATCGCTGAGTCAGTTGCTCGCTGAACGGAAACCTTGCGACAGTATGGAATATTTTGAATGTTCGGTTTTATATATGGCGCTTGGCTGGGTAAGATAGTACTTTATCTGCCTAAGCTTAACGCTATATGGCGATAGATATCACATAGCTTGAATGCTGTCTGCTACGTATTGGCTGGCCAATTTAATAATCCCCCAGACTCGGGCAGACACATGCTCCAGTAGTAGTGCTCGCCTTCGAGCAGCGTGAATAACAATTTATCAAAAACTTTGCGGGCGGTTTCATTGTTCAGATTAACCAGAGCTGTCACGTCGTGCTCCAGGTCGTTGGCTATACGCTTGGCTATGGCGGCGGCTACTACTAGGCCCAGTCCGCGGCGCTGATGCGTCTGGAGCACCTCGAGTGCGCCCAGGAAGCCGCTCTGCAGTCTGCCAAAGGGAATGGCTTTCATGGACATGGTCAGACACTCATCATAGATGACCTACCTCAGGCACCAGGCGCACAGCTCGCCTGTCGCCTCTTCATACAGTCCCACATTGCCATTCTTTTCGATCAGCATCTCTACGAGCTTCAACGAGCCTGGATGATGCGCTGACCACAGGTCGTTTATGAGCCCTGCATGCTCCAGCCGCACATCGTCCAGATAATAGCCCGGCGGGCAGCTCCGTTGCAGCGCCTTGGCCTGCTCGCAGGGCAGATGATACATAACGGTCTTCATCTCACGATCCATGACCAGTCGACGCTCCGCCAGCAGCTGCTTGTAGGCGCGATGGTGCGTCTCGTGTATGGCGCTCACTTTGAAGCCATTAGTCCAGTCCAACAGGGTCAGAACTGACAGCAGTTCCGGTGTCTTTTGCCGGCTCAGATTGCTGAAGAACAATTGATAACGATGCTAGTGGAGATGAGTACGTTAGTTATAATATATATTGGATATGCATCACATACAAACCACCAGGATAAAGAGTCCATCGCGACGCCAATCTCCATCGAGCGTGTAGAATGTTAAGTACTTGGTCAAAGGATCTGTTTCCAGCCAACGCAAATAGTTGTCCAGCCAGAAGTAGGCCACACAGTGCTTGGGCCAGTCTGCCAGGTGAAGCTCCTGCAGTTCCCGCAGCTCCGCCAAGTCCGTGATTGTTGTCAACCCGGTCGCCATCTGGAACAGCAATCTACAGTAGGTAAGTAAATGTTTATCGAGATAAGCTAAATTGCTCACGTTTTGTTGAATAATGAACGGATTAAAGGCGTGGCAGGGCGGGGTAAGTTAGCTGGTTTTAAAATGAGAGATAACTTCTGCCCGTCGCCGGTTGCGATTAACATAACAACTGCAGATCGTCTGTTAACTTAACAGTTCACTTAAATGTTAATAACAGTGAGTACAAAATGTTGTCTGCAATAACTGTAGGCAAAATAGAGTCACAAGAAAACTTGCATTCTTAATATCGAAGCTTTACTTGAAAACACAAAAAAAAGCACCGTAACGTTCTCTACAACATATAAGTTTTTTTATTACGCTTTTCTGTAATAAATAATAACCAAAAAATACAGATGTTGCAATTTAAACAGACAAATCGAGCAATTAGCATAAGCGCAGCCAACTTCAAGTGACGCACAGTGTGATGTTGGCTGCGCGTCGACTTTCCTGACATAAGGCGGGCATTTTGAACGCTTTCAAATTAGCTGCCAAGGCAGGTCGTTCGCAATCCCACTAGATGGCGCCTCAATGTCGTACCTTTTATTTTCATATTGTTCACCAGGTGGCGCGTGAATGATTTTCAAAAAGTCATATTTTTTTTAGTAAATTTCAAAAAACTTGTAACTTTTTATTAAACAATGGTCGCTTGTTTTGCCTCGTGTGTCACGTGTCGCTTTGTATATATACAAAAAAATTACCAATGCTTAAATAACTACGCACATAAATTGATATAGTACATTTGCCAATCTTCAGCTATTTTTTCTGTTTTTCTGTTTTTGTACAATTCGATATACACATTAAAATTAGAAAATACAAAATATAAAATATATGCATATAGATATGTATATATATATTTACAACTAAACATGAATTATAAATGTATATAGTATATACGATTTGCAAATAGTTTGTTTGCTCGATTCTACCATATAGGAAATTGTTTTTCATATTCTGTTTCATCTGGTTTCAGGATTGGGATCGGAATGTCAGGCCAGGCTTCAGGGCTCCTGCTTGACCGAGGGCGTTTCTGCTGCTCCTGTTGCTTCTGTTGCTGTTGTTGTGGGAAATAGTTTGGAGGCGAGCGTTTTCTTGAGCTGCATTATACACTTGGACTGCTCCGCCTCCGCCGCCGTCTCCAGCCGCTGCTCCTGCTGCTGTTCCGGCTGCTCGGGCTGCTTGGAGAGCGCCTCGTCGCCGCTGTCTTCGCCCGTTTTGGCGCGCTCCGCCTGCAACCGGCGCAGCTCCTGCGTAAGCGTTTCCGCCGACTCCGATTGCGTGGGCGTATGCGAGGATGTGGGCGTGTGCGAGGCGGAGCAGCTGGACGAGGCGGAGCTGCGCGATGTTGCCAATGGCAGTGACTGTGGCTGCTGCAGCTGCTGCTGCTGTTGCTGCTGCTGCTGCTGCTGCTGCGTGACCTTGCCCATGAAAGTGCGTATCTCCTCGAAGTAGGACTCCTCGCTGGGATTCTCGCAGAAGCGCCGTATGCAGTGCATCCGCTCGCTGACCCCGCTCAGCGCGCTCAGCGACACCGCATCCGATTCGTGCTTCTTGAGATGCCTGTCCAGGTTCGTCTGCTGGCCAAAGCAGCGCTCGCAGATCTCGCACTTGAACGGCCGCTCCTTGTTGTGTATGTTCCGGACGTGCCGCTGCAGATTCGAGGAGATGCTGAAGGAACGTTCACAGTATTTGCACTTGTACGGTTGCTCGCCGGTGTGCGTGCGCAGATGCCGCGTGAGATTGGCGGAACGCGGAAACACCTTGCCGCAAAACTTGCACGTGTAGCGATCCTTGTTCCGCTGCTGCTGCTGCTGCTGCACGGGCAGCGACTGCGACTGCGCTTGGGATTGGTTCTGGGATTGGGCTTGGCTCTGGGCCAGTCGCTGCTTGGCCTTGCGCGAGTGCTGCCGCGACTGGAACTCCTGCAGCTGTGGATGCGGCGTCGGCGTGGGCGTGGGCTTCGGTGTGCTACCAGCCAGCTCCAGTTTTAGCTGCTGCTGCTCCCGCTCCCGCTGCTGCTCGTTGCCGCTCGTCCAGCTCAGCTCGCTCTGTTTTAGCGGATGCCGAAAGGCAAACTCCGGCGGCGTCGACGTTTCCGACGGTGGCGCAAACACATTGCGATATTGCAGCGGCAGCGTCTTGGTCATCGCCTCCAGCAGCGTCGAGTGCACGCCGGCGGCCACCATGGCATTGGGCGCCGGCGCCGCTGGCGCGCTGGCCACGCCCTCGCGCAGGGCGCGCAACATCTTGCGGCTCATATCGAAGCCGAGATCCGCCAGCGAGGCGGCTATATGATTATTGTTCAGCTCCTTCTCCTTGCGCTGCGCGGCCAGCTCATTGGCGAACAGTATCAAGTTGCTGTTCTCATCCTCCAGCGGCGTTGTGGACGTCTCCTCCAGCTCATCCAGCTTGCCGGCCTGCCGGCGCTTGTGAGCCAGCCGCAGGTCCAGCGGCTGATCATAGCTGCTGCGTCGCTTCGACTTGTTGGCAGGCTGCGATTGTTGTTGTTGCAGTTGTTGTTGTTGCAGCAATTGTTGTTGCTGCTGTTGCTGCTGGTGTCGCGCTGCGGTTGTCGTCATGCTGCTGGTGGCTGTGGCCGCCGTCGTCGAGGCGGACAGATCATAAGGTACATGTGATATATACGATGTGGGTATTAATCCTAAGGCAGGGTAAACACAGCCCTGTTTTGGGCTAGGAAGCATCTTTCTTGGTGAGTGGTCTTTCTCTCTCATAACTGTTAACTGATCAGCTGATGTTCTTTTTGTTCTTTCTCTTTATTTTCTCGTTATTTTGATTATTTTTGCTGGCCTCGTGCTAAGAAATTGTCAAAGGCTGAATTTACAAACCTGTAAGAAAAGAAGAGCGAGAGAGGGAAAGTTAATTCAAATTCATTTACAAGTTCTTTATTTATAATTTGTATCTTAAAAATATTTGGTATGTGCTCTATAACATATTCTTCTGTTGCCCTTCTTGATGAACTTGCCTGTTTAATCTTCGATCTTTGGATGGAAATGAGGTGAGTTATTTAGAATTTTTATATACTATAAAAGAACCTACATACAAAATGTAATATAATCAGCTCTTATATGCCTCGAGTTTTGCTTAAAATCGATATTTATCGTTGTTCAGAAAATGGGCGGAGCTATCAAGCCAAAAATGATAAACTTCTTCATTTTAAGCTGATTAAATAACAGATTCCTAACTCGAAATGTTTATTCTGTTGGCTAAGAGAATAAGAGGTTATTTTGTATGTGGCCCGCAGACTAGACATGCGCTTATTTGCTTTAGGCCAAACAAATGCTTTTAAAATAGACTTTTGCTCATCAAATTATTATTCATTCTCCATACTAAATGCTCTGTTTCTGTGTACTTGCACATATAGTATCATAGTTTCAGGTGCGTCACAGCTCAATTCCCACAGCTGTGCCAGTTTTGGATAGCTCGGGGTAATTCCCATCTACGTCATGTAAGCCAACAAAAACAACAACAAAAACAACAACAACAAGAACAAGAAGAGGAGGTAAAAAATGCTTTTATGCTTTAATGCTAAAGAGAACTCAATTTTCAGACGACATTTTAATTCAGTTGATGTTTTATTCGTTTTTTCTTTTTTTTTTCCACTTTGAATTTTTCTGTTTTATTCTTGTTTTTTTCTTTTTTTTTTTTTTTGGCGCAATGCCAAAAGCCGCCGTGCTACAAAAGTTTAAACAATTGTTCTATTGTGTGATGTTTTGGAACGGAAAGAAAAAGAAAAAAAAATAATAATATAAGACGAATGCTAACGGTATCTAGAGTGACGATTATGTAAGACAAACAGACACAAAACACACTCTGACAAACATCTAAGTACACATTATCACAGTGGGTGGCAGGGTAGCGGGGGCAGGGAGCGGAAGCAGGGTGCAGGGGAGCTGCCCTCATGGAGGTCGCCACTTAAAGGTGCGTGCAAGGCAGCTGCGTAGGCTGCAGCTTAGCCAAGAGTGTGCCAGTTGCCAATTGCCAGTTGGAAGCTGACTCTTGGCTCTTGGCAGCTGCCTTTTGGCTCTTGGCAGATTTTTGGCCTCCAGGCAGATGGCACGCAAGTCATGTGAACCAAAAGGCAGCAGCCAAAACAAAGCCGCTGACAGTCGGCAGACTCAACTGCAATGCCAACTGCAACTGCAACGGGTTCGAGTGCACGACCGACAAATACCCTGTAAGCTCGGAATTTCAATTAACACATATTTTTTACTGCGAATCAAACCAAAACCGTTCCCCCTCTTCTTTTAATTTGAAAATTAGCTGATTTTTTATACATTCATAAATCGACATTTGTCGAAAGTAACCGATAGTTTGATTTGTATCTAGCAGCGAGCTGGCTAGCTCGACTTGGCTATTTGATTTGATCAAAAAATTAACTGCCTTTTGTCTGAGTCTGAGTTGCCTCCTACTGCCCGTAACAGGCTCTTGCAGTAAGCGAGTATACCCTGCTTGTTAACTATTATAGGGTATAGCAACTACGACTGTAGGCGTTCAATGAAGCTGCAACAGTTGCTGCTATCTAGAACAGAATTTTTCACGAGACATTTTCCGTGGGCTGGTGCAGCATTTAGCGACTTTAAGACACACATCACAAACAGACGCACACACACACACACACCACACACACACACACACACACACACACACACACGCACACTCGCACAACAAATTGCCTTTTGTTGCTGCTTTGGCCTAAAAGTTAATTAGCCGCATTTGCTGCTTTGATTTACTGCTTTCAGCCATTTGTAAGACTTGAATTATTTCGACCAAAAGATTACAAGAAAAACTATTTGGAGCTTGAGAACTTTTGCGTTGGCCGCTTCGCTGATGACATAAGCCTTAAGAGATCGCATTCGATCTGAAAACTAAGCCAGACACTTGCCAGATACTTAGTCGCAGCATTCCGATCTGAACTTGACTCATATTTTTATGTAGCATCTAACACTCTGCCCGCCTCTCGATTTCGAGCTGTTCAACTGGCTGATCTTGAGTGCGAACAGCTTTCATATGAGAGTTGTCTATCAATTTGATTGGTCGCCTCAGCGCAGCTGTGCTCATCTATAATTAAGTTATTAGAGGTAAAGGTATGCCTGAAGGCTGAGCTTTACTTGGGCTCAGTTAGGTTGGCAATTGCAGTGTAGTGTGGACTTCTAAACTCAGAATTAGTAAGCGAAGATTAAGTTTTACAGGTAGCAACATTTGCAAAATTTATAATCTGACAGCTTGGGGAGTTTTTGCTATAAATATCTGGGCACAAATGTGCCACTAAAATGTTTTTGCATATTCCAAAAAGCAAGGCTTTAACTTTTAAATACAACATTTTGGAAAGAACAGATAATAAATTGAAATTAAGACAATTTTTTAAATTTCGGTAAAAGAAAAATAGTTATATGTTCTTCCTCCGAGTAAGCTATACAATACTCTACAAACCAAGTTTGGTAATTCTAGCTATTTGAACTTTCAAGTAATGTTGGGAAAATCTCATCCTATAATCCATATTTGTCAATGGGAAGCAATATCAAAGAGAATATGAGAAGTTCTGATAAGCTCTTTCAACACTTATATTATTGGAATACATCCGGGTGTGGATTATGTATATTTCAAAGTCCAAGTCTCTATTCTAAAAAAATCCGAGTTACTGAAATCAATAAGATCACGCAGATGGACATGATGGCTAGATCTTTTTCTTATGTTTCGAGACGTTTCCTCTCGTTACATAAACTTTCCCTCACCAAAAAAATATTTATATGTGTGCAAGTCTTATAGTTAATAGTATATTGTTATTGTATATAATAGTAATAGTTAACTTTTTATATATTGTGTAAAATAGTCGGGCTCAAACAGAAATCAGCTCTAGAAAAGACAAGCCAATATCAGGGCGCATTTCACACACAAATTCCCTACAATTTTCAATTTTCAATTTGCACAGCGCAAGCGAACACTTGCAAGAAACTCCTTCAAATGGAATTGCATATCCATGTGTTTATAATTTGTGGCTAACGTGCAAAAGTGGTTGACAATTATGGCCAACGCTCGGCCACTGCATCATCATTAAAAGAAAAAAGAAGAAAAAAAAAAAAACGGATGCCTAAAGAAGATGATGATGGGGAGCGGGCAGCAAAAAAAAACCAATTAAAGAGTAACAAAGTTTAAGCGGACCGACAGCAGCGACGACGACAACGAGAGCAATGAAGCAAACAGTTCAAAAAACGGCCAGTGAAGGTACAACAACAACAACACCAACAACAACAACAAAGTCGCATGTTGCAAAGAAAAGTGAAATCAAAGTTGTAAAACCGCGAAAAACGCAGTCAGCCAGACAAACAGACAGCGACACATAACAGCAACAGCAACAGCAACAGCAACAGCAACAACAACTGAAACAACAACAACTGCAACTGCAACTGCAACGCTCCAGATTGGAAAATGTCCAGTGGAAGATGTCGACAGACGACAATGTTGCCTATCTTGGAAGGCCTGGCATAGCTCAAGCAGAGCCCGGGCACAATCAGCCCCCACAAAGCTGTTGACAATACGCTGGCCAAGAGATTAGCTTGGTCATGCTCAAAATGGATCACACCGGGACCCATCATCAGAGCCAGCTTAAAAGTAGCCCCCACAAATGCCATGCTCCACAGGCAGCAACAGCAGCAGCCTTATGATTACGTATATACCCTGCAATAAATGGGCGGACTAAGAGGAGGCTTTCCAGTTGCAGCTTGTCTCTGATTTACTTAAAAAGCTAGCTATATTCTGTGGCTAGCTAACATATTTTTCTGAAAGAACATCTATACGCCTTTAAAGTGTTCTAACAGTCACAGAGAGTATAATACAATTCTTCTTACACTCTCTAGATAAACTTCTATTATTCAAGCCAATATTTATCGATCCAGCTCTCGATTTTTTGCCTCTGTCATGTATTTTTAAATGGATAGACACCAAATCTGATAATTATCGATTCGTATATTTGACGTTATTTGTCTTGGTCGGGCATTTACGCCCACAAGCCCACTTGTTAAATTTTGGTATATAAATAGACTTAAGATCTTGTTATTTGTTCTGATTACTGGGTGTCTAGCAGTCAATCAGCTTGTTTGGGCGCACTTTCGACTTGGTCATTAGCCTGCAGCTGCATAATTATAACGCCAGCCAGCATCAGCACCAGCAACAGCATAATTATCATCATCATAATCATCATCATTATGATCATCATTGTCATCGCTGTCATCCACATAATCAGCGAGTGGCTTCGGTTACGCTTGTGGTCCGCGGAGGAGGAGGAGCAGAGCATAATCAACCGCAACGCGCTTACGGTTAACGCAAGCTATAACTAGCTAAGCTGTAGCTAAAACTAAAGCCAAAACTATAGCTAAAAATGAAGCTGAGGCTTGAAACTGAAGCGAACCGGCACAATGAAAAACGAGAGTAAAAATCCAAAGCGCAGCCGCCGCGCATTGAAATGGAAAATTAAACCTTGTTGCATCAGTGCCAAAGCAAAATGCAACAACAGCAACAACAACAACAACTGACAAGCAATGCGGCGACAAACGTTGGCTGGCAGGACCAACACACGCACACACACGCACACACACACTCGCACACACTCGCACACACACGCACACTCAGCTCATTCACTCTCTCGTCTCGCATCTATCTCGAACTCTAACGAGGCAACCTGATACCAAAATCGTCACAACAAACGGCCGAAAGCAACAACAAACAAGCACGCAAAGCCATAAATACACACACACACACACACTCACACACACCAAGCTCCAACTCACACACACACAGCCTAACAGCACACTCATATATGAAGTCAAGCGCAAGTTGAGGCAGGTAATGAAAATAATACGAGACATTTATTTTGGAGTTCCCATTGAAAATCATTCACTCAAGCGAGATGAGCTTTAAACCAATCAGAGAAAATCATTTAAATTCAATTAAGAAAAAGTATAACCAATTTGATTAGTTTATAATATATCAAATATATAATATCTCCACTTTAATTTAGAGGTATTGGAAGGAATTCATAATACATTATTTAAGACATGTATAGGAAAGTAAAACATAAAAAGGATAAAAAGGTAGATTTTTTTTTATCCAAAAATATGAGAAGTTAACCAATCTTAGTCTGTAGATTCTGTTTTAACGAATATTTCACTTTATTTTCGGATGCCTCCAGCTCTTACTGAAATATTAAATGTTAAATCTCAGCTGTGAATGATTGCAGATTAAAAGCTGTTGAAAAGAAATGCAGCAGTAAATGCCACACATCAACAAGAGCAACTGCAGCAGCAGCAGCAGCAGCAGCAGCAACAAGAAACTTGCAACAAAGTCGCAGCTCGGATGCGTTTGCAGCTGATGATGCTGCAATGGAGCAATCTGTACCACTTTTTCCTCGCACTGGACACAACAAGTGTAGCAGCAACAGCAGCAACTGCATCAACTGTTGCTGTTGTTGCTGTTGCTGTTGCAGTTGCAGCGACAGTTGCTGCCACAGTCGCAAACACATCTCCCAAATCACGTCTTGCCGCGTTTGTCGTCTGCGTTACATATCTCGTTGTCTAGATTGGCTGTCCGACGACTGCCTGCCTCATGGTGTATCTGTATCTGCAGCTCTGTATCTGTCCCTGTGTGTGTGTGTGTGTGTAGCTGGCCACGAGTATATGGCCTGGACGGTCGTCAGTGAAATAAAAAGTGAGAGTGACATCGGAAATTGTTTCAATTTTTAGCCAAAACGAAACCAACAGCAACAACAACAACAACAACAACAACTAACACACAAGCTGCTGCCGCATTTTGTGGCAGGCAGCCTTGTGTCCCCCTGCCCCGGCCCCACACTTACAGTTGCCAGCTCGGTCGTTGTTCGCCAAATGAATGAATGTCGAAAACTGTATCGAGCACAATATTTGCCACAGCCGCGGCTGCAGTTGCAGCCTCCTCGGCTGTGGCAAGTGCTTTCCCAGGTGCTGCTGCAGGCTGCTGCATCCTGTTGTTTGTTATAGTTTTCGACGTTTTATTTCTTACTTAAAGCCTTTAGATTTTATATAACTAGCGGCACACATGCACACGGCCAGACGATCAGACGATCGGACAACGAGACGAGGAGACGTCCAGGCTCAGCTTTTGGCCAAACAAATGTCTGTGGCATGTTGCATGTGCGCCTGTGGCTGGTGGCCTGTGGCCTGCAACGGTTTCAACGACTTAAATAATTGAAATTTTTCAGCGCATTTCATAGGTGCAAAATTGGTTTAGTTGCAATCCTCTCCCCCCGCCCCTGCGGCTGACCCGCTACCCACAACCCTCTCGACTATTTGTTGAGCAATTTTTCTTGTGTTTTCCTTTATTTTATTTTTTTTTTTTTTGTGTGCTGCGCATTTTAATGTCCCTCTGTTTAGAGCGCTCATTTGTAAATGACAATCAGGCCAAGACAAGACAGTCTTCGGGTCTCTGACGAATTTTTATTGAGCTGCAGCTGCAGCATTTTCTGGTCACATAATATACGAGCTGCCGTCCACACTGTGGACCCTGTGGGCGGCAAATACTTAAAGCCAGCCGCTGGAAGGCGATTAATAATATGCGACTGCAAATATCTGACATTTATTCTATATTAAAATCAACGTGAATTACTAGATCTCTATTATGCTCGACTTTATGTGCAAAAGCTGTTCAAGTCTTGAGCTTAAAAAACATGCCAACTACAGGCCGCGATTCCATCTCTCAAGTACTCAAAACAAACAAGCTATTAAATATAATAACATAATTGAATAACTTTTTACTTTAGTTTATACAATTATTATTAATTAATTTATATTAAGCTGCTAATACTATATTAATGATTGATATATTTAAAAGAATTTTAGAACTCTTTCCGTGTTGATTCTTTATTTGTCAAAAGTTATTTGATTAATTATTTTTTTCGAATTCCTCCCTTTATATTACTCATGTATAAGTTCCCAGAAATTGCTTTAGCATACAGCATACTTAGCATAAAAATATAACGTATACGTAAAATTTCAGAGCAAGGCAAGTTGCATTTTCTCAAACTGCACACACTTGCTAATTTTGTATGCATGAGTTGTAAATTTCTAAGTATACACGCCCATTTCTTGTAGACCTCCCCAAATTGCGACACAAATCATTTGCTGGACACACATGTCCATGGCATGAATATCCGCCTGGGCACCCACTCGTTCGAGTGAATGTTGCCCAGCGAAATTTGAAAGTATTTACGAGTATGAAACGAGTCAAGTGCAGAAAACAAGCCCAATCTATTCAAATATTTAATTGAGCAAAACACTTTAAGCTAACAAAATAAAAAAAAAGTGCACTTCACGACTTCATCTGCGGAAAAAAGCTGCTCTATTTGATTGCCTAAACGCTGATGCAATTAATTAAAATTTTATTTCTTCATTGAGCCTCGCACTTCTGTATGCCAGTGTGTGTGTGTGTGTGTGTGTGTGTGTGTGTGTGGAAGCAACTCATTTGATATAAATTTATTACCACATAATTCAGCTTTAGCTTCAGCTTCAGCTTGAGTTCAGTTTCAGTTTGGTTTGGTTTAGTTAGTGCGGAGCCAGGTGATACAATTATTTCAATAGCCGGGGAAGCCAGTTAAGCTTGTTCTAGTTGAAAGCGATAGCCCGAGCTACCCGGCCAGTTTTGTCGCCAGTTAAAAGGGGTAAAAAAAAATAACAAAATAGAAGCAGCAAATAGTATACAAAAAAAAAAGAAATACAAAATTGAAAAGAAACCGTATCAACATTCACATCATAAGTAAACCAGTTTGCACCTGAGAGAGGAAGAAGAAAGTTGTCTTGGCCATTTTGGTGGCTCCGCACGGCAAAACTTTATAAACGGCATCGGGCGCATATGCTCCCCACATAACATACTATATGAATCTAGAGGAGCCTCCGCAACCTGTGCCCGTACCCGTGCCAGTGCCTCTGCGCCTAGTTAACTGGCTGCGGGCGTCGAACAATGGCCAAAACCTAACTGTAACATGGCTAAAGTTTTTTTTTTTCTGTCCCCCCCTCTTTGCCTGGTCATAAGCATAAAATATTGCGCACATCCCGAAAACAGACGAAAAACATTTGAGAAAAAAAAAAGAAACGAAAAAGAAACTGAAATAAAAAACACATTCAACAAACGTCGCATGTCCGAATGCCTCTCGCTGCAGGCCTAATTATATTGCAGCCCGGTGCAGCCAATTGTGTTGCCCCCTTCCCCACCCTCCCCCCTGTTGCTTTACGCCCCCGACAAACAGACATTGGCGACAGCAACTGCAGCAGCAGCAGCAGCAAACATGCGGCTACTGTTTAGGCCACGTGCGCAGCGAACATCAGATTAAGTTTTCTTTTATAGCATTAGTGCAGTTCGACTGTCAGATACCCTTTACTAGACTGCGGAGCATGAAAATTGTATTATCTGTAAGGTTTGCATTACATTTGATTTGAATATCACGCTTTTTCTTGGTTATTTTCAAAATTTGCCAGAGAAATTATTTTTGAATACAACTTGCGAAAATAACTCTTCGTTGGCCTGCTTCAATAAGAAACGTTATGATTATAATTCTATTTTAAGAACAGTTTTAAATATTTAAGAATCATACGTTATTTAGCCGAGATATTTCAAGAAAATCATCGAAAAAGTTTTGATTTTTAAACCGACCCCGATTTAAAAAAAAAAAACATGATGTAATTTATGTAATCGTTAGTACTGATCCTCACGAGTTCAAAATGGTATTAAATTCCAAAATCTGACATTATTTAGCCGAGATATGCCAAAAAATCAACAAAAAAGGTTGATTATGAAAACGAATTAATATTTGGTCAAACATTTTTTGTAGCCCATCGATATTGAATTTCTTTGAATCCCATTTTATAGTTGGGTTCCGTACGAATTAAAAAATGTGTAACATTTTAAAGTCAGAAAATTTTTACGTTTCGACCATATCTCCACGCGGAGTTATGTCGTCTTGGAACGTCATATCTCCGCGCGGAGTTATGTCGTTTTGGAACGTCATATCTCCGCGCGGAGCTATGTTGTTTTGGAACGTCATATCTCCGCGCGGAGCTATGTTGTTTTGGAACGTCATATCTCCGCGCGGAGTTATGTCGTTTTGGAACGTCATATCTCCCCGCGGAGCTATTACCCGTGATATTAACAAAAAAAATCATCGAAAAGTTTCGATTTTCGCACCGACCTCTATTTTTTTTAAAAAAAAGCGTGATGTAACCCCTTGTCATTTTGTCGATTTGGGTCAACATTTTGGAAAATCATCAAAAAAGGTTGATTTTGAAAACGAATCAGTTTTTTGTCAATCATTTTTTGTAGCCCATCGATATTGAATTTCTTTGAATGCCAATTGATAGTAAGGATCCGTACAAATTTAAAAAGGTATAACATATTAAAATCAGACGATGTTTACGGTAGATATTCAATAAAAATCATCGAAATAGTTTTGATTTTGAACCGACCCTGATTTTGAAAAAAAGGTGATGTAACCCCTTGCTTTTTTATCGATTTTGGTCAAAATTTAGATTTTTATTTATTTGATGGCAATCGATAATACTGATCCTCGCGAGTTCAAAATGGTATAAAATTCCAAAATCTGACACTATTTAGCCGAGATATGTCAAAAAATCATCAAATTAGGTTGATTTTGAAAACGGATCAGTTTTTCGTCAATCATTTTTTGTAGCCCATCGATATTGAATTTCTTTGAATGCCATTTTATAGTAGGGATCCGTACGAATTTGAAAAGGTATATCGTTTCAAATTCAGACAATTTTTCCGGGACATATTCAATAAAAATCATCGAAAAAGTTTTGATTTTTGAACTGACCCTGATTTTACAAAAAAAAAACGTGATGATTAGGAACGTCATATCTCCGCGTGGAGTTATGTCGTTTTGGAACGTCATATCTCCGCGCGGAGTTATGTCGTTTTGGAACGTCATATCTCCGCGCGGAGTTATGTCGTTTTGGAACGTCATATCTCCGCGCGGAGTTATTTCGTTTTGGAACGTCATATCTCCGCGCGGAGTTATGTCGTTTTGGAACGTCATATCTCCCCGCGGAGCTATTACCCGAGATATTAAAATAAAAAATCATCGAAAAGTTTCGATTTATGCACCGACCTCTATTTTAAAAAAAAAAGAAGCGTGATGTAACCCCTTGTCATTTTGTCGATTTGGGTCAAAATTATGGAAAATCATCAAAAAAGGTTGATTTTGAAAACGAATCAGTTTTTTGTCAATCATTTTTTGTAGCCCATCGATATTGAATTTCTTTGAATGCCATTTCCATTTCTCCGCGCTGAGTTATGTCGTTTTGGAACGTCATATCTCCACGCGGAGTTATGTCGTTTTGGAACGTCATATCTCCGCGTGGAGTTATGTCGTTTTGGAACGTCATATCTCCGCGCGGAGTTATGTCGTTTTGGAACGTCATATCTCCTCGCGGAGTTATGTCGTTTTGGAACGTCATATCTCCAAGCGGAGTTATGTCGTTTTGGAACGTCATATCTCCGGGCGGAGTTATGTCGTTTTGGAACGTCATATCTCCTCGCGGAGCTATTACCCGAGATATTAAAAAAAGAAAATCATCGAAAAGTTTCGATTTTCGCACCGACCTCTATTTTAAAAAAAAAGCGTGATGTAACCCCTTGTCATTTTGTCGATTTGGGTCAAAATGTTGGAAAATCATCAAAAAAGGTTGATTTTGAAAACGAATCAGTTTTTTGTCAATCATTTTTTGTAGCCCATCGATATTGAATTTCTTTGAATGCCATTTTATAGTAGGGATCCGTACGAATTTAAAAAGGTATAACATTTCAAAATCAGACGATTCTTACGGGAGATATTCAATAAAAATCATCGAAAAAGTTTTGATTCTTGAACCGACCCTGATTTTGAAAAAAAAAAAGAAAATGATATGTCGTTTTGGAACGTCATATCTCCGCGCGGAGTTATGTCGTTTTGGAACGTCATATCTCCACGCGGAGTTATGTCGTTTTGGAACGTCATATCTCCGCGCGGAGTTATGTCGTTTTGGATCGTCATATCTCCGCGCGGAGTTATGTCGTTTTGGAACGTCATATCTCCCCGCGGAGCTATTACCTGAGATATTAAAAAAAAAATCATCGAAAAGTTTCGATTTTCGCACCGACCTCTATTTAAAAAAAAAAAGCGTGATGTCAGTTTGTCGATTTGGGTCAAAATGTTGGAAAATCATCAAAAAAGGTTGATTTTGAAAACGAATCAGTTTTTTGTCCATCATTTTTTGTAGCCCATCGATATTGAATTTCTTTGAATGCCATTTTATAGTAGGGATCCGTACGAATTTAAAAAGGTATAACATTTCAAAATCAGACGATTCTTACGGGAGATATTCAATAAAAATCATCGAAAAAGTTTTGATTTTTGAACCGACCCTGATTTTGAAAAAAAAAAAAGAAAATGATATGTCGTTTTGGAACGTCATATCTCCGCGCGGAGTTATGTCGTTTTGGAACGTCATATCTCCACGCGGAGTTATGTCGTTTTGGAACGTCATATCTCCGCGCGGAGTTATGTCGTTTTGGATCGTCATATCTCCGCGCGGAGTTATGTCGTTTTGGAACGTCATATCTCCGCGCGGAGTTATGTCGTTTTGGAACGTCATATCTCCACGCGGAGTTATGTCGTTTTGGAACGTCATATCTCCGCGCGGAGTTATGTCGTTTTGGAACGTCATATCTCCGCGCGGAGTTATGTCGTTTTGGATCGTCATATCTCCGCGCGGAGTTATGTCGTTTTGGAACGTCATATCTCCCCGCGGAGCTATTACCTGAGATATTAAAAAAAAAATCATCGAAAAGTTTCGATTTTCGCACCGACCTCTATTTTAAAAAAAAAAGCGTGATGTCAGTTTGTCGATTTGGGTCAAAATGTTGGAAAATCATCAAAAAAGGTTGATTTTGAAAACGAATCAGTTTTTTGTCCATCATTTTTTGTAGCCCATCGATAATGAATTTCTTTGAATGCCATTTTATAGTAGGGATCCGTACGAATTTAAAAAGGTATAACATTTCAAATTCAGACAATTTTTATGGGAGATATTCAATAAAAATCATCGAAAAAGTTTTGATTTTTGAACTGACCCTGATTTTGAAAAAAAAAACGTGATGATTTGGAACGTCATATCTCCGCGTGGAGTTATGTCGTTTTGGAACGTCATATCTCCGCGCGGAGCTATGTCGTTTTGGAACGTCATATCTCCGCGCGGAGCTATGTCGTTTTGGAACGTCATATCTCCGCGCGGAGCTATGTCGTTTTGGAACGTCATATCTCCGCGCGGAGCTATGTCGTTTTGGAACGTCATATCTCCGCGCGGAGCTATGTCGTTTTGGAACGTCATATCTCCGCGCGGAGTTATGTCGTTTTGGAACGTCATATCTCCGCGCGGAGTTATGTCGTTTTGGAACGTCATATCTCCGCGCGGAGTTATGTCGTTTTGGAACGTCATATCTCCACGCGGAGTTATGTCGTTTTGGAACGTCATATCTCCGCGCGGAGTTATGTCGTTTTGGAACGTCATATCTCCCCGCGGAGCTATTACCTGAGATATTAAAAAAAAAATCATCGAAAAGTTTCGATTTTCGCACCGACCTCTATTTTAAAAAAAAAAGCGTGATGTCATTTTGTCGATTTGGGTCAAAATGTTGAAAAATCATCAAAAAAGGTTGACTTTGAAAACGAATCAATTTTTTGTCAATCATTTTTTGTAGCCCATCGATATTGAATTTCTTTGAATGCCATTTTATGGTAGGGATCCGTACGAATTTAAAAAGGTATAACATTTCAAATTCAGACAATTTTTATGAGAGATATTCAATAAAAATCATCGAAAAAGTTTTGATTTTTGAACTGACCCTGATTTTGAAAAAAAAGGTGATGTAACCCCTTGCTTTTTAATCGATTTTATTCAAAATTTAGATTTTTATTTATTTGATGGCAATCGATAGTACTGATCCTCGCGAGTTCAAAATGGTATAAAATTCCAAAATCTGACACTATTTAGCCGAGATATGCCAAAAAATCATCAAAAAAGGTTGACTTTGAAAACGAATCAGTTTTTTGTCAATAATATTTTGTAGCCCATCGATATTGAATTTCTTTGAATTCCATTTTATAGTAGGGATCCGTACGAATTTAAAAAGGTATAACATTTCAAAATCAGACGATTCTTACGGGAGATATTCAATAAAAATCATCGAAAAAGTTTTGATTTTTGAACTGACCCTGATTTTGAAAAAAAAACGTGATGATTTGGAACGTCATATCTCCGCGTGGAGTTATGTCGTTTTGGAACGTCATATCTCCGCGCGGAGTTATGTCGTTTTGGAACGTCATATCTCCCCGCGGAGTTATGTCGTTTTGGAACGTCATATCTCCGCGCGAAGTTATGTCGTTTTGGAACGTCATATCTCCGCGTGGAGTTATGTCGTTTTGGAAAGTCATATCTCCGTGCTGAGTTATGTCGTTTTGGAACGTCATATCTCCCCGCGGAGCTATTACCTGAGATATTAAGAAAAAAAATCATCGAAAAGTTTCGATTTCCGCACCGACCTCTATTTAAAAAAAAAAAAACGTGATGTAACCCCTTATCATTTTGTCGAATTGGGTCAAAATGTTGGAAAATCATCAAAAAAGGTTGATTTTGAAAACGAATCAGTTTTTTGTCACTCATTTTTTGTAGCCCATCGATATTGAATTTCTTTGAATGCCATTTTATAGTAGGGATCCGTACGAATTTAAAAAGGTATAACATTTCAAAATCAGACGATTCTTACGGGAGATATTCAATAAAAATCATCGAAAAAGTTTTGATTTTTGAACCGACCCTGATTTTGAAAAAAAGGTGATGTAACCCCTTGCTTTTTAATCGATTTTGGTCAAAATTTAGATTTTTATTTATTTGATGGCAATCGATAGTACTGATCCTCGCGAGTTCAAAATGGTATAAAATTCCAAAATCTGACACTATTTAGCCGAGATATGCCAAAAAATCATCAAATTAGGTTGATTTTGAAAACGGATCAGTTTTTGGTCAATCATTTTTTGTAGCCCATCGATATTGAATTTCTTTGGTTGCCATTTTATAGTAGGGATCCGTACGAATTTGAAAAGGTATAACATTTCAAATTCAGACAATTTTTACGGAAGATATTCAATAAAAATCATCGAAAAAGTTTTGATTTTTGAACTGACCCTGATTTTGAAAAAAAAACGTGATGATTTGGAACGTCATATCTCCGCGTGGAGTTATGACTCTTTGAAACGTCATATCTCCGCGCGGAGTTATGTCGTTTTGGAACGTCATATCTCCGCGCGGAGTTATGTCGTTTTGGAACGTCATATCTCCGCGCGGAGTTATGTCGTTTTGGAACGTCATATCTCCGCGTGGAGTTATGTCGTTTTGGAACGTCATATCTCCCCGCGAAGCTATTACCTGAGATATTAAGAAAAAAATCATCGAAAAGTTTCGAATTTCGCACCGACCTCAATTTAAAAAAAAAAAGTGTGATGTAACCCCTTGTCATTTTGTCAAAAAAGGTTGACTTTGAAAACGAATCAGTTTTTTGTCAATCATTTTTTGTAGCCCATCGATATTGAATTTCTTTGAATGCCATTTTATAGTAAGGATCCGTACGAATTTAAAAAGGTATAACACTTAAAATCAGACGATTCTTACGGGAGATAATCAATAAAAATCATCGAAAAAGTTTTGGTTTTTGAACCGACCCTGACTTTGAAAAAAAGGTGATGTAACCCCTTGCTTTTTAATCGATTTTGGTCAAAATTTAGATTTTTATTTATTTGATGGCAATCGATAGAACTGATCCTCGCGAGTTCAAAATGGTATAAAATTCCAAAATCTGACACTATTTAGCCGAGATATGCCCAAAAATCATCAAATTAGGTTGATTTTGAAAACGGATCAGTTTTTTGTCAATCATTTTTTGTAGCCCATCGATATTGAATTTCTTTGAATGCCATTTTATAGTAGGGATCCGTACGAATTTAAAAAGGTATAACATTTCAAATTCAGACAATTCTTACGGGAGATATTCAATAAAAATCATCGAAAAAGTTTTGATTTTTGAACTGACCCTGATTTTGAAAAAAAAACGTGATGATTTGGAACGTCATATCTCCGCGTGGAGTTATGTCGTTTTGGAACGTCATATCTCCGCGCGGAGTTATGTCGTTTTGGAACGTCATATCTCCACGCGGAGTTATGTCGTTTTGGAACGTCATATCTCCGCGTGGAGTTATGTCGTTTTGGAACGTCATATCTCCGCGCGGAGTTATGTCGTTTTGGAACGTCATATCTCCTCGCGGAGTTATGTCGTTTTGGAACGTCATATCTCCAAGCGGAGTTATGTCGTTTTGGAACGTCATATCTCCGGGCGGAGTTATGTCGTTTTGGAACGTCATATCTCCTCGCGGAGCTATTACCCGAGATATTAAAAAAAGAAAATCATCGAAAAGTTTCGATTTTCGCACCGACCTCTATTTTAAAAAAAAAGCGTGATGTAACCCCTTGTCATTTTGTCGATTTGGGTCAAAATGTTGGAAAATCATCAAAAAAGGTTGATTTTGAAAACGAATCAGTTTTTTGTCAATCATTTTTTGTAGCCCATCGATATTGCATTTCTTTGAATGCCAATTGATAGTAGGGACCCGTACGAATTTAAAAAGGTATAACATTTCAAAATCAGACGATTCTTACGGGAGATATTCAATAAAAATCATCGAAAAAGTTTTGATTTTTGAACCGACCCTGATTTTGAAAAAAAACGGTGATGTAACCCCTTGCTTTTTAATCGATTTTGGTCAAAATTTAGATTTTTATTTATTTGATGGCAATCGATAGTACTGATCCTCACGAGTTCAAAATGGTACACAATTCCAAAATCTGACACTATTTAGCCGAGATATGCCAAAAAATCATCAATCAAGGTTGATTTTGAAAACGAATCAGTTTATGGTCAATCATTTTTTGTAGCCCATCGATATTGCATTTCTTCAAACGCCAATTGATAGTAGGGATCCGTAGGGATTCGTACGAATTTAATTTTGGAACGTCATATCTCCTCGCGGAGTTTTGTCGTTTTGGAACGTCATATCTCCGCGTGGAGTTATGTCGTTTTGGAACGTCATATCTCCATGCGGAGTTATGTCGTTTTGGAACGTCATATCTCCGCGCGGAGTTATGTCGTTTTGGAACGTCATATCTCCAAGCGGAGCTATGTCGTTTTGAAACTTCATATCTCCGCGCGGAGCTATGTCGTTTTGGAACGTCATATCTCCGCGCAGAGTTATGTCGTTTTGGAACGTCATATCTCCCCGCGGAGCTATTACCCGAGATATTAAAAAAAAAAAATCATAGAAAAGTTTCGATTTTCGCACCGACCTCTATTTAAAAAAAAAAGCGTGATGTAACCCCTTGTCATTTTGTCGATTTGGGTCAAAATGTTGGAAAATCATCAAAAAAGGTTGATTTTGAAAACGAATCAGTTTTTTGTCAATCATTTTTTGTAGCCCATCGATATTGAATTTCTTTAAATGCCATTTGATAGTAGGGATCCGTAGGGATTCGTACGAATTTAATTTTGGAACGTCATATCTCCTCGCGGAGTTTTGTCGTTTTGGAACGTCATATCTCCGCGTGGAGTTATGTCGTTTTGGAACGTCATATCTCCACGCGGAGTTATGTCGTTTTGGAACGTCATATCTCCGCGCGGAGTTATGTCGTTTTGGAACGTCATATCTCCGCGCGGACCTATGTCGTTTTGGAACGTCATATCTCCGCGCGGAGTTATGTCGTTTTGGAACGTCATATCTCCGCGCGGAGCTATGTCGTTTTGGAACTTCATATCTCCGCGCGGAGCTATGTCGTTTTGGAACGTCATGTCTCCGCGCGGAGTTATGTCGTTTTGGAACGTCATATCTCCAAGCGGAGCTATGTCGTTTTGGAACGTCATATCTCCACGCGGAGTTATGTCGTTTTGGAACGTCATATCTCCGCGCGGAGTTATGTCGTTTTGGAACGTCATATCTCCAAGCGGAGCTATGTCGTTTTGGAACTTCATATCTCCTCGCGGAGTTTTGTCGTTTTGGAACGTCATATCTCCAAGCGGAGCTATGTCGTTTTGAAACTTCATATCTCCGCGCGGAGCTATGTCGTTTTGGAACGTCATATCTCCTCGCGGAGTTTTGTCGTTTTGGAACGTCATATCTCCGCGCGGAGTTATGTCGTTTTGGAACGTCATATCTCCAAGCGGAGCTATGTCGTTTTGGAACTTCATATCTCCTCGCGGAGTTTTGTCGTTTTGGAACGTCATATCTCCAAGCGGAGCTATGTCGTTTTGAAACTTCATATCTCCGCGCGGAGCTATGTCGTTTTGGAACTTCATATCTCCGCGCGGAGCTATGTCGTTTTGGAACGTCATATCTCCGCGCGGAGCTATGTCGTTTTGGAACGTCATATCTCCGCGCGGAGTTATGTCGTTTTGGAACGTCATATCTCCAAGCGGAGTTATGTCGTTTTGGAACGTCATATCTCCAAGCGGAGCTATGTCGTTTTGGAACTTCATATCTCCTCGCGGAGTTTTGTCGTTTTGGAACGTCATATCTCCGCGTGGAGTTATGTCGTTTTGGAACGTCATATCTCCGCGCGGAGTTATGTCGTTTTGGAACGTCATATCTCCTCGCGGAGTTATGTCGTTTTGGAACGTCATATCTCCAAGCGGAGTTATGTCGTTTTGGAACGTCATATCTCCGGGCGGAGTTATGTCGTTTTGGAACGTCATATCTCCTCGCGGAGCTATTACCCGAGATATTAAAAAAAGAAAATCATCGAAAAGTTTCGATTTTCGCACCGACCTCTATTTTAAAAAAAAAGCGTGATGTAACCCCTTGTCATTTTGTCGATTTGGGTCAAAATGTTGGAAAATCATCAAAAAAGGTTGACTTTGAAAACGAATCAGTTTTTTATCAATCATTTTTTGTAGCCCATCGATATTGAATTTCTTGAATGCCACTTTATAGTAGGGATCCGTACGAATTTAAAAAGGTATAACATTTCAAAATCAGACGATTCTTACCGGAGATATTCAATAAAAATCATCGAAAAAGTTTTGATTTTTGAACCGACCCTGATTTTGAAAAAAAACGGTGATGTAACCCCTTGCTTTTTAATCGATTTTGGTCAAAATTTAGATTTTTATTTATTTGATGGCAATCGATAGTACTGATCCTCACGAGTTCAAAATGGTATACAATTCCAAAATCTGACACTATTTAGCCGAGATATGCCAAAAAATCATCAATCAAGGTTGATTTTGAAAACGAATCAGTTTATGGTCAATCATTTTTTGTAGCCCATCGATATTGCATTTCTTTAAATGCCAATTGATAGTAGGGATCCGTAGGGATTCGTACGAATTTAATTTTGGAACGTCATATCTCCTCGCGGAGTTTTGTCGTTTTGGAACGTCATATCTCCACGCGGAGTTATGTCGTTTTGGAACGTCATATCTCCGCGCGGAGTTATGTCGTTTTGGAACGTCATATCTCCGCGTGGACTTATGTCGTTTTGGAACGTCATATCTCCAAGCGGAGCTATGTCGTTTTGGAACGTCATATCTCCACGCGGAGTTATGTCGTTTTGGAACGTCATATCTCCGCGCGGAGTTATGTCGTTTTGGAACGTCATATCTCCAAGCGGAGCTATGTCGTTTTGGAACTTGATATCTCCTCGCGGAGTTTTGTCGTTTTGGAACGTCATATCTCCGCGTGGAGTTTTGTCGTTTTGGAACGTCATATCTCCGCGTGGAGTTATGTCGTTTTGGAACGTCATATCTCCACGCGGAGTTATGTCGTTTTGGAACGTCATATCTCCAAGCGGAGCTATGTCGTTTTGGAACGTCATATCTCCTCGCGGAGTTTTGTCGTTTTGGAACGTCATATCTCCGCGCGGAGTTATGTCGTTTTGGAACGTCATATCTCCGCGCGGAGTTATGTTGTTTTGGAACGTCATATCTCCCCGCGGAGCTATTACCCGAGATATTAAAAAAAGAAAATCATCGAAAAGTTTCGATTTTCGCACCGACCTCTATTTTAAAAAAAAAGCGTGATGTAACCCCTTGTCATTTTGTCGATTTGGGTCAAAATGTTGGAAAATTATCAAAAAAGGTTGATTTTGAAAACGAATCAGTTTTTTATCAATCATTTTTTGTAGCCCATCGATATTGAATTTCTTGAATGCCACTTTATAGTAGGGATCCGTACGAATTTAAAAAGGTATAACATTTCAAAATCAGACGATTCTTACGGGAGATATTCAATAAAAATCATCGAAAAAGTTTTGATTTTTGAACCGACCCTGACTTTGAAAAAAAGGTGATGTAACCCCTTGCTTTTTAATCGATTTTGGTCAAAATTTAGATTTTTATTTATTTGATGGCAATCGATAGTACTGATCCTCACGAGTTCAAAATGGTATACAATTCCAAAATCTGACACTATTTAGCCGAGATATGCCAAAAAATCATCAATCAAGGTTGATTTTGAAAACGAATCAGTTTATGGTCAATCATTTTTTGTAGCCCATCGATATTGCATTTCTTTAAATGCCAATTGATAGTAGGGATCCGTAGGGATTCGTAGGAATTTAATTTTGGAACGTCATATCTCCTCGCGGAGTTTTGTCGTTTTGGAACGTCATATCTCCGCGCGGACTTATGTCGTTTTGGAACGTCATATCTCCAAGCGGAGCTATGTCGTTTTGGAACGTCATATCTCCACGCGGAGTTATGTCGTTTTGGAACGTCATATCTCCGCGCGGAGTTATGTCGTTTTGGAACGTCATATCTCCAAGCGGAGCTATGTCGTTTTGGATCTTCATATCTCTTCGCGGAGTTTTGTCGTTTTGGAAAGTCATATCTCCGCGTGGAGTTATGTCGTTTTGGAACGTCATATCTCCACGCGGAGCTATGTCGTTTTGGAACGTCATATCTCCAAGCGGAGCTATGTCGTTTTGGAACGTCATATCTCCTCGCGGAGTTTTGTCGTTTTGGAACGTCATATCTCCGCGCGGAGTTATGTCGTTTTGGAACGTCATATCTCCGCGCGGAGTTATGTCGTTTTGGAACGTCATATCTCCGCGCGGAGTTATGTCGTTTTGGAACGTCATATCTCCCCGCGGAGCTATTACCCGAGATATTAAAAAAAAAAATCATCGAAAAGTTTCGATTTTCGCACCGACCTCTATTTTAAAAAAAAAGCGTGATGTAACCCCTTTTCATTTTGTCGATTTGGGTCAAAATGTTGGAAAATCATCATAAAAGGTTGATTTTGAAAACGAATCAGTTTTTTGTCAATCATTTTTTGTAACCCGCCGATATTGAATTTCTTTGAATGCCATTTTATAGTAGGGATCCGTACGAATTTAAAAAGGTATAACATTTCAAAATCAGACGATTCTTACGGGAGATATTCAATAAAAATCATCGAAAAAGTTTTGATTTTTGAACCGACCCTGATTTTGAAAAAAAAACGTGATGATTTGGAACGTCATATCTCCGCGTGGAGTTATGTCGTTTTGGAACGTCATATCTCCGCGCGGAGTTATGTCGTTTTGGAACGTCATATCTCCACGCGGAGTTATGTCGTTTTGGAACGTCATATCTTCGCGCGGAGTTATGTCGTTTTGGAAGGTCATATCTTCGCGCGGAGCTATGTCGTTTTGGAACGTCATATCTCCGCGCGGAGTTATGTCGTTTTGGAACGTCATATCTCCGCGCGAAGTTATGTCGTTTTGGAACGTCATATCTCCGCGTGGAGTTATGTCGTTTTGGAAAGTCATATCTTCGCGCGGAGCTATGTCGTTTTGGAACGTCATATCTCCCCGCGGAGCTATTACCTGAGATATTAAGAAAAAAAATCATCGAAAAGTTTCGATTTCCGCACCGACCTCTATTTAAAAAAAAAAAAGCGTGATGTAACCCCTTATCATTTTGTCGAATTGGGTCAAAATGTTGGAAAATCATCAAAAAAGGTTGATTTTGAAAACGAATCAGTTTTTTGTCACTCATTTTTTGTAGCCCATCGATATTGAATTTCTTTGAATGCCATTTTATAGTAGGGATCCGTACGAATTTAAAAAGGTATAACATTTCAAAATCAGACGATTCTTACGGGAGATATTCAATAAAAATCATCGAAAAAGTTTTGATTTTTGAACCGACCCTGATTTTGAAAAAAAAACGTGATGATTTGGAACGTCATATCTCCGCGTGGAGTTATGTCGTTTTGGAACGTCATATCTCCGCGCGGAGTTATGTCGTTTTGGAACGTCATATCTCCACGCGGAGTTATGTCGTTTTGGAACGTCATATCTCCGCGTGGAGTTATGTCGTTTTGGAACGTCATATCTCCGCGCGGAGTTATGTCGTTTTGGAACGTCATATCTCCTCGCGGAGCTATTACCCGAGATATTAAAAAAAGAAAATCATCGAAAAGTTTCGATTTTCGCACCGACCTCTATTTTAAAAAAAAAGCGTGATGTAACCCCTTGTCATTTTGTCGATTTGGGTCAAAATGTTGGAAAATCATCAAAAAAGGTTGATTTTGAAAACGAATCAGTTTTTTGTCAATCATTTTTTGTAGCCCATCGATATTGAATTTCTTTAAATGCCATTTGATAGTAGGGATCCGTAGGGATTCGTACGAATTTAATTTTGGAACGTCATATCTCCTCGCGGAGTTTTGTCGTTTTGGAACGTCATATCTCCGCGTGGAGTTATGTCGTTTTGGAACGTCATATCTCCACACGGAGCTATGTCGTTTTGGAACGTCATATCTCCAAGCGGAGCTATGTCGTTTTGGAACGTCATATCTCCTCGCGGAGTTTTGTCGTTTTGGAACGTCATATCTCCACGCGGAGTTATGTCGTTTTGGAACGTCATATCTCCGCGCGGAGTTATGTCGTTTTGGAACGTCATATCTCCCCGCGGAGCTATTACCCGAGATATTAAAAAAAAAATCATCGAAAAGTTTCGAATTTCGCACCGACCTCTATTTTAAAAAAAAAGCGTGATGTAACCCCTTGTCATTTTGTCGATTTGGGTCAAAATGTTGGAAAATCATCAAAAAAGGTTGATTTTGAAAACGAATCAGTTTTTTGTCAATCATTTTTTGTAACCCGCCGATATTGAATTTCTTTGAATGCCATTTTATAGTAGGGATCCGTACGAATTTAAAAAGGTATAACATTTCAAAATCAGACGATTCTTACGGGAGATATTCAATAAAAATCATCGAAAAAGTTTTGATTTTTGAACCGACCCTGATTTTGAAAAAAAAGGTGATGTAACCCCTTGCTTTTTAATCGATTTTGGTCAAAATTTAGATTTTTATTTATTTGATGGCAATCGATAGTACTGATCCTCACGAGCTCAAAATGGTATACAATTCCAAAATCTGACACTATTTAGCCGAGATATGCCAAAAAATCATCAATCAAGGTTGATTTTGAAAACGAATCAGTTTATGGTCAATCATTTTTTGTAGCCCATCGATATTGCATTTCTTTAAATGCCAATTGATAGTAGGGATCCGTAGGGATTCGTACGAATTTAATTTTGGAACGTCATATCTCCTCGCGGAGTTTTGTCGTTTTGGAACGTCATATCTCCGCGCGGAGTTATTTCGTTTTGGAACGTCATATCTCCACGCGGAGTTTTGTCGTTTTGGAACGTCATATCTCCGCGCGGAGTTATGTCGTTTTGGAACGTCATATCTCCACGCGGAGTTATGTCGTTTTGGAACGTCATATCTCCGCGCGGAGTTATGTCGTTTTGGAACGTCATATCTCCGCGCGGAGTTATGTCGTTTTGGAACGTCATATCTCCAAGCGGAGCTATGTCGTTTTGGAACGTCATATCTCCTCGCGGAGTTTTGTCGTTTTGGAACGTCATATCTCCGCGCGGAGTTATGTCGTTTTGGAACGTCATATCTCCCCACGGAGCTATTACCCGAGATATTAAAAAAAGAAAATCATCGAAAAGTTTCGATTTTCGCACCGACCTCTATTTAAAAAAAAAAAGCGTGATATAACCCCTTGTCATTTTGTCGATTTGGGTCAAAATGTTGGAAAATCATCAAAAAAGGTTGATTTTGAAAACAAATCAGTTTTTTGTCAATCGACTTTTGCAGCCCATCGATATTGAATTTCTTTGAATGCCAATTGATAGTAGGGATCCGTACGAATTTAAAAAGGTATAACATTTCAAAATCAGACGATTCTTACGGGAGATATTCAATAAAAATCATCGAAAAAGTTTTGATTTTTGAACCGACCCTGATTTTGAACAAAAAGGTGATGTAACCCCTTGCTTTTTAATCGATTTTGGTCAAAATTTAGATTTTTATTTATTTGATGGCAATCGATAGTACTGCTCCTCACGAGTTCAAAATGGTATAAAATTCCAAAATCTGACACTATTTAGCCGAGATATGCCCAAAAATCATCAAATTAGGTTGATTTTGAAAACGGATCAGTTTTTGGTCAATCATTTTTTGTAGCCCATCGATATTGAATTTCTTTGAATGCCATTTGATAGTAGGGATGCGTAGGGATTCGTACGAATTTAATTTTGGAACGTCATATCTCCTCGCGGAGTTTTGTCGTTTTGGAACGTCATATCTCCGCGTGGAGTTATGTCGTTTTGGAACGTCATATCTCCACGCGGAGTTATGTCGTTTTGGAACGTCATATCTCCGCGCGGAGTTATGTCGTTTTGGAACGTCATATCTCCCCGCGGAGCTATTACCCGAGATACTAAAAAAAAAAAAATCATCGAAAAGTTTCGATTTTCGCACCGACCTCTATTTTAAAAAAAAAGCGTGATGTAACCCCTTGTCATTTTGTCGATTTGGGTCAAAATGTTGGAAAATCATCAAAAAAGGTTGATTTTGAAAACGAATCAGTTTTTTGTCAATCATTTTTTGTAGCCCATCGATATTGAATTTCTTTAAATGCCATTTGATAGTAGGGATGCGTAGGGATTCGTACGAATTTAATTTTGGAACGTCATATCTCCTCGCGGAGTTTTGTCGTTTTGGAACGTCATATCTCCGCGTGGAGTTATGTCGTTTTGGAACGTCATATCTCCACGCGGAGTTATGTCGTTTTGGAACGTCATATCTCCGCGTGGAGTTATGTCGTTTTGGAACGTCATATCTCCTCGCGGAGTTTTGTCGTTTTGGAACGTCATATCTCCGCGTGGAGTTATGTCGTTTTGGAACGTCATATCTCCACGCGGAGTTATGTCGTTTTGGAACGTCATATCTCCGCGCGGAGTTATGTCGTTTTGGAACGTCATATCTCCCCGCGGAGCTATTACCCGAGATACTAAAAAAAAAAAAATCATCGAAAAGTTTCGATTTTCGCACCGACCTCTATTTTAAAAAAAAAGCGTGATGTAACCCCTTGTCATTTTGTCGATTTGGGTCAAAATGTTGGAAAATCATCAAAAAAGGTTGATTTTGAAAACGAATCAGTTTTTTGTCAATCATTTTTTGTAACCCGCCGATATTGAATTTCTTTGAATGCCATTTTATAGTAGGGATCCGTACGAATTTAAAAAGGTATAACATTTCAAAATCAGACGATTCTTACGGGAGATATTCAATAAAAATCATCGAAAAAGTTTTGATTTTTGAACCGACCCTGATTTTGAAAAAAAAAGGTGATGTAACCCCTTGCTTTTTAATCGATTTTGGTCAAAATTTAGATTTTTATTTATTTGATGGCAATCGATAGTACTGATCCTCACGAGCTCAAAATGGTATACAATTCCAAAATCTGACACTATTTAGCCGAGATATGCCAAAAAATCATCAAATTAGGTTGATTTTGAAAACGGATCAGTTTTTGGTCAATCATTTTTTGTAGCCCATCGATATTGAATTTCTTTGAATGCCATTTGATAGTAGGGATGCGTAGGGATTCGTACGAATTTAATTTTGGAACGTCATATCTCCTCGCGGAGTTTTGTCGTTTTGGAACGTCATATCTCCGCGTGGAGTTATGTCGTTTTGGAACGTCATATCTCCACGCGGAGTTATGTCGTTTTGGAACGTCATATCTCCGCGCGGAGTTATGTCGTTTTGGAACGTCATATCTCCCCGCGGAGCTATTACCCGAGATACTAAAAAAAAAAAAATCATCGAAAAGTTTCGATTTTCGCACCGACCTCTATTTTAAAAAAAAAAGCGTGATGTAACCCCTTGTCATTTTGTCATTTTGGGTCAAAATGTTGGAAAATCATCAAAAAAGGTTGATTTTGAAAACGAATCAGTTTTTTGTCAATCATTTTTTGTAGCCCATCGATATTGAATTTCTTTAAATGCCATTTGATAGTAGGGATGCGTAGGGATTCGTACGAATTTAATTTTGGAACGTCATATCTCCTCGCGGAGTTTTGTCGTTTTGGAACGTCATATCTCCGCGTGGAGTTATGTCGTTTTGGAACGTCATATCTCCACGCGGAGTTATGTCGTTTTGGAACGTCATATCTCCGCGTGGAGTTATGTCGTTTTGGAACGTCATATCTCCACGCGGAGTTATGTCGTTTTGGAACGTCATATCTTCGCGCGGAGTTTTGTCGTTTTGGAACGTCATATCTCCAAGCGGAGCTATGTCGTTTTGGAACTTCATATCTCCGCGCGGAGCTATGTCGTTTTGGAACTTCAGATCTCCGCGCGGAGCTATGTCGTTTTGGAACGTCATATCTCCCCGCGGAGTTATGTCGTTTTGGAACGTCATATCTCCAAGCGGAGCTATGTCGTTTTGGAACGTCATATCTCCACGCGGAGTTATGTCGTTTTGGAACGTCATATCTCCGCGCGGAGTTATGTCGTTTTGGAACGTCATATCTCCAAGCGGAGCTATGTCGTTTTGGAACTTCATATCTCCTCGCGGAGTTTTGTCGTTTTGGAACGTCATATCTCCGCGTGGAGTTATGTCGTTTTGGAACGTCATATCTCCACGCGGAGTTATGTCGTTTTGGAACGTCATATCTCCTCGCGGAGTTTTGTCGTTTTGGAACGTCATATCTCCTCGCGGAGTTTTGTCGTTTTGGAACGTCATATCTCCGCGCGGAGTTATGTCGTTTTGGAACGTCATATCTCCACGCGGAGTTATGTCGTTTTGGAACGTCATATCTCCGCGCGGAGTTATGTCGTTTTGGAACGTCATATCTCCGCGCGGAGTTATGTCGTTTTGGAACGTCATATCTCCAAGCGGAGCTATGTCGTTTTGGAACGTCATATCTCCTCGCGGAGTTTTGTCGTTTTGGAACGTCATATCTCCGCGCGGAGTTATGTCGTTTTGGAACGTCATATCTCCCCGCGGAGCTATTACCCGAGATATTAAAAAAAGAAAATCATCGAAAAGTTTCGATTTTCGCACCGACCTCTATTTAAAAAAAAAAAAGCGTGATATAACCCCTTGTCATTTTGTCGATTTGGGTCAAAATGTTGGAAAATCATCAAAAAAGGTTGATTTTGAAAACGAATCAGTTTTTTGTCAATCATTTTTTGCAGCCCATCGATATTGAATTTCTTTGAATGCCAATTGATAGTAGGGATCCGTACGAATTTAAAAAGGTATAACATTTCAAAATCAGACGATTCTTACGGGAGATATTCAATAAAAATCATCGAAAAAGTTTTGATTTTTGAACCGACCCTGATTTTGAAAAAAAGGAGATGTAACCCCTTGCTTTTTAATCGATTTTGGTCAAAATTTAGATTTTTATTTATTTGATGGCAATCGATAGTACTGATCCTCACGAGTTCAAAATGGTATACGATTCCAAAATCTGACACTATTTATCCGAGATATGCCAAAAAATCATCAATCAAGGTTGATTTTGAAAACGAATCAGTTTATGGTCAATCATTTTTTGTAGCCCATCGATATTGCATTTCTTTAAATGCCAATTGATAGTAGGGATCCGTAGGGATTCGTACGAATTTAATTTTGGGATGTCATATCTCCTCGCGGAGTTTTGTCGTTTTGGAACGTCATATCTCCGCGCGGAGTTATGTCGTTTTGGAACGTCATATCTCCACGCGGAGTTATGTCGTTTTGGAACGTCATATCTCCGCGCGGAGTTATGTCGTTTTGGAACGTCATATCTCCGCGCGGAGTTATGTCGTTTTGGAACGTCATATCTCCGCGCGGAGTTATGTCGTTTTGGAACGTCATATCTCCGCGCGCAGCTATGTCGTTTTGGAACGTCATATCTCCGCGCGGAGTTATGTCGTTTTGGAACGTCATATCTCCCCGCGGAGCTATTACCCGAGATATTAAAATAAAAAAAATCATCGAAAAGTTTCGATTTTCGCACCGACCTCTATTTTTTTGTCAGTTTGGCGATTTGGGTCAACATTTTGGAAAATCATCAAAAAAGGTTGATTTTGAAAACGAATCAGTTTTTTGTCAATCATTTTTTGTAGCCCATCGATATTGAATTTCTTTGAATGCCAATTGATAGTAAAAATCCGTACAAATTTAAAAAGCTATAACATTTTAAAATCAGACGACTTTTACGGTAGATATTTAATAAAAATCATCGAAATAGTTTTGATTTTTGAACTGACCCTGATTTTGAAAAAAAGGTGATGTAACCCCTTGCTCCGCGCGGAGTTATGTCGTTTTGGAACGTCATATCTCCGCGCGGAGCTATGTCGTTTTGGAACGTCATATCTCCGCGCGGAGTTATGTCGTTTTGGAACGTCATATCTCCGCGCGGAGTTATGTCGTTTTGGAACGTCATATCTCCTCGCGGAGTTATGTCGTTTTGGAACGTCATATCTCCGCGCGGAGTTATGTCGTTTTGGAACGTCATATCTCCGCGTGGAGTTATGTCGTTTTGGAACGTCATATCTCCCCGCGGAGCTATTACCCGAGATATTAAAAAAAGAAAATCATCGAAAAGTTTCGATCTTCGCACCGACCTCTATTTAAAATAAAAAAGCGTGATGTAACCCCTTGTCATTTTGTCGATTTGGGTCAAAATGTTGGAAAATCATCTAAAAAGGTTGATTTTGAAAACGAACCAGTTTTTTGTCAATCATTTTTTGTAGCCCATCGATATTGAATTTCGATTAATGCCATTTTATAGTAGGGATCCGTACGAATTTAAAAAGGTATAACATTTCAAAATCAGACGATTCTTACGGGAGATATTCAATAAAAATCATCGAAAAAGTTTTGATTTTTGAACCGACCCTGATTTTGAAAAAAAAGGTGATGTAACCCCTTGCTTTTTAATCGATTTTGGTCAAAATTTAGATTTTTATTTATTTGATGGCAATCGATAGTACTGATCCTCACGAGTTCAAAATGGTATACAATTCCAAAATCTGACACTATTTAGCCGAGATATGCCCAAAAATCATCAAATTAGGTTGATTTTGAAAACGGATCAGTTTTTGGTCAATCATTTTTTTTAGCCCATCGATATTGAATTTCTTTGAATGCCATTTTATAGTAGGGATCCGTACGAATTTGAAAAGGTATAACATTTCAAATTCAGACAATTTTTTGGGAGATATTCAATAAAAATCATCGAAATAATTTTGATTTGTACTGACCCTGATTTTGAAAAAAGGTGATGTAACCCCTTGCTCCGCGCGGAGTTATGTCGTTTTGGAACGTCATATCTCCGCGCGGAGCTATGTCGTTTTGGAACGTCATATCTCCGCGCGGAGTTATGTCGTTTTGGAACGTCATATCTCCGCGCGGAGTTATGTCGTTTTGGAACGTCATATCTCCTCGCGGAGTTATGTCGTTTTGGAACGTCATATCTCCGCGCGGAGTTATGTCGTTTTGGAACGTCATATCTCCGCGTGGAGTTATGTCGTTTTGGAACGTCATATCTCCCCGCGGAGCTATTACCCGAGATATTAAAAAAAGAAAATCATCGAAAAGTTTCGATCTTCGCACCGACCTCTATTTAAAATAAAAAAGCGTGATGTAACCCCTTGTCATTTTGTCGATTTGGGTCAAAATGTTGGAAAATCATCTTAAAAGGTTGATTTTGAAAACGAATCAGTTTTTTGTCAATCATTTTTTGTAGCCCATCGATATTGAATTTCGATGAATGGCATTTTATAGTAGGGATCCGTACGAATTTAAAAAGGTATAACATTTCAAAATCAGACGATTCTTACGGGAGATATTCAATAAAAATCATCGAAAAAGTTTTGATTTTTGAACCGACCCTGATTTTGAAAAAAAAGGTGATGTAACCCCTTGCTTTTTAATCGATTTTGGTCAAAATTTAGATTTTTATTTATTTGATGGCAATCGATAGTACTGATCCTCACGAGTTCAAAATGGTATACAATTCCAAAATCTGACACTATTTATCCGAGATATGCCAAAAAATCATCAATCAAGGTTGATTTTGAAAACGAATCAGTTTATGGTCAATCATTTTTTGTAGCCCATCGATATTGCATTTCTTTAAATGCCAATTGATAGTAGGGATCCGTAGGGATTCGTACGAATTTAATTTTGGGATGTCATATCTCCTCGCGGAGTTTTGTCGTTTTGGAACGTCATATCTCCGCGCGGAGTTATGTCGTTTTGGAACGTCATATCTCCACGCGGAGTTATGTCGTTTTGGAACGTCATATCTCCGCGCGGAGTTATGTCGTTTTGGAACGTCATATCTCCGCGCGGAGTTATGTCGTTTTGGAACGTCATATCTCCGCGCGGAGTTATGTCGTTTTGGAACGTCATATCTCCGCGCGCAGCTATGTCGTTTTGGAACGTCATATCTCCGCGCGGAGTTATGTCGTTTTGGAACGTCATATCTCCCCGCGGAGCTATTACCCGAGATATTAAAATAAAAAAAATCATCGAAAAGTTTCGATTTTCGCACCGACCTCTATTTTTTTGTCAGTTTGGCGATTTGGGTCAACATTTTGGAAAATCATCAAAAAAGGTTGATTTTGAAAACGAATCAGTTTTTTGTCAATCATTTTTTGTAGCCCATCGATATTGAATTTCTTTGAATGCCAATTGATAGTAAAAATCCGTACAAATTTAAAAAGCTATAACATTTTAAAATCAGACGACTTTTACGGTAGATATTTAATAAAAATCATCGAAATAGTTTTGATTTTTGAACTGACCCTGATTTTGAAAAAAAGGTGATGTAACCCCTTGCTCCGCGCGGAGTTATGTCGTTTTGGAACGTCATATCTCCGCGCGGAGCTATGTCGTTTTGGAACGTCATATCTCCGCGCGGAGTTATGTCGTTTTGGAACGTCATATCTCCGCGCGGAGTTATGTCGTTTTGGAACGTCATATCTCCTCGCGGAGTTATGTCGTTTTGGAACGTCATATCTCCGCGCGGAGTTATGTCGTTTTGGAACGTCATATCTCCGCGTGGAGTTATGTCGTTTTGGAACGTCATATCTCCCCGCGGAGCTATTACCCGAGATATTAAAAAAAGAAAATCATCGAAAAGTTTCGATCTTCGCACCGACCTCTATTTAAAATAAAAAAGCGTGATGTAACCCCTTGTCATTTTGTCGATTTGGGTCAAAATGTTGGAAAATCATCTAAAAAGGTTGATTTTGAAAACGAACCAGTTTTTTGTCAATCATTTTTTGTAGCCCATCGATATTGAATTTCGATTAATGCCATTTTATAGTAGGGATCCGTACGAATTTAAAAAGGTATAACATTTCAAAATCAGACGATTCTTACGGGAGATATTCAATAAAAATCATCGAAAAAGTTTTGATTTTTGAACCGACCCTGATTTTGAAAAAAAAGGTGATGTAACCCCTTGCTTTTTAATCGATTTTGGTCAAAATTTAGATTTTTATTTATTTGATGGCAATCGATAGTACTGATCCTCACGAGTTCAAAATGGTATACAATTCCAAAATCTGACACTATTTAGCCGAGATATGCCCAAAAATCATCAAATTAGGTTGATTTTGAAAACGGATCAGTTTTTGGTCAATCATTTTTTTTAGCCCATCGATATTGAATTTCTTTGAATGCCATTTTATAGTAGGGATCCGTACGAATTTGAAAAGGTATAACATTTCAAATTCAGACAATTTTTTGGGAGATATTCAATAAAAATCATCGAAATAATTTTGATTTGTACTGACCCTGATTTTGAAAAAAGGTGATGTAACCCCTTGCTCCGCGCGGAGTTATGTCGTTTTGGAACGTCATATCTCCGCGCGGAGCTATGTCGTTTTGGAACGTCATATCTCCGCGCGGAGTTATGTCGTTTTGGAACGTCATATCTCCGCGCGGAGTTATGTCGTTTTGGAACGTCATATCTCCTCGCGGAGTTATGTCGTTTTGGAACGTCATATCTCCGCGCGGAGTTATGTCGTTTTGGAACGTCATATCTCCGCGTGGAGTTATGTCGTTTTGGAACGTCATATCTCCCCGCGGAGCTATTACCCGAGATATTAAAAAAAGAAAATCATCGAAAAGTTTCGATCTTCGCACCGACCTCTATTTAAAATAAAAAAGCGTGATGTAACCCCTTGTCATTTTGTCGATTTGGGTCAAAATGTTGGAAAATCATCTTAAAAGGTTGATTTTGAAAACGAATCAGTTTTTTGTCAATCATTTTTTGTAGCCCATCGATATTGAATTTCGATGAATGGCATTTTATAGTAGGGATCCGTACGAATTTAAAAAGGTATAACATTTCAAAATCAGACGATTCTTACGGGAGATATTCAATAAAAATCATCGAAAAAGTTTTGATTTTTGAACCGACCCTGATTTTGAAAAAAAAGGTGATGTAACCCCTTGCTTTTTAATCGATTTTGGTCAAAATTTAGATTTTTATTTATTTGATGGCAATCGATAGTACTGATCCTCACGAGTTCAAAATGGTATACAATTCCAAAATCTGACACTATTTAGCCGAGATATGCCCAAAAATCATCAAATTAGGTTGATTTTGAAAACGGATCAGTTTTTGGTCAATCATTTTTTTTAGCCCATCGATATTGAATTTCTTTGAATGCCATTTTATAGTAGGGATCCGTACGAATTTGAAAAGGTATAACATTTCAAATTCAGACAATTTTTACGGGAGATATTCAATAAAAATCTTCGAAAATGTTTTGATTTTTGAACTGACCCTGATTTTGAAAAAAAAAAAACGTGATGATTTGGAACGTCATATCTCCGCGTGGAGTTATGTCGTTTTGGAACGTCATATCTCCGCGCGGAGTTATGTCGTTTTGGAACGTCATATCTCCACGCGGAGTTATGTCGTTTTGGAACGTCATATCTCCAAGCGGAGCTATGTCGTTTTGGAACGTCATATCTCCACGCGGAGTTATGTCGTTTTGGAACGTCATATCTCCGCGCGGAGTTATGTCGTTTTGGAACGTCATATCTCCAAGCGGAGCTATGTCGTTTTGGAACTTCATATCTCCTCGCGGAGTTTTGTCGTTTTGGAACGTCATATCTCCGCGTGGAGTTATGTCGTTTTGGAACGTCATATCTCCACGCGGAGCTATGTCGTTTTGGAACGTCATATCTCCAAGCGGAGCTATGTCGTTTTGGAACGTCATATCTCCTCGCGGAGTTTTGTCGTTTTGGAACGTCATATCTCCGCGCGGAGTTATGTCGTTTTGGAACGTCATATCTCCGCGCGGAGTTATGTCGTTTTGGAACGTCATATCTCCGCGCGGAGTTATGTCGTTTTGGAACGTCATATCTCCGCGCGGAGTTATGTCGTTTTGGAACGTCATATCTCCCCGTGGAGCTATTACCCGAGATATTAAAAAAAGAAAATCATCGAAAAGTTTCGATTTTCGCACCGACCTCTATTTTAAAAAAAAAGCGTGATGTAACCCCTTGTCATTTTGTCGATTTGAGTCAAAATGTTGGAAAATCATCAAAAAAGGTTGATTTTGAAAACGGATCAGTTTTTGGTCAATCATTTTTTTTAGCCCATCGATATTGAATTTCTTTGAATGCCATTTTATAGTAGGGATCCGTACGAATTTAAAAAGGTATAACATTTCAATATCAGACGATTCTTACGGGAGATATTCAATAAAAATCATCGAAAAAGTTTTGATTTTTGAACCGACCCTGATTTTGAAAAAAAAGGTGATGTAACCCCTTGCTTTTTAATCGATTTTGGTCAAAATTTAGATTTTTACTTATTTGATGGCAATCGATAGTACTGATCCTCGCGAGCTCAAAATGGTATAAAATTCCAAAATCGGACACTATTTAGCCGAGATATGCCAAAAAATCATCAAATTAGGTTGATTTTGAAAACGGATCAGTTTTTGGTCAATCATTTTTTTTAGCCCATCGATATTGAATTTCTTTGAAAGCCATTTTATAGTAGGGATCCGTACGAATTTGAAAAGGTATAACATTTCAAATTCAGACAATTTTTTGGGAGATATTCAATAAAAATCTTCGAAAATGTTTTGATTTTTGAACTGACCCTGATTTTGAAAAAAAAAACGTGATGATTTGGAACGTCATATCTCCGCGTGGAGTTATGTCGTTTTGGAACGTCATATCTCCGCGCGGAGTTATGTCGTTTTGGAACGTCATATCTCCGCGCGGAGTTATGTCGTTTTGGAACGTCATATCTCCAAGCGGAGCTATGTCGTTTTGGAACTTCATATCTCCTCGCGGAGTTTTGTCGTTTTGGAACGTCATATCTCTGCGTGGAGTTATGTCGTTTTGGAACGTCATATCTCCACGCGGAGTTATGTCGTTTTGGAACGTCATATCTCCAAGCGGAGCTATGTCGTTTTGGAACGTCATATCTCCTCGCGGAGTTTTGTCGTTTTGGAACGTCATATCTCCGCGCGGAGTTATGTCGTTTTGGAACGTCATATCTCCGCGCGGAGTTATGTCGTTTTGGAACGTCATATCTCCGCGCGGAGTTATGTCGTTTTGGAACGTCATATCTCCCCGCGGAGCTATTACCCGAGATATTAAAAAAAGAAAATCATCGAAAAGTTTCGATTTTCGCACCGACCTCTATTTTAAAAAAAAAGCGTGATGTAACCCCTTGTCATTTTGTCGATTTGGGTCAAAATGTTGGAAAATCATCTAAAAAGGTTGATTTTGAAAACGAATCAGTTTTTTGTCAATCATTTTTTGTAGCCCATCGATATTGAATTTCGATGAATGCCATTTTATAGTAGGGATCCGTACGAATTTAAAAAGGTATAACATTTCAAAATCAGACGATTCTTACGGGAGATATTCAATAAAAATCATCGAAAAAGTTTTGATTTTTGAACCGACCCTGATTTTGAAAAAAAAGGTGATGTAACCCCTTGCTTTTTAATCGATTTTGGTCAAAATTTAGATTTTTACTTATTTGATGGCAATCGATAGTACTGATCCTCGCGAGCTCAAAATGGTATAAAATTCCAAAATCTGACACTATTTAGCCGAGATATGCCCAAAAATCATCAAATTAGGTTGATTTTGAAAACGGATCAGTTTTTGGTCAATCATTTTTTTTAGCCCATCGATATTGAATTTCTTTGAAAGCCATTTTATAGTAGGGATCCGTACGAATTTGAAAAGGTATAACATTTCAAATTCAGACAATTTTTTGGGAGATATTCAATAAAAATCTTCGAAAATGTTTTGATTTTTGAACTGACCCTGATTTTGAAAAAAAAAAACGTGATGATTTGGAACGTCATATCTCCGCGTGGAGTTATGTCGTTTTGGAACGTCATATCTCCGCGCGGAGTTATGTCGTTTTGGAACGTCATATCTCCACGCGGAGTTATGTCGTTTTGGAACGTCATATCTCCAAGCGGAGCTATGTCGTTTTGGAACGTCATATCTCCACGCGGAGTTATGTCGTTTTGGAACGTCATATCTCCAAGCGGAGCTATGTCGTTTTGGAACTTCATATCTCCTCGCGGAGTTTTGTCGTTTTGGAACGTCATATCTCTGCGTGGAGTTATGTCGTTTTGGAACGTCATATCTCCACGCGGAGTTATGTCGTTTTGGAACGTCATATCTCCAAGCGGAGCTATGTCGTTTTGGAACGTCATATCTCCTCGCGGAGTTTTGTCGTTTTGGAACGTCATATCTCCGCGCGGAGTTATGTCGTTTTGGAACGTCATATCTCCGCGCGGAGTTATGTCGTTTTGGAACGTCATATCTCCCCGCGGAGCTATTACCCGAGATATTAAAAAAAGAAAATCATCGAAAAGTTTCGATTTTCGCACCGACCTCTATTTTAAAAAAAAAGCGTGATGTAACCCCTTGTCATTTTGTCGATTTGGGTCAAAATGTTGGAAAATCATCAAAAAAGGTTGATTTTGAAAACGGATCAGTTTTTGGTCAATCATTTTTTTTAGCCCATCGATATTGAATTTCTTTGAATGCCATTTTATAGTAGGGATCCGTACGAATTTAAAAAGGTATAACATTTCAATATCAGACGATTCTTACGGGAGATATTCAATAAAAATCATCGAAAAAGTTTTGATTTTTGAACCGACCCTGATTTTGAAAAAAAAGGTGATTTTGCTTTTTAATCGATTTTGGTCAAAATTTAGATTTTTACTTATTTGATGGCAATCGATAGTATTGATCCTCGCGAGCTCAAAATGGTATAAAATTCCAAAATCGGACACTATTTAGCCGAGATATGCCAAAAAATCATCAAATTAGGTTGATTTTGAAAACGGATCAGTTTTTGGCCAATCATTTTTTTTAGCCCATCGATATTGAATTTCTTTGAAAGCCATTTTATAGTAGGGATCCGTACGAATTTAAAAATGTATAACATTTCAAAATCAGACGATTCTTACGGGAGATATTCAATAAAAATCATCGAAAAGTTTTGATATTTGAACCGACCCTGATTTTGAAAAAAAGGTGATGATTTGGAACGTCATATCTCCGCGTGGAGTTATGTCGTTTTGGAACGTCATATCTCCGCGCGGAGTTATGTCGTTTTGGAACGTCATATCTCCCCGCGGAGCTATTAAATGATATATTAAAAAAAAAATCATCGAAAAGTTTCGATTTTCGCACCGACCTCTATTTAAAAAAAAAAGCGTGATGTAACCCCTTGTCATTTTGTCGATTTGGTTGATTTTGAAAACGCAATCATTTTTTGTAGCCCATCGATATTGAATTTCTTTGAATGCCATTTTATAGTAGAGATCCGTACGAATTTAGAAAGGTATAACATTTCAAAATCAGACGATTCTTACGGGAGATATTCAATAAAAATCATCGAAAAAGTTTTGATTTTTGAACCGACCCTGATTTTGAAAAAAAAAAGGTGATGTAACCCCTTGCTTTTTAATCGATTTTGGTCAAAATTTAGATTTTTATTTATTTGATGGCAATCGATAGTACTGATCCTCGCGAGTTCAAAATGGTATAAAATTCCAAAATCGGACACTATTTAGCCGAGATATGCCAAAAAATCATCAAATTAGGTTGATTTTGAAAACGGATCAGTTTTTGGCCAATCATTTTTTTTAGCCCATCGATATTGAATTTCTTTGAAAGCCATTTTATAGTAGGGATCCGTACGAATTTAAAAATGTATAACATTTCAAAATCAGACGATTCTTACGGGAGATATTCAATAAAAATCATCGAAAAAGTTTTGATTTTTGAACCGACCCTGATTTTGAAAAAAAGGTGATGATTTGGAACGTCATATCTCCGCGTGGAGTTATGTCGTTTTGGAACGTCATATCTCCGCGCGGAGTTATGTCGTTTTGGAACGTCATATCTCCCCGCGGAGCTATTACCTGACATATTAAAAAAAAAAATCATCGAAAAGTTTCGATTTTCGCACCGACCTCTATTTAAAAAAAAAAGCGTGATGTAACCCATTGTCATTTTGTCGATTTGGGTCAAATTGTTGGAAAATCATCAAAAAAGGTTGATTTTGAAAACGAATCAGTTTTTTGTCAATCATTTTTTGTAGCCCATCGATATTGAATTTCTTTGAATGCCATTCTATAGTAGAGATCCGTACGAATTTAAAAAGGTATAACATTTCAAAATCAGACGATTCTTAAGGGAGATATTCAATAAAAATCATCGAAAAAGTTTTGATTTTTGAACCGACCCTGATTTTGAAAAAAAAAGGTGATGTAACCCCTTGCTTTTTAATCGATTTTGGTCAAAATTTAGATTTTTATTTATTTGATGGCAATCGATAGTACTGATCCTCGTGAGTTCAAAATGGTATAAAATTCCAAAATCGGACACTATTTAGCCGAGATATGTCAAAAAATCATCAAATTAGGTTGATTTTGAAAACGGATCAGTTTTTGGTCAATCATTTTTTTTAGCCCATCGATATTGAATTTCTTTGAATGCCATTTTATAGTAGGGATCCGTACGAATTTGAAAAGGTATAACATTTCAAATTCAGACAATTTTTTGGGAGATATTCAATAAAAATCTTCGAAAATGTTTTGATTTTTGAACTGACCCTGATTTTGAAAAAAAAAAACGTGATGATTTGGAACGTCATATCTCCGCGTGGAGTTATGTCGTTTTGGAACGTCATATCTCCGCGCGGAGTTATGTCGTTTTGGAACGTCATATCTCCACGCGGAGTTATGTCGTTTTGGAACGTCATATCTCCAAGCGGAGCTATGTCGTTTTGGAACGTCATATCTCCACGCGGAGTTATGTCGTTTTGGAACGTCATATCTCCGCGCGGAGTTATGTCGTTTTGGAACGTCATATCTCCAAGCGGAGCTATGTCGTTTTGGAACTACATATCTCCTCGCGGAGTTTTGTCGTTTTGGAACGTCATATCTCCGCGTGGAGTTATGTCGTTTTGGAACGTCATATCTCCACGCGGAGTTATGTCGTTTTGGAACGTCATATCTCCAAGCGGAGCTATGTCGTTTTGGAACGTCATATCTCCTCGCGGAGTTTTGTCGTTTTGGAACGTCATATCTCCGCGCGGAGTTATGTCGTTTTGGAACGTCATATCTCCGCGCGGAGTTATGTCGTTTTGGAACGTCATATCTCCGCGCGGAGTTATGTCGTTTTGGAACGTCATATCTCCCCGCGGAGCTATTACCCGAGATATTAAAAAAAGAATATCATCGAAAAGTTTCGATTTTCGCACCGACCTCTATTTTAAAAAAAAAGCGTGATGTAACCCCTTGTCATTTTGTCGATTTGGGTCAAAATGTTGGAAAATCATCAAAAAAGGTTGATTTTGAAAACGGATCAGTTTTTGGTCAATCATTTTTTTTAGCCCATCGATATTGAATTTCTTTGAATGCCATTTTATAGTAGGGATCCGTACGAATTTAAAAAGGTATAACATTTCAATATCAGACAATTCTTACGGGAGATATTCAATAAAAATCATCGAAAAAGTTTTGATTTTTGAACCGACCCTGATTTTGAAAAAAAAGGTGATGTAACCCCTTGCTTTTTAATCGATTTTGGTCAAAATTTAGATTTTTACTTATTTGATGGCAATCGATAGTACTGATCCTCGCGAGCTCAAAATGGTATAAAATTCCAAAATCGGACACTATTTAGCCGAGATATGCCAAAAAATCATCAAATTAGGTTGATTTTGAAAACGGATCAGTTTTTGGTCAATCATTTTTTTTAGCCCATCGATATTGAATTTCTTTGAAAGCCATTTTATAGTAGGGATCCGTACGAATTTGAAAAGGTATAACATTTCAAATTCAGACAATTTTTTGGGAGATATTCAATAAAAATCTTCGAAAATGTTTTGATTTTTGAACTGACCCTGATTTTGAAAAAAAAAACGTGATGATTTGGAACGTCATATCTCCGCGTGGAGTTATGTCGTTTTGGAACGTCATATCTCCGCGCGGAGTTATGTCGTTTTGGAACGTCATATCTCCGCGCGGAGTTATGTCGTTTTGGAACGTCATATCTCCAAGCGGAGCTATGTCGTTTTGGAACTTCATATCTCCTCGCGGAGTTTTGTCGTTTTGGAACGTCATATCTCTGCGTGGAGTTATGTCGTTTTGGAACGTCATATCTCCACGCGGAGTTATGTCGTTTTGGAACGTCATATCTCCAAGCGGAGCTATGTCGTTTTGGAACGTCATATCTCCTCGCGGAGTTTTGTCGTTTTGGAACGTCATATCTCCGCGCGGAGTTATGTCGTTTTGGAGCGTCATATCTCCGCGCGGAGTTATGTCGTTTTGGAACGTCATATCTCCCCGCGGAGCTATTACCCGAGATATTAAAAAAAGAAAATCATCGAAAAGTTTAGATTTTCGCACCGACCTCTATTTTAAAAAAAAGCGTGATGTAACCCCTTGTCATTTTGTCGATTTGGGTCAAAATGTTGGAAAATCATCAAAAAAGGTTGATTTTGAAAACGGATCAGTTTTTGGTCAATCATTTTTTTTAGCCCATCGATATTGAATTTCTTTGAATGCCATTTTATAGTAGGGATCCGTACGAATTTAAAAAGGTATAACATTTCAATATCAGACGATTCTTACGGGAGATATTCAATAAAAATCATCGAAAAAGTTTTGATTTTTGAACCGACCCTGATTTTGAAAAAAAAGGTGATGTAACCCCTTGCTTTTTAATCGATTTTGGTCAAAATTTAGATTTTTACTTATTTGATGGCAATCGATAGTACTGATCCTCGCGAGCTCAAAATGGTATAAAATTCCAAAATCGGACACTATTTAGCCGAGATATGCCAAAAAATCATCAAATTAGGTTGATTTTGAAAACGGATCAGTTTTTGGCCAATCATTTTTTTTAGCCCATCGATATTGAATTTCTTTGAAAGCCATTTTATAGTAGGGATCCGTACGAATTTAAAAATGTATAACATTTCAAAATCAGACGATTCTTACGGGAGATATTCAATAAAAATCATCGAAAAAGTTTTGATTTTTGAACCGACCCTGATTTTGAAAAAAAAAGGGTGATGTAACCCCTTGCTTTTTAATCGATTTTGGTCAAAATTTAGATTTTTATTTATTTGATGGCAATCGATAGTACTGATCCTCGCGAGTTCAAAATGGTATAAAATTCCAAAATCGGACACTATTTAGCCGAGATATGTCAAAAAATCATCAAATTAGGTTGATTTTGAAAACGGATCAGTTTTTGGTAAATCATTTTTTTTAGCCCATCGATATTGAATTTCTTTGAATACCATTTTATAGTAGGGATCCGTACAAATTTGAAAAGGTATAACATTTCAAATTCAGACAATTTTTACGGGAGATATTCAATAAAAATCATCGAAAAAGTTTTGATTTTTGAACTGACCCTGATTTTGAAAAAAAAACGTGATGATTTGGAACGTCATATCTCCGGGCGGAGTTATTTCGTTTTGGAACGTCATATCTCCGCGCGGAGTTATGTCGTTTTGGAACGTCATATTTCCGCGCGGAGTTATGTCGTTTTGGAACGTCATATCTCCGCGCGGAGTTATGTCGTTTTGGAACGTCATATCTCCGCGCGGTGTTATGTCGTTTTGGAACGTCATATCTCCGCGCGGTGTTATGTCGTTTTGGAACGTCATATCTCCGCGCGGAGTTATGTCGTTTTGGAACGTCATATCTCCGCGCGGAGTTATGTCGTTTTGGAACGTCATATCTCCGCGCTGAGTTATGTCGTTTTGGAACGTCATATCTCCCCGCGGAGCTATTACCTGAGATATTAAAAAAAAAATCAACGAAAAGTTTCGATTTTCGCACCGACCTCCATTTAAAAAAAAAAGAAGCGTGATGTAACCCCTTGTCATTTTGTCGATTTGGGTCAAAATGTTGGAAAATCATCAAAAAAGGTTGACTTTGAAAACGGATCAGTTTTTGGTCAATCATTTTATTTAGCCCATCGATATTGAATTTCTTTGAATTCCATTTTATAGTAGGGATCCGTACGAATTTGAAAAGATATAACATTTCAAATTCAGACAATTTTTACGGGAGATATTCAATAAAAATCATCGAAAAAGTTTTGATTTTTGAACTGACCCTGATTTTGAAAAAAAAAACGTGATGATTTGGATCGTCATATCTCCGCGTGGAGTTATGTCGTTTTGGAACGTCATATCTCCGCGCGGAGTTATGTCGTTTTGGAACGTCATATCTCCGCGCGGAGTTATGTCGTTTTGGAACGTCATATCTCCGCGCGGAGTTATGTCGTTTTGGAACGTCATATCTCCGCGCGGAGTTATGTCGTTTTTGAACGTCATATCTCCGCGCGGAGTTATGTCGTTTTGGAACGTCATATCTCCGCGCGGAGTTATGTCGTTTTGGAACGTCATATCTCCCCGCGGAGCTATTACCCGAGATATTAAAAAAAGAAAATCATCGAAAAGTTTCGATTTTCGCACCGACCTCTATTTTTAAAAAAAAGAGTGATGTAACCCCTTGTGATTTTGTCCATTTGGGTCAAAATTTTGGAAAATCATCAAAAAAGGTTGATTTTGAAAACGAATCAGTTTTTTGTCAATCATTTTTTGTAGCCCATCGATATTGAATTTCTTTGAATGCTATTTTATAGTAGGGATCCGTACGAATTTAAAAAGGTATAACATTTCAAAATCAGATGATTTTTACGGGAGATATTCAATAAAAATCATTGAAAAAGTTTTGATTTTTGAACCGACCCTGATTTTGAAAAGAAAAACGTGATGATTTGGAACGTCATATCTCCGCGCGGAGTTATGTCGTTTTGGAACGTCATATCTCCGCGCGGAGTTATGTCGTTTTGGAACGTCATATCTCCGCGCGGAGTTATGTCGTTTTGGAACGTCATATCTCCGCGCGGAGCTATTACCCGAGATATTAAAAAAAAAATCATCGAAAAATATCGATTTTCGCACCGACCTCTATTTTTTTCATTTTTTTCATTTGTAGAAACGTGATGTAAACCCTTGATTATTTTAATGTTCGCTTCTCTCTGCTGGCATTGGAAGCATACCCTTGCTGCCTTGGCTACAGGGTATGGCCAACAATCAATGCGCAAATTCCATTCGTTGCTTGCCACTTGGCCCAAAGTGAAAGTGCTCCAGTTGGCAGCTGGCAGCCCCGTCCGCGGATGTGGCCAGCCAGCGCCAAGTGCTTTGACTCCTCCTCACACACATCCCGACGCGATGCGAACCGAATTGAACCGATCTCTGGGCTAATGCTGCTGCGCACTTGCTGACAAGTTGTTTGTGTCGCACCCTCTTGTCTCTTGAATGCGACGCCCCGACCCGCCCGCCTTTCTCACGTTGCCATGCTTATGTGCACATTGCAGAATAATTGGCCCCGACTGGGAGCTCAATTAGCGCTGCCCCGGCAATTACATTTGACGGCTTTGCACACATGTTTTCAGTGTTCACCATTCGGGTTTCAGCTGTTTTCAGTGTTGGTAAATTGCCTAAAAGCATTAGCGACATTCGTCGCGCATGGCTTAAATGGCTTTTCCTTCCGGTCGCCAAAGCAAAGCAAAGCTCGATCTTGTCAATCTCCAGCCAATTCTGAGGCCTCACAGTGCTTATGGCTAATAATTGCGTACACTTCGGCGTTAAGAGCCTTGGCATATAATTAATGTATTGGAAAATTTGCTTATATTAACTTTAATTACTTTAAATGTTGATTAAACTATAACTCAAAAGATTTCTGAGATAATATCATAAATAACTGTTACTTGAAGACTTAAATCTCATTCGAAACAAAATACTTATTGAAAGTCTTATTCTTCTTAGCATCTTTAAATATTTTTGAGATTTACATCAAGTTAAGCTTTAAAGCTTTACATTATGCTTATCTTTCGAGATCGTATGGGTTCTTTAAATAACTTTAATTTATTAAAACTCAAATAAATAAAGTGCGATCTTGACACTTGCGAAAATCGAATATTGGAATCAGCACTTAATGATTTTTAAGTAGACCCCATTTCAAAAATTGAACCAAATTTACTGTATAATTATCATGTTATTGGCGCTTACGCGTCAAACAATATATATCATTTCAAAATCGGGCTCAGTTTACTCAAGCTATACGAATTTTATTAATATTCACAAACTATAAGTGTACATAACTTGTCCAATTGCAGACCCAGGCTGGATATCTATGGCATTTTGGATTCGCAAAATAAAGATAATCAAAGAATAGATTGGAAACAACAATTTATGGATAAATATTACACCAAGCATGATTCAACGATTAACTAAGGAAGGAAGGAAGGATCCCAGTTTAAGCCACAAGCATTGGTTCTGCACGGATTCACTTCTGCCTTGATGGAAAGAATATTATGGTGACCAGATACATGGTATAGGTCGTACCAAAGATATATCTTTTATTATAAATATCACTTTTAGTCCATATAACTAACATTTATTCATATAAAGAGGCATTCAATTTGAGCTCATCTAAGTCACATCTTAGCCCATAGATATTTTTTGCACCTACTTAACGTCCGCTCAAATGAGGCACTGTCATGTCTGGGCACCATTTTGGCCGCAACACACAACCCACATAATGCACATAATGTGGGCAAATTCTTCAAAAATTGCCCACAAACTAGCCCACTTTGGCAGCCCGACAATGGAGACCCGGCAAAAAGCCAAATGTAAAGCACAAAGCGCGAATTTCGGGCACATAAATTGTGAGCCAAGTACAGAGCGTACACCTGTATCCGTGCGTGTGTGTGTGTGTGTGTGTGTCCATATATCATGCGACAAGCAGACAATATACCCATGCTAAATGCGATACAATTAGAGGAGAGACCCCGACAATATTCGTATCAGAAATGCGAAAATATAAAAATAAAATAGAGAGAGAGAGAGAGACACACAAAGTCAAAATCTTAAATTTCACACACATGTTGCGGAGGGGGGGCTTACGAGTTAAGATTCAATGCGATGATTACATATTACTCGATTGTTGTTGTTGTTTTTGTCTGCAGAGTTTTATGGTCCAAGGTTAAACGCTCTGCGTTTGACGGTGGAGGGGGAGGAGCAGCCGAGTCTGAGTCGGAGTCTGAGACAAAACGAGAAACTTTGCGACTTTGTGTCGCTTTAGTTTGAGGAGGCATTGTGATGCTTGCGGCACAACTTCATTTGATTTGCAGTGAATATTAAAGCAATTTGTGGGATTATTTCCTATTGTAATCAACGGCTATATATATACACATATATATTGCTCATCAGTAGAGCCCAAACGGAGCCCAGTCTTGTGTTTCGGCCAACTCATTTTCAAGTACAAATCTCAAGCGACAACAACAACTTCGCTGATGATGACGTTGTTTAGTGCACGTCTTGTGTTTCATGGGGTTTATGGGCCTTATGTGTCTTATATGAGGAGTTGTTCACAGTATTTATTTGTTACCTCTTCTTTTGTCATTTGCCCTGTGGGCAAAATGACGTTTATTTGGCTTTGTGTGTGTTTCAGCTGGTTAGCGTGAAAATTGCTCCAGTTTTTTCAGCTCCAGTCTTTTCATATACTCTCCAGTTTAGGGTATTTTGATTTGTTTACAAAGTGTGCAACGCATAAATGAGTCTTTAAATATATTATGGTAGATAATAAACTATATAAAATACTAAGTTGAAAATAGAAGAGTCACACTTTTTATATTTATTGGACAAAAAACATTGTTTTTGAAAACTTGTTAACTATTGAAATTGATTTAATTAGAATATAAATAATCGCTTATTTTCTTGCTCCTTGGGAATAAAAGCAAATAAAATGCAGAAATATCTAAGCAAATAATTATTTATAGTTATTTTAATCGCTCTAATAAAATCTTTAACCAAAAGTTTTCACATGAATCTAAGATCTAACTAACTCCTAAGGTATTATATTATTATAAATGTAATAATTCTAAAAATAAAACTGTTAAACAGCATAAAATAAACTTTTGATCAATATCGAACGAAGGGTTTCTTTATATCTTATATAACATGATCCTAAATAGAAGGAAGTCTTCTTAGAAATGAATTATTATATCATGAATCATTTATCGAATCTGTCAGCTTAAAACTAAGTTTTATTTTAATGTTGTTTATTTCTTCTTCCAGTTAATCAATATAACCTTTTGTTTATCTTTCCTTCTTGATTTTCATATTTTCTTCTTGTTTTTTTTTAAATAACTATATCAAATGCAAGTCTTATAAAGTTTCCTACATATTCGTAGGTAATTATTAACAATCGGTCGTAAATTTAGGTGCCTTATATGTGGCAATTTTAGTTAAGGGTATTCACGCTTCGGCACTTGAAACGTAGCACTTCCTTTTTGCTTTTATATATGTATATATATTTATCTGTGCGATCATGATGTGAACATAGCGCGAACTTGATCAATGATGAGGCGCATTTATGATTCAATATGTGCGACATAGAATACATTTGTGTCCCCTGTATTTTTTACACCTTTTTAATTGTGGACACACACACACACGCACACGCACACAATAATTAATTAAAGCTCTCTCATTGCATTCAAGGTCAAAGCAGGCCCCGAAGCGCTCTTGGTTTCAATTTGATATTGTTGTCGTTGTTTTGGTTGTTGTTTTGGTTTGTTTGTGTGTTTGTTTGTTGTTGTTTAGTTGGTTAATTTACAGCCTTAAATTAGTGTAGTTTACTTTCAAAACACTTTACTTTTGCTTTCAAAATACGCGCATTGTTGTTGTTGTTGTTGTTGTTGATCTTTTTTTTATAAATGGGTGGGGTAATCATTAAGCCAAGTTTCTTGAATATAATCGCCCAGGTCTCTGCGCATGTGCAGGGCCTTTGAATTTATGGCGCTGCTCAGGTAGATGAGGAACTGCAGTATTTTAACAATTTGCTAATGATTCTCTTAAATAATAATAAAATGAAATGAAACAAAAAGAAGGGTGTGGCAGAACGTCTTGCGTGGAGTTCGCAGCTTGGATGAGTATGCAAATTATGATTATTTTTGCGGCTGTTGCGTATGCGAATAAATTGAATCTACTCTGGCAGAGGAGCGGAAGGGGGAGAGGGGGGTAGAACCATTAGCAGCAGCAGCAGCATTATTTGAAATTGAAAATGTTTGAGTGGGAAACCCGATTTAATTAGCGGAAAAACGCCAAAGTTATGCGGAAGATTCACATCTGTCAAATGAATTTTAGGAGAAGATGCCCCGCAGAGAAGATACCCTGCAAGAGGTATTACTAAAATGAATTTAATGATAAGATACCCTGCAATCGGTGTAGCAAATGGTCAATATAACACCTGATATTGATGATGTGCTACTTCTTACCCCCTTAAACTTGGAAAATTCAGTATTAGATCATTTTTTGGCACAATCATTCAATATGCAGCTTCCAAATATGACAAGACTAATGTTGCTATGCATTAAACATTTCCTGTACGATCCTCTACTAGAGTATCCAAAAAACAAACAACTGGCAGCTCAAATTTATAGACATAAAAAGAAAAGAAAATAACATGTGAACAGCTTATAATATAATGAAACGTGCATATACCAAATTTTCATTCTACTAGCCCATTTTCCGTTTTACCTATTTGCAGAAAATGTATTTTTTTTTAGCAGGAAAGAAACTTGGCAAAGTTTATAGCTTGGCATTCAAATTTGCAAGCATAAATATTTACAAACTTCTTTCTTATACAGCTATAGCTATATATATATATATATATATAGATAATAACATTTGCCATGTAGCGTCCATCAAAGAGTTTTCCGTGAGCACTTTTGCTGAGGAAATTCCACATTCACTTTAATAGAGGATGCTCATCATTATCTAAACTCTCTATAGATGAACCAGTTGTAGTCCAGCTAAGACTCGGCTCGACATTAAACTAAATAGAACACCGTAACATATACGTAGTATTCACAATAGATTGCTCCGCGCGTGTGTGTGTGTGTGTGTGTGTGTGTGTCTGTCGTTCCAATTAAAATACAACTCATCTCCTGTGCTGCATTGCAAATGATCTTACATAAGGCCACAGCGAGGGCAACCTCATATATATACATTTACATATATCTATTGATCGATCGATCTGTATATATATATATATAGATAGATATATAATCGACGATCTATCGATCTGTGTGCGCCTTGTGCTGGGCATTTTTCCCTGCTTTTCATTTAATCGATTTGCGTATTTCGAGCAGCTGTAATTGCAGGGTGTGCGGCTGCAGTCGGGCAACTTTCATTGCGAGGCCGTCTAAAGTAACCCCACTTCCCCCTCCAGGCCCCACTCCTCCCACTGCTCCGTTCTTCCACCTGAATGTGGATTAAGTGTATGCCAAGGCATTAAGGCAACGTTGCGCTGCGCTCTATTGGGATCTTTCGGATCTTTTGCCGCGTAGCCGCGAGTGATTTGTTTTTTAGATTTTCAAAGTGATTGCGGTTATCCCAGTCGGAAACGCAGTCATCGTCATCGTCATTGCGCTGCTTACAAAACAGCAACACAACAGCACAACAGCACAAAAAAAGAAAAAAAAAAACATAAAAAACAACAACGACAGCAAATTGAAAACGAAGAAAGAGAAAAAATCAGCGCACATTCCCAAGTACACAAAATGTGTAACGCAATCAAATCCATCGCTTCCGGTTTAAGGCGCAATTAACTGACTTCGGATTACGTACGCCAGTGGGCACATCCACCCAGCACCACTCTTCTCCCCTCACCCCGCCTCATCTCACCTTAGCTCAGATCTTGTCTTGCACTCTTTCTATATATATATATATATATATATATATGTGTCTCTCTCGTCATGGCCATCAGTTCGCAGATTATCCACCGCATTTCACTTATTTCTTTCATTTCATTTTATTTTTTCCCCGCTCGTAATTGGCATTTTGAATGTTGTAAACAAATTTTGTTCGATAGTTAAATTGATGAAATGTCATAATTTCGGTGCGTGTGAGCTTTTCAGGGGCCAATCGCTTAGAAAGTTGCTCGATTTTCACAATTGGCCATGAAATCTAATAGAGCCAAAACTAAAAATACTTTGTGAAAATCACTGTGTTATCTTAACCCGAAGTTTTAGTTGATTATGCAATTAGGAAAAATGTTTTAAGCGTCGCTTGCTGCAGTGCGGCCAGTGAAACGTTTGAGAATGACGCACAAAGAAGAATTCGCAAAATATTGTGCTCTCAAGAGCTTGCTCTCGCTCTCTTTTTCTTACAGAGATAGACGTAGATAGATTTTGTTTAATCTGCCTTTCTTCTTTTTCTTGGCTTTTATTTCTTTGTATGGATCTGGCATGGATCTCTTCTTTAGAAAGTTTATTCACTTACTTTTTTTTTCTCTCTCTCTCCCGCTCTCTCTCTCTCTCTCTTTTCTAATTATATATAATATTTTGTGAGCACATAAATAATAACTATCTCTAACTATCTCCATTTCTCTCTCTTCCCCTCTCGCTCTCTGTCTCTCTCTTCCTCTCTCTCTCTCTGTATCACTCTTCCTTTCATTCTACTTGAAAATTAACTTATGTAGGACATTACATTCAAAGGCAAGACCTTGACCTACTGTGCTTCTTACTCCACTTTTAATCCGATTAAAACTTGTTTAATTTTTCTGGAAATTCGCATAAGGAAGTCGCATTAAAGTTAAGTTTAGGCACATCTTGCAAATAGCTTATATCCAATTCGAAATATCCATTCTAAATGAGACACATACAAATTAATGTCGAGCTAATTAACTTCTTAATGATGTGCCCTGCCAGCTACCACAGTCCATTTGGTCCATTCGGCCCAACCTGTCTGGGCAAGCCACTCACTCCACTCACTCCACTCCACTCACTACACTCACTCCACTCATTCACTCGCTAACCTCCAAGATCGTAAAATTAATGATATGTTTTCGTAGCGCTTCTTCTACGCCCATCTGCCACTTCTGCCACCGCATGGCCAACACAATTCAAGACAGCCATCAACTTCTATTTAAAATTAAATTAACCTGCTTAATTTGCCACCCCACCCCTTACCCCTGCCCCCTCTTCCCACTCTCTTCACACACCTCAGCACGCTGAGACGCGCCCAAAACATTCACTCGCCGCAGATGAAAATCGAAAGGCGCTGCGAATCGGCCCAATGCCTATATAGGAGGCAAACTATATCCACGCACAGTTGTGTCTGCATCTGTTGGATATGTCTAAACTGCGGCACGTTCGAAAATTTCGTGCATTTAACGCACCGTTTGGACACGGCTCTTTTATCTGCGGCTCTGTCTCTGGCTCTGGCTCTGGCTCTGGCTCCGACTCTTTGTGGATTCAAGTCGGAATGCCGACCCTTTCACCCTTCACCATGAAGGCTGCTGCGATGGCCAGCTGGCTGCCAAATTTAGCAAATTCGATTTGATTTTGATTTTGATTTTGATCGCTCAATTAGCGTAAAAGTAACATGTCAAACCTATTAATCACTTTCGAAAATAAAAGATCAACAGACCAAAAAAACAAAAATATAAAGAAACATTAAAATATTTTGTGAAGACAAAGCGAAGCAAAGCAACTTTAGAAGCGCAGTTTCTTTAAATGCTACAGAAGAGGCAAGAAACCATTTGATGTGCTCCACAACTAATACCCTGTAATCAGCTCTTCTTCTTTTAAGAAGATCTCATGAACTGTTCATTACATTTGTGGGCATACCAAGATCTCTATTAATGAAAAATATTACTTTATACAGGCTGACTGACAGACTGACTGACTGATTGACTGACTGACTGACTGACTGACTGACTGACTGACTGACTGACTGACTGATTGAATGTCTATTTGACTGACCGACTAACTCTTAAGGAAGCTTAATTATCTACAGTAGTTACCCTATGTTAATCCACACTTAGAAGCGGTTTAAAAAAATTCCACCCATAAATGTGGAAGATTGGTGGAAATTAGTTAAGTTATTTGACTAATTACTTGACTGACTAGCCTTTACGAAGCTGTATTGTCTACTCTAGTTACCTGATTATCTGTTAATCCACAATTAGACAGGGTTTACAAAAATTCCACGCACAAGTGTGGAAAATTAGTGGAAAATAATTGTGTGTTGTGTGTTAATGCACTTGGCTGGAAAGTAAAATTTACTTACGATCGGTTTTGAAATCATTTTGAAAACTTTATGTAAAAATTATGAATGCATACTTTTTATAAGAATGATTCAAGTTGATAACCAGTTAATCCAAGCAAAGCCGGGTAATATTCTAATTACTTTTTTACTAAGGACAGCAAATATTTAAAAATTAGTATTTACGTTCCTTTCGCTTAATCTAGTCCACAAAGCAAATTTCCTAACTGTGGCTTTTGAATGCCCCGAGTTAATAGAGTTCATTTAAGCTTCTACAGGTAGCGCCTGCAGGTCTGCTAATCTCTGTCTAAAATACACTCAAAGTCGCCTGTTGCCCTTTCCGAGCCAAAGAAGAGAGCAAGAAATCAAAATAAATATATTAAAATAGCTGCTCGTGCCGTTGGCAAAAAGTGCGTGAATTTAGGCGTAACCCGAAATTATATAATTTATTATTTCTTTTGATTGGCAAAAATTAAAAAGTAACTCGAGCTGAGCGTAAATGTATCTGTATCTGCTGTAACTGTGTATCTGTAACCGCCGCACCTCCCCCCCCTCCCCTTTCCACACGCTCTTATGGACAACTCTATTTGGCTTTTTTAAGTCGAACCGGGGGCCGAAAGCGCTGCGTCATTACTCGAACTTCAATTTCATTCATTCATCAATTACAATGCACAAAAGTCGAACGAACGTTGAAGCCTTGAATCTTGCAGATACATAGATACAGCTCATAACTGTAAATGTGGCCACGTGTGTGTGTCTATGTGTGTGTGTGTGTGTGTGTTAACTGCTTGTGTTTGACATTAAGTTTAATATATGCCGGAGATCCTGGGCTAGCGCTTATTAAATATGAGTACTCATATGTATCTTTGAGATACATTTATGCTAGCTACTTACATGCTTGAAGTTGTGTGTAGCTGTTGCTGTTGTTGTTGTTGTTGTTGTTGTTGTTGTTGCAGCATCAATTTAGCTAGCCTCTTCGAGCTTAATTGTACAACGCTGTCAGGTTGCAGTTGCCGCAGTTGCAGTCGTTGCAGCTATAAAATCCGCACGGATATCCGTTGGCCGGCAGGAAGAAATCAACATTTGAGCACCGTTGGCGATTGCAGCGCTTTACGGATGTTGATAACCTGCATTGGCATTGGCTATAGCTATATAGAGTTGATCTAGCTAAAGTTGTTGTTGTTGTTGTTGTTGTTGCTGCTGCTGTCATTCTGCATAGGTGCAACTGCAACAAGCGGCACAGCCGACGGCGCGTGTGAAAAGTTGTTCACAGTTTATGAATATAAAATATTTATTTTGAATTTAATTTATTTTTGTTTTTAAATTTATTTTAGGCAGTTTAATAGAATTGTTTATTTTATTTATTTATTTATACATTTATTTTGTTTGCTATTTAAATTTCTTTTATTTACTTTGTGATAGTTAGGAGCTGTTGAGTTGTTTTGTGGTAGGATACGCAGCAAGCACTTGTCATTTGTTTAGCAAGGTTATTTTTTTTTTATAAAAATTAAGCTTATGGTTTATGAAATTTAAAAGTTATTTAATCTATTCATTTAGAGCTATAGGCAGTTATTTAAGGTGAATTCAGAAGCGATTTAATTTTTGTTTTTCTATCTTTTATACACTTTGTACAAACTTAAGACTCGAGTGCGTTGTTGTTGTTGTGTGTTGCTTTAATTAGCTGATTTATGGGTTCGGTTAGCTAGTTAATATTACAATACTAATTAACTGTAATTGTCGTATTATTCTCGCTGCACGCGTTGACACCAATCCTAACCGAGCACTTCCCAGTTTCGCTTAATCGCTTTGCTCTGGCTTATATATACACACACGCGCGCACACACATGTATATATGGCTTATATATAGTGTGCATTTCTTGGCTATAATCTATGTTTATTATATTTTATAATTTCAATATGGATTGTCTGCTTAATGCCTGCCCATAATCATCATCAGCCTGTACACATGTGGTTCGAGTTGTTGTTGTAGCTTTTCCGCAGCTTAACTCACTTTGCATTTGCATCTGTCACAATTTGCATTAATTGCATTTAAGTATGCAGTTATCATTGATTTAGCACCGATATTCACTTATATATAGTTCATATATCTGTTACAGCTACTGGGCGCGTCCAAGAGTAAACCATTTTATTTTTTAACGATTTTTTGCATTCAAGATTTCTTTTTGTGTCATAATTTGTGCCAGATTTATGGGGATCTTAAGTCGAGCGTTAGGAAGCAGTAAATTTTAATTAATTAGTAAATTAGGAATGTAAAAGTTGTCAGAAATGTTTTGTTTTTAATGCCTTTTATAATTATTTCATAAATTATATGGAATTATTTTTTGTAAATTTTTTTTAGAAACGTTTTACTTTGAATTGAAATTTGCACTTATTTTCATTACTTTTCAACACTGGCTAATAATAATCCTTAAGCCAACACTTCACTTGCTATGCGCATTAGCGGTACATTTCGATATAATGTACCGTTATCTTTGAAGTGTTACGCGCGCGCGCACATCGCGTTACGTTATCCAGTGTTGCCTTACGTAGTTGGTCGATCGCCTCGTCTGGGTTATCGTCTGCTGTGGGGCTGTTGCCTGTGTGTGGTTTGTTGTTGTGTGGTGCTGGTGCTGGTGCTGCGACCGACAAGCGACAACACGACCAATAGCTTTGAGACCGTCTCACGGACTGATGATAGGCGGTTAGCGCGCAGCTTCACAGTCAGAGTCAAAGGCAGAAGCAGAAGCAGAAGCAGAGGCAGAGTCGTAGTCGAAGTCGAAGTCGAAGCGTCGTCAGTGGCTGCTCCAGTGCAAAGCGTTTTCGATTTCCTAATAATAAACGCAAAATAGTTATACGGGCCGCAGCAACAGCAACGTCTTCTGTCTATGTATGGGTGCTCTGAATGAATACGAAACGACCCGCGAACCGCGAGACGAGCACAGCAGAGCAGAGAGAGACGACGACGACGACGATGAGTTCCACAACAAAGCTGTGCTGAGCAGCGCAGCGCAGCGCTCAGCATTTCGAGGAAGTCCAGAGACGATGCAATAAATCGAAGCTAATACACTTCTTTCTTAATGTAGAGCACACACCATAGTTCGAGCCGATCCACAAAGCCAGCACACACACACACACACACACACACACACACACACACGTACACACACACGCACGAATAGAGCAACTGCAACGCGACTTCGAGTTCGAGCTCGGCTTGCCTAGACAAGTTTGTGCGGCTGGCAGCGACGCCGACAGAGACATAACAACAAACGGTAAATGAGGCAGTCGCGTGCATCCTGCACAGCTGCGCCAAACTGTTTTTTTACTCAATGAAAATACGCCGTCGCTGCGCAGTCGCCGCCGTCGCTGAACAGCATTCCAATTGCATCCGAAACTGGGTGGAGATCTTCCGCCCCAGCACGAGTCGCTGCGCCACGTTCGGCGCACGAAGCACAAAGCACGAAGGCACGAAGCGCACAGCCGAAGCTCTTGATGTTCCACACTTGCGTTCCACATGCAAGACGCGAAAGAGAACAGCAACAGCAACAGCAAGCGCAACAGCAACAACAACAAAAAGCTAACAAAAGTGAGCGCGTTGCGGCTGGGCGTCTAGTCGCAGCGTGCAGCTCACGGCGACAACAACAACAAAGGGGGAGCTGTTGCTGCTGCTGGCCAGTTGGCCAGTTGGCCATGTCCAAGCGGGGCAAGTCCAGGGCTCGTAATTAAGCGGCAGCTTAAGATAAGTCTTAACTGACTGACATGGAGAATGGAAAGTTCAACAACGTCTTTCACCAACCAACAGCAACTGTTGCTGATGGCGATTAACATACGATGTGTGCTGCAAATGGGAGAAGGGTTTCTGTTGCACAGGCTTACCTGACGAGTGTCCTACTTCTAATGCCTGACTGCCTGCCTGCCTGCCTGCCTGCATCTGCCTGCCTGTTCCTGGCCATGTTCAAGACCATGTCATGTGCTTGCCACCAAAAGCACTTTATGTCTGCGGTTGGTTGCCGTCTTCTTCTACCTCTTCTGTCTCTTCTTCTTCTTCATCTGCTGTTGCACGAAATCGATCAAATCAAAAATGACTTTGCGAAGTGACTAACTGCCAAGCTGGCTGCTGCCTGCTGCCTGCTGCCTGGTGCCTCCATCTAGCCTGCTGCCTGTTGCATGCAACATGCTGTCTAACAGTAGCGGTCGCCTCTCTGATTATATTTTGCTCGGTTCGCTGCTTGTTTGGATTTTTGAATGAGTTGGAAGTCCAAGTCCAAGTCCAAGTCCAAGTCCATGGCCGATGCCGATGCCGAGGCCAAGCTGCAAATGCAACACTTCAAAATGAAAGCACATTCCCTTGTAGAAATTGTACCGTTAGCTGCAACAGCAACAGGTACCCCCAGTGGCTGCTGCTGATCGTTTGTCCGTTTTTTATGGCCAAGCAACCAAAACTGACAGACTCCCCATTCCCATTCCCATTCCCATTCCCGTTCCCGAACGATGCGATCCTCCAGCATCATCCGACACTTGGCAGCTTATGGCTCAGATTTGCAAATCGCGGCTCCTCTATTATTGTAGCTGTTTGTTGTGGCAGCAGCAACTGTTGCTGCCGCTGCTGTTGTTATTGTTGCTGATGATCTCTACCTCCCTTCCTCCTTCCACTCTGTTAGCCGCGTGCCTCTTATTTATTTGAGTCAATGAGTTCACAACTATTTTTTTTTTTGTTCGCTCTGCCAACTTAATGGCTGCCCTCTTCGTGTGGCATGCGGCATGTGGCAGGGAAGCGTCTTGTTGCCTTGCACTGATTGATGGCCTGATAATGTTTAAGTGGCAAGCTGCTGATATGTGCAATGAGTTGCAACACCTCACCACCCCCCGCCGCAGCTGAGGGTTGGGAGATTTATCGCCTGCCTCTTTAATGAGTCTAACTATAATTAACATTTTTGCGCTCAAATTCCAATTTGTTATTAACTAATTGCTCTTTAAATTAGCTTCCCAATTGCGAGGTGTCAATTGGGCCAGGTGCTTAAATATAATTTAATTGTTTTCTTAGGTTGAAGTAAAAACTAAATAATTAAAATAAAATTGTTCGAATGTTTGCCATCAAATATTGTTATTTGTTTATATTATTAAATATCTGTATTAAGCAATTTAAGTTTTATTTTATAAACTATTAAATATTTGCATTCTCAAATTATTATAATTATTTATATTTTTCAAGTTAAGTTCCATTTTTAACATACTAATTATAAGATTTTGAAGTTTTTGTATATATAATAAGAAAAACTTTTATCTGAAGTCTTCAAGCATTATTTAAACATATTTTAAGTTTTTACAAATTGTTAAACAAATTTCTTATTCTTCAAAGTTTTGCAATAAAATTTCTTGGTCTCCACAAAAGGTTGAAATACTTTCTGAGTCTTAAAAGAATGATCATACGTCTTGTTTTTTTTTTTTAGTTTAAGTAAAGCTGATCAGTTTTTTCATTGAACTAAAAGGAGCTGACATTTTATGAGCAGTAAATTATATTAACTACGATTTGCATTGCAAGTTCCCAATTTTGCAGCCTTTCTAATTCTAAAAGCTCAAGATCGAGGTCGTGTCTATATAAATCATGCTTAGCTATGCTCGGATATAAATTTCCTGAATTTCTAAAACGAATAAAAACTTACAAATATCTAACGAATATTTGAGCAAAGTACATAAAAATTAGCATAAACGAGTCTTGCTTTGCCATATACTAAATTGATGTGTTCAATATAATTAGCCAGGCGCACAGCAACAACAGCAACAACAACAACAACAACAACAACAACAACAACAACGTGAGCTTAAACAGCTTAAAAAACGTTTAGTTTATGACTTAAAGCCTTTTACTAAATGGCCAATAACAACAACAATAATGGCAAACATGCAAATAAAATAAAATTTGATAAATTTATGCACAAAATAGAAAACAAAACTGAGCGCAGCAACAACAGCAACAGCAACAGCAACAGCCACAGCAATGGCCGGCAACAACAGTAATAAAAACAACAACAACAACAACAACGACTGCGACAACGCTTAGTCGCTTTAACGCCTCTGCTGCCCGCGCGCCCCTTCCTAAAGCAACGGCAGCTGCTGCACATAATTGGCTCAAAAACGAAACAAAACAAAAACAAAACATAAAGAAAGAAGAAGAAAACAATAATAAAAAGCTCGTAAAGTTGTTGTTGTTGTTGGGTTTTGTGTGTGCGCAGAAGACCCGCCCGCCAATTGCTGTTGTTGTTGTTGTTGTTGCTTGTTATTTAAACGTTTTCAAATCGCGCAGCGAATGAAAACGAAAGAAAAAATGAAATACATCGAAAGTGAGCATATGTATATGTATATTTATATGCATGTGCATGTGCGTGTGTGTGCGCGCGTGTGTGCTGTATATGTATGTATATAGCCCAGACCCAAGCGCTGCCCGACGCTGCTGTCGACGTATCAGCGACGCGCGTCGCGCGTCTCCAACAACTACGCTACGCTTGGGGCGAGCCACGAGAACGAGCCACTCAGCGCATTGCTGGACGAGGGGCGGGGGTACTTCGAGTTCGAAATTGAAATAACGCGCGCTTGTCGCGAATTCGAACCGAGTGCGCGTCCGACTACCCAGCATCGCATATGCCAAACTGTTGACGACGTCGACTCAGTTACAGTTACAGTCGGTTATTGTCGCCCCCACCCCTTACTAGATGTTAATGTTGCTTTTGCTACTGTATCTACGTGATTTTCTATTGGGTATTCTGAATCGGTTATTCTATTGATCGGATGGGATCTTCCCAAATGTGACTCATCTAAATTTTACCATGATTTGCTTTTTAAACTTCAATACTTAAAAAATATATCTAAACTTCTTTATGTTCTTCTTTTTCTTCTATATGTTAGTCATATATTATCGATATATATACACAAAATTTCCTACTTTTTTGCCTAGCTCCCCCTTAAGATTGAAAAAATAAACCTTTTTAGCTACAGCTATGCGCTTTAGTACACAAGTCCTTTTCAGTGTCATATTTAAGCCCTCAAAGTTGTATAAAGATGGGACTATAAACAACGTAGTTAATCTAGACTATATTTTTTGTAGTGTGGAGCTTTTGCGTTTATGTTATTATTCTGTTTCTGCTTTGTGCTATGTTAACTTCTGCGCCTTAACATTATGTTATGTACATACACCCCTTATCTTTAGCTGTAGCTGTATTTGTATCTCGCTCTCTTATGTGTAGCACAAAGCATTCTACAATTGGCTCATTTAAACGCTGCGTAACACCCGTCACAGCGGGCGGCACACTCACACACCCACACACACGCATACACGAATACGAATACGAATACGAGCAACACGATGTTGTTGTTGTCGTCGTTCGTTTCTAATTATACGATAGGTGCGCTGCGAGCCATGAAACGTGCGGGGTCTGACCTTCTCCTCGAACGTTTAGGAGCTGCAGTCAAACTTGCGCGACGGAGTCGAAGTCGGAGTCGGAGTCGAAGTCGGATTCGGAGTCCGAATCGCATTTGCCTCTTGGGGGCCTGGCGTCTGAAAATAGGTTGGTTTTTCTTCTGTTTTCTGTTGTTGTTGTTTTGTTTTTGTTTTGCGCGCGGCTTATTAAATATTAGTTGGCCAAAAAGGCTTCTGTGGCGGCAGCTGTTATTATTGTTGCATGCATCTACTGGGATTTAATTATTGCATTTAGCCGCAGTCAATGCGAAAATGGAAATACTTTTGGACGTACTGCCTCCAGCTGTGGCACATTCTTGGGCGTGTCCGGCTATGCCTCGTCATGGAGGTCACTTCGCACTCTCTCGGCGGACTTGGGCCAGGCGAAGCACCGAACACACTCGCGCAGTGTGCTATTATTAAGTGCAATCCATATTTAATTAAATGTGCTTAAGTATAGCTTAAAAATTGTTAAATATTATATAATTACGAGTGGCCAGCAAATCGTTAGTTTATGCTTAAATCGAACGACATTGTTGACTGTTGATGTAATATTTCTTGTTTTTTTAATAGTGTCAGCTTTAATCGAGCGTCTGGACTACATTGAAGCGAGTTCCACCCGCAACTGTGAAAAATGAGTGAAAAATGGAAAACGGCCTTAAACTTAGTTGCAAAGATCCTTGTGATAAATCATTTCATATTTCACAATATCCTCTGGAAAATGGGTTTCAAAGGTATTATGGGCAAAGTTTTGGGGTTAACCAAAGATCTTCATGAAAATTAATTTGTAAACCTTTCTCATACGTGTACGTACGTGTATGAGGATTTTTATATATTTAAATAAATCAATGTTATGTGAAAAATCAAAAGATTCACTTGTAAATAAAATGATGAAATTTGAGAATAAATCTAGTTTAAGCTTAATATCAAATTTATTAATTTAATATTAAAAGTAAAGGCTCAGAGAAGCACCAAAAATTATTTGATTAACTATCTTAACTGTGTATTCTGCAGATTGTGATGCCAAGATATTAAGAATAAAGATAATAATATTAAAATAAAAATGTTGCTTGATACGCTCTAGAATGAATTTGGGGGAAACAGCAGGCTGCTCAACCTAACCTCACTTTAGTCTCAACTGAGGTTATGTTGACATTTAAGATTAAAGGAAAAGTAATTTCACATGAAACGAACGCAATCTTGCACATCAAAGCTTAACTATTTCGCCTTTAATACTCCAGTCTCGTTATGGGAATTCAATTATTCATAGAAATAAATCTTTTTCAATCGAATCAAGCTGAGGCAGTCGCTGGTCATCTGCCTACACGGCCTGATCTGCCCGATCTGCTCGCTCGCGAGTTGTTTTCTTTTCTATTTCTGTTTCTGTAATGTTTTTTTTTTTTTCTACTTTCAAGTAACCAAAACAAGTAATCTGATATATTTGTCGAACATGGCTTGGCATTAAGCTTGCGGTAACATTTTCGCATTTAAAATGATTTTTAATTATTATTATTTTTGAGAGACGCCTACACACAACTCCGAAGACTACATCCAAGTGGCATGGATTCTCTCTCTCTCCCTCGACCCATAGCTCAAATGTCAGGCTTATAACGAGCCATCGGAGCTGCCTTATCAAGTGCTTTTCTTGGATCGCTCCGTGTGGGTGCCTAAGCTCCATTGATGACACGTCTCTTCTGGCATAGACATCTTCGTCAAATGTGTTAAGTCGAGTGAGAAAATCGAAACCGAAAAGCTAAAACAGGTCTTCTCTTGGGCGGGGTGGGGTGGTGTACAAAAAAAGTGTCAATAAAATGTCATGGAAAGCCACTTAGCTCAACCCATGTGTGTGTGTGTGTGTGTGTGTGTGCGGCCTCACCCAAGACACCCAAAGCACTTTAAACTTTGGCCACATCCGTTGTGTTGCCCAGCACAGTGTGGTCCAGGGCCAGAAATATTGGCAAAAATCAAAATGTTGATAGAAAAATGTGATAAATGACAAATGAACAAAAATAAAGCTTAACATTCTATTGCTTAACATGCTTCATCAATATCCTTGCCCGTTCAAGTGAAGAGAGTCGACAGACCCCATAAATGTATGAAAACAGCGGTTAAGAATCTGTGTATGTTCTTGACAAAATATTTAAACATCTAGCATGCACAACCTTATCATGTAAAAGTCGAAGGACCCCACTGTGCGAAAGTGGATTGCCAAAATGAATACTTACAGCGGATAGAGAGCTCCCGAGAGATTCTGATTAAGACTAATCTAATGCTGGGTACTTTTTAAGATATATCAGAACGTTTGTCAAATTATTATTGGTAAATTATTGCCACGAAAAATGTCGATAGGCCCCACTGTGCGAGGGTGAAGTGGTTAATTAAATGAATACAGCGGCTAGAGAATTTTGCAGAGAAGATTAAGATTAATTCAAGGCAATTTAATATTTTACAACATATTTTAACATAATCCACCCAAATTTTTACCATCAGAAAGGTCGAAAGTCTCCACTGTGCAATGTTGGGAAGGTAAAATGAGTAGAGTAGGATAGAGAATTTCGCCGAAATAATTTTTATCTTTATCTAATACCTATATATTTTTGCTTATACATTCTAACGTTAAGCACATACATTTTTGCCACGAAAAATGTCGATTGGCTCCACTGTGCGACGTTGCGACGCTCGGAACATTTGTCAAATTTTATCGTTCACGCTTTGCTATTTCGCCAGTTTTGTTGTGGTTCTTCGTATCTTTCAATTTTTCGCTACGATTCTCTATTTTTATTTCGCTATTTTGTTTTGTTTTTGCACAATTATTGCTTTGATTTAAATCAGTCTACTGACCCAAAAGTTCAGGCTACGGAAATTGCAAATTTAATAATTGACTAGACGCCAAAAAGGCAGCAGCTCGCGATGTGGAGTCAAGTTAAAGTAAACCAAACGAAAAGCAAAAAACTAAACCAATGGGGGCTTATTAATGCGAGATAACCCTGGCTGATTTAATTTCTTGTTCGCGGGCTCTGTGATTACCCAGCTACAACAACAACAACAACAACAACAACAGCAACAACAATAACAATCATCAACAAAACAGCAGCAGGAAAAATCAAAAACTTGCACAATTTCGACACTAAACGACGATCTTTGAGTTGTTCGCTTTGACTTAGTCGCGATTTTTCTTGCACTTAGAACAGAGTATTTTAATTTTGTCATGAAATGTGTAACACACAGACGGAAAAGTTTCTCAAAAAATATCTATATCAACAGTCGAGTTGACTTAGCCGTCCTTCAATCTGTCTTATAGATCTCGGAATCTTGAGAACTCTGGCATCTAGAATCTTGATATTTTGAACGTCACTCGTTTTATTGCCCCCGCGCGTCAAATTTGCTTCTAAATATCGATAACTTACCCTGTCAATAGAAAATGGTTATCGAAATTCCAATATTTGAGCGAGGGACATCAAATTCCGTATGTAGACTCTTCGATATGTAGTAGAAACAAATATAAAATATTTCCTTTAGTGTTGTTATCTTTTAGATATTTTAGTTATTCAAGCTGTTTTTTAAGGTGCGCTTAAAGATTTTCCAACTGAAAATAATATACAAACTATAGGCAGGTCGGCTAGGAGCTTTTCTGTTCATTCCCTCTAAGCTACATTCTTAAAGAGCATCTAATATTCGGCGTGCAGAATTTAGCTTTAGTTCTTGATTAATTTTTTGTTGGTTGCAGTTCGGGCTCGGCTCTGGCTGCCAGTTAGTCGCATATTTAATTAAGAGATTGAGGCACAAATAGTGTTGAACAATGGTACATGATATTGGCAGCACGAGTCGCGTTGCAGTACACTGCGCGAAAAAGGCGCATCTAGTCGCTGGAACCAAAGTCTGAGGACATGCTGTGCAGCTTTGGCGGCTTTGTGCGCTCGTCGAACATCAGTTTGGTGGGCTCCCGGGCAATCATGTACCAGGAGATGTAGATGTTCTCGCTTATGGGCTCGGGTATGTATTTGTTGTTCATTTCCAGCCAATCCTTGACCTTGTTGATGTCCTTGATGGCGCCCTCCATCAGGCCGGTGGCATCCTCGCGTCCATAGGTAAATATTATATAGCCGGAGACATTCGCTTCGCGGCAACGAGCTGTCAGTTCCTTGATGAGTTCGCGTTCGTTGGGGTCCAAGTGGTGCAGCTGGAACTCCACCTTGAATACGGTATCCCTGCCGATGGCCATCTTTCGGCGTTCCCGGCACACCTGGCACACACAGAACGCAATATTTTCATCCTTTTCCGTGTTTAAAGAGCAGCTCTCAGCAGGATCCGGTTGCCTGTCAGGGGACTTTCCTTTGGCATTCTCCGTAGGTTTCTTCTCAGTGAGCACCTTTTCTGTGACCACTTTCAGATAGTTCTCGCTGTCAAATGAGGAAAAAGAACTTGAGTCAGACATCTTTCAGCTTTTCAATAAATATATCTAATAAGAATTTATTTCAGTTTTGGGAATATTTGGATCATCATCAACAATCAGTGCTCAACAATGTTTTTATAAATATATTTTTCAAAAGTCAACTAAGTTCTCTGTAATCTGAAGCATATTATTATTTGTTGTGTTGTAAAATGTTTAAACGCTCAAAAGCTTGAGTTAATTTTTTTAAATAAATAAATGTTAAATTATTATTAAATATTATTCAAATCAATATATTAAGCAGATTACAATATAATGAAAATTCAAATGTTAGTTAACAGTGTTGCAAAACGCACGTTGACAAACAATTCTAATTAAATAGAAGGGTAATCTAAAGGAAAAACACACATATATAATATAATAGTTTGTAACAGTGTTAAGAAATCAAAATCAAAAGAAAATAAGTGTTATAATTTATGAGCAGGCATTTCATGAACAGTATTGTAAAGCGTGAAATACTAGATTTCTGCTTTATGGAGCTTTATTAAACACTTAATCTTGCATTATTGAGATTTCTCATACAATTAAAAGCTTGACATTTTTTTCTACTTGTCGAAAGGGTCAGCTGAATCAAAACCAATAGCAAAATTTTAGCAGTCGGTTATTTTGTTGTCAGGTTTATTGAATTGGTATTGAAATATTTGAAAGTTTATTTCAATACCAACTCAGTAAACGAACAGACAAGTTTTGCATTAAAAGCCGGCAATATTTCTACGCGTATTTACTAACTCTTTCATATACAACAAACATGTCGTTGCGTTACGAGCTGAGCGAACCGATTGCAGTTTACAGGGTATCCTACAAACTCTTTCTGCCGGACGTCAAAGCCCTGATGCCACGTGCCGCCCAAAAGGCCAACGAGCTAAATGTGCGCGGCTACATGACGTATACGCAATGTGGCTACGCGGTCAGCGGCGAGCTGGAAGGCACCCAGGAGAAGCTCGAGCAGATGATGTCCTGGCTGCAGCAGGAAACACCCAAGGGCAGCGAACTGCCACAGTTTGGCCAGTATCAGCTGCAATTGAAGCCCGGCTACGATGATTTCTTCTGCTGTTAAAAAATTAATTAAATTTAGCTTGAATATAAAACTCTGCTGCCAAGTGCCACAAAATTTGTTTCGAGTGCAGCTATTGAACAATGGACTAGACGAGCTGCTGCCGCGGCAGCCTGGCTGACTTTTCAAAGTCAAAAACGCGATTGTATCATCAGTTTTTAGTATTTTTTTTTTTTTTTTTTTTTTTGAGGGCGCGGGTGACTCTGATGTCTGCGGATAAAAAAGTCGCGCGGCAAACAATGAGAAAAAACCAGAAGAAAAAATCAAAGAATGGAGCCAAGTCGAAACAATCGAATCAATTCATTTTTCTAGGGCGTACCATGCCACTTGAACGTTGAACTGCAGACGCCCCAATGCTGACTACTGTGAAGGCGACCGATCTACCAACTGCCAACCGTTCCATTGTTGCTGCAGCAGCAGTCGGAGGCAGCAGTTGGTCTTGATCGTGCCCTGGCACTAGTCATTTTATTATTTTCAAGATTTTCGCGGCGCTACTTGGCGCATTTCGCAACACTGCCAGATCAACCGACCGATCGACCGACCGACCGCAAGCCCGCCCGCCCTGCCATAACTCAAGCTGTGCGCGGCAGATTTATGAGCTTTGCTTAAATGGGAGCAAAGCGTTCTTAAAGCCAGGATTACGACGTAACATTTGAACAGGCAATGCCAATTCAATTAGACCTAAATGCTGTCAACAGCCGGCCAACAGTAACAACAACAACAACAACAACAGAGACAACAACAAGAAGAGAGACAACAGCTGTGAAATAGACAGCCAAGTGTCGTCTGGTCTTGTGTCTGTTGTCTGTTGTCTGTGCGCCTCGTGTTGCATAATATTTTATGCATGCAGAGCGCTTGCATATTGTTGCAACATGTTGCCATGCTGTTGATGATGATGCATAGCCTCCAGAATTGCCACGTTGCCCCTCCCTGAAACGAATAACAAAATATAAAACAAGTAAGAGTGATCTAGTCGAGTGTGCCCGACTAGTAGCTACCCTGTAGCTAGCATGATCCCACTACCTGCAATACACAGCTCAATGCAATACAATCCCGAGTAACTCACGTCTCAGCTGTTCGATCTATCGACTATCAGATATGTGCGTATACCTACAACCAAAACTCTGCCTAATATTCCTCTTAATACATTCGTGTTGGGTGTAAGGTATCTACAAAATATATAGAGCAAAGTGTACAAATTTGGTGTCTCTAGATTTTATCGAAAATCGATTCATCGATGATCAATTCTTATCGACAGCTTTAAAGAAATCGAATAAGCTCGTGATATATTGGCTAGACAAGATATCTCTGTCTGAATGGACATTGATGCTGATCAGGAATATATATAGCATATAATTTATGGACTCACAGCTGCCCCAACTCTGCGTCTTGTGCATCCATTTCGCAATGTTTACAGGGCATGCAACAAAATAAAGACTGCCCGACCGTCAGACAGTCCTGCGCCAAGGCGTCCAGCTGTGCGCCGGCTCCAGTCGCCTGCCCCGCCCCGCTACCCCCCACCCCCCTGCTCCGAACCACCTGGTAAGTGTGTCGAATATTCAAGTGAAAATTTCCCGCACGGAGCTCAAAGTCAGTCAGAAATCGGCGAGTGCGGCGCTTGTCTCGGCATTGTGTTGGTGTATCTATCCATATATCTATCTATATATATACATATATATATATTTATATGCATGAGCTATAGATACAAATGTATCTGTATCTGCGCACATGGGGCTTTTATAGGTGGGTAGCTGCGAGCTGCCTTTCGACTGGTATTCGCTCGCGTATTTGATTAGAGACTGAGCCAAAACTTGTCGTTACAGTTGTTCTTCATGTTGTTGTTGTCGTTGTTGTTGCCGATCTTTAAGTCGAACAATTACATTTTAAGCGTAGCACAACCTTGGATACCGTTATACTTCTAGCAGTCGTTGGGCGTGTGTTCACGTCTAGTGGGCAAATAACACAGCGAACACATTTCCAGACAAGTTCTTGACGCCCTGCAGCACACCTGGACCCAGGTGAGCACCGAGTTGCTGCTCGAATTAGTATGGATGGGCTATTAAATGGTTAAAACCAAACTTAATATAAACATTAGCATGGCTTTAATTATAGATACTGTCAATCTTATTAATAGAATATTATTATGGAGTATATTCATTAATAAATTAAAGAATATGAATGCAAAATAAATAAAAATATATTAATATTTAAAACCGTTGTCAGAAAATAAGAAAAAATAACATATAAAGCCCTAAAGCTCATTAAGTTCTATTTGAATATCACTAAAGCAAGCGCAGAAGCTGAAGACACAGACTTAAAAGCCAGGAAATTATCCTTCTGCAATTAAATCTAAAATATATATATATGTATATGATAATAATTGCCGAGGATTAGAAATTTCTATGCCCCACTAATTTATGCCACAGTGAAGATCCTTAGCTTTTTAATGAAACAAAAATCTATTAAGGTATTATATATACTTCGGTTACCTAGAAGCTTACCCGTAAACTGGACATTTTTAGCAGTCGGACTGAGTTCTAGACGAAAGTGTGTAGACGAAAATGTTTATTGGGTTTGATGGCAAGCGCACCGCTGGGCTAAACACGATTCAGCAATCTGCAAACGTCTCGTTGGCTTCGACGTCTTTGGCAACAGTCGCAACAGATCGCCAGTCAGCCCCAAAGCAGCAGACCAGACCACAGCAGAGCCGAGACTAACTGACAGTCAGACAGACAGACAGACAGACGGACAGACAGCCGGGCCAGCTAAGAGCGAGTCGACCACACCCGCACACTTCATTATTTTTATGTCGCCTGTGGTGGTACGATTTAAACGACAACGGGGCGACGTCTGGGAATGGGTAGCAAGGGGGCACGGGGAACGTGGCACGACATTCAGCATTTGGTGGCGTCTCTGCGCAGCCCCAAAAGCAACTTCAAGAAATTAGACGCATTCGACGTTTTGGAGCGAGCGACAAGTCAAGGAGCTAGCCCCAGACCCAGAGCCAGGCACGGGCTTTGGCTCTAGCTCTGGCTTTAGCTTTATTTTTTTTTTTTTTTTTGGGGGGGGATTGCGCATTGGAGCACGGGTTGGAGCTGCCTGCTTAAATGTGCCCAGGCACATCTCATGTTGATGTTACAATTGCCGGTTGTACGTTTGCTTACGTTTTTGTTTCTCCTTTTATTTTTGGGGGGGGTTTTTTTGGGATCGTGCGCTGGCGCAAATGTGCCTGATGGGGTTTGGAAATTTGTAGCGCCTGTAAAAAAAATAGGAGAAGAAAAACACAAAAAGGCAGCTGCAACAGCAACAACTGCAACAACTGCAACAACAACAACAATTATCTACAATTACAACAACGGCAGTCAGCCAAAAAGTCGTTACTGTTCAAAGAGCTGTTGCGGTGAGACAAAATACACTCGCAGAAAACATACACCAACATTTCTCTACTTAATTCAAGATCGAAATGTCTTAGCTTGAGACAAAACTTAAAAGTTAATCATGAAACATTTTGAACCTATTTTACCTAAACATTTGTTAAAGGAGAATTTTATACTTAATTTAAGTTTGCCAAGCTTGAATTTTCTCAGCCTATGAGCAAAAGTCTTCTTTTAAGAAATATTTAAAACCTTATAATATGCAGTTTAGAATTGTGCTAACTTTTTTAGCCCAAAAACAAAATGGTTTTTTAAGTAAAAAATTTCTATATACGAGTTGCTTTAGAAATAATGACTTGAATATTTTTGATGCTTATTTCAAGTCTGCAAATTCTTGTTTGAATTATTTCCACTTAAGACTAGCCAATTATTTATTTATATTTGAATCAAAATTGGCTTATGCTTGATTTAATATTATTTAAGATGGAATACTTGAGTCTTCGATTTCAAGTTTGCAATTCTTCTCTCTGATTAACTTTTTTATCAAAATTCGTTTATGCTTAAATTAATATTATTAAAAATAAATGAACTTTAAATTTTAACAACTCAAGTAGTTTTTTCATTAAAATTTAAAATAGTTTTTCTTTTAGTGTATTATATATATATATAAATGTAATACGCCTTCTAATGCGATCTGCTGGCTCTGCGTCTTGGTCTTAGGCAGAGTCCAATGTAATTTATCTTGATGTTTAAATCAATAATACGTATAACGCCATCCATCCAAAGTTGTTATTTCTCCAATATACACACGATTATATATATAAAATTTAATAGCTCTTGTTGTTGTTGTTGTTGCTGTTGCTGTTGTTGCCTTTTTGCTTGATTATTATTGAAATTTTCAATACGCGGCCGCTTGCGGAGTTTATTAAGGCACGAACCGCATTTTGACGACGAGTGCTTCCATAATTATTGCCATAGGCTTTGATCTGGTTTGATTCTGGCAGCCACATAGCTCTATTTGCATCTGTATCTGCATTTGCATCAGTATCTATAGCTGTCTCTGTATCTGTGTGCTTGGCATGCCGCCGCAGTAGGCCGCATCGCGTCGCGTCGCGTCGCGTCTCGATTCTGGTCTGGCGTCTACGCCTATTCGTCTGCCTTGGCTGTGACAGTTGGGGGCCCTCGGATATGGTTCTATTGTTCGGCGTGCAGCCTGAAGAGCTGCCGGGTATCTGTATTTAGTGGTGGGCGGTATTGTTTCGTAATTGTGAAATATGTTGTCATGCTCTAAGTTATTGTCGACAATCGCTTAGATGCGACAAATGCGGTACAGTTAGCTTTGGGGTCATGATTTTTATAGGGCTGCATTGTTTGCCATTATTATTAAGGTAAACCGTAAGAAAATCATGTCAATTGTTGAGTTCATAAAAAACTCTACAATATTGTAGAGTTATAAATGAAGCTATAAAATGACTGTGTTGCGTAAAATAGATTAATGCACGTACAAAATGTATAGTATTTGAGCATTTTTGGCAACTCTACATAATTGGAGAGTTATATAATTCAATGCTCAATGCAGCTTAACAGCTTTTAAAAGACTCCACTTTTGGAGAATTGCTCTGTTATGTTATTTATATGTTAATTAAACAGTTGTATTGCCATATATTTCTATCAGAACTCTCCACTATTAGAGAACAGCTTTGTTATGTTAATTTAAGTTAATAGCTCAGTCGCTTAGTTATAAACTTGAATTGTCGATTTGTAAAGATCAATTTGAAGCCTTATATAAGTCGCCACTGTCAGAGAATTGATTCGTTATTGTATCATAAATAAATAAGAGTCTCCAATTTGGTCATAAACTTGGGCCAGAGGTGTATAAAGATAAAAGTCTCCACAATCGACGCTTAAGACACTTAAGATAATTAAATACCTAATACATAAACTTCAAGCATATGTATACAGAGGCAAGTTTGATATTTTATAAAAGTCTCCACTTCTGTAGAATTTCTTTGCTATGTTATCATTATGTTAATAAAGCAGTTGCATTGCCATAAACATGCATGTTAAGCAGCCCGAATATAATTGAAAAAGTCTCCAATTTTGTAGAGTTCATAAAATAGCCATAAACGCCAGACGCCAGCGCTAATAGTGTTACTGCCTCGCCATCATTAGAGCTGCCACCGCCGCCGCAGGCCAACAACTGTGCGTATGAGTGCTGTGCGCTGTCTGCGGCTCGTTGTCGTTGCGCATACGACGCGTACGACGCGGCTGGCTATAAAACCAAACAGAAACAGAAACAGTAACAGTAACAGAAACCGATGCGGAGCCGAACGGGGCACGAATGGGGCACACACATTCACATCGACACCGGCACGTTTTAGTGCCCATTAACGAGCAATTGCAATTTAAACTGGATCGCTCAGTTGGCAATTTGGAGCGTTGCTTTTATGCAACAGCGCAGTCGCCGCAGTTGCAGTCGGAGTTGTGGTATTTTGGACAAATGTAGATTTTTCTTCAACGACAACGACGATGGCGAGTTGAGTGGCCTGTGGGCCACCACCGAGCAGATTCGACGGGACGGCCTCAGCAGCAGCAGCAGCAGCAGCGGCAATGTCCGCCCCGACAACGCCACGTACGCGCCAAGGCGTGTTGTTGTTGTTGGCGGCGGCGGCGGCGGCTTACAATGCATTTCATCAGGCAGCAGCTGCCTGGGCTGCCACACTCTTGATTTTGTGCCTCTTAGATTATACGTTACGTTTGCTGCGTTCGCTTGGACCAAGCCATAGATACAGATACTTGCCTCTTGTGGCGCGCATGTGTATGTACGTGTGTGTGTGTGTGTGTGTGTTGTATATTTCTTTGGCTAATAGCAAAATGTTGGCTATATGGCCCTGCTTCGTTAGATATAGATAGCATTCGATTTTCGCTGCAGTTGTTGCTGCTGTTGTTGCTGGCATGCCTTCCTAGGCAGATAATCAGGCAGGCAGCCAGGCAGCTTGGGCACAGTTGCTGCTGGCCGGATGGCAGTTGCCGCCGCCGCTGCTGCCGCTGTTGCTGCTGCGCCTAATGCAAAAATTCGATCAGCTGCATTTTCAGATCTCGACCCATATTTTGCTATATATTTTTGCTGCTGCTGCTGCTGCTGCAGTTGTTGCCGCTTAAACTGGTTTCGATTTGCATACACGTTGGACGCAGGAGTGCGATGAGTGTGCTTAGTCATATTGGGCGGCCATTAGAATGCCGCGGCGCGTCGCTGTTGCAGTTGCAGTTGCAAAAAAAAAAAATGCAGTAAAAGAATATCCATTGGTCCCCACCTAAACTAGTTTTCCAATGTTTTTTAGAGCAGACACAGACTTTGCTTGCCACATTCGTTTCGTGTGTTGCTGCTGCATTTATTGCTGCTGTTGTTGTTGTTGTTGTTGTTGTTGCTGCTGCTGTTGTTGTTGCTGCTGTTGCTGTTGCATGTTGCAATCGATTGCGAAACGAAATGTGCGACCCACTGCGACTAATCTTCACAGGCAGCAGCAGCAGCAGCAACCACAAGAGCGCGCTGGGCAGGCAACATCCAAGCCGCAGCCTTTAAAGACTCTGCTCCTCTGTTGCTGGCATTGTTTCCCTGCTTGTTTGTAATTAAGCATACGTCGTGTGGCACATGGGATGCCAGCGCCTCAGATACTTTCACAATTTGCTGCTGTTGCTGCCTGCAGTTGGTCAGCAGCAGCAGCAGCAGCAGCAGCAGCAGCAGTGGCAGCAACAAGAACAACACCCGTTGCCATTGTCGACAACTTCAAATTGTAACACACTCGAATTCTAAGGTGTGCCCGAGACGGCCATTTAGATTGTGCTACAAGCATTATCTGTAGCCCACCTGAAACACCCCCCTGGCCCCCGCTGCTGCCCTCCCTCTGAGGTGTCCGCCTGAACGAGCGCGTGTTGCTGCCGCCGCCGACAGGGAAGGCCAAGAATTTGTCGGCTAATAGAGAATGGCGAGCGCACTTAATGATGCCAACTTGTGTCGGCCCGATAAATACAATATAAATAAATAAATACAACAACTCACAATTGCAGCTCTCAAGTGCAAGAGCTGTCCAAGCACTGGCCAACAAATTGGCGCAGCAATTGCGCCCTTTTAATATTAACTGGAATTATTGGCCAATAAATATTTGACGACTCATGCATTGCGAAATATAGCCACAAGGGTAAAACAATCCAACAGCTATAAATATTTCCAAAATAATACAAATAATTTTCAAACAAAGTAGATGCAAGTTCAAGCATGTCGATATTAAGAAAATGCTTGGAAAATAAAGAAAAATAGCCTTTAAAAATATAAAATATGAATAATACAAATGTAAAAGTAAAAAAAACAATAGATTTAAGCGCCTGATATAGCATTCATATAGTATAATAGGTATTACCATTTAATAATAATATTAAAAAATATTATTTATTAAATAATACAAACTATCCTACACATAATAACAAATTGAAAGAGAAGATATTTATGTAAGCTTATTAAGCAGACATAAATAAAATATGCCAATTTTTGTTGAATTAGAACCAGCGATCTCTCGCCTGTTGGTTCGACTCTCAGGCGTTGGGACAAACTTTTGTAATACCAGATCTGAGTGATCATGTGGTTGACCAATCAGTCATCAATCAGTCAATCATTCTTTGAAATATGCGCTTGATATCAATAAATATTTATGTTAATAAATGCCGTTGCATATTTGTTTTTATAATAAATAAGTGAGAAGATAAGTAAATGTTGTTGAGTTATAAATTACACGCAATGCATAAACGACGTTCGGCAAAAATAATGTTGTTCCCCCAACAACAACAACAGCAACAGCAACAACTGCAACAGCAACAACTGCAACAACAACAGCTGAAAAACTCAGCTCGAACTGCTGCAAAGTGAGGCGTATAAACAAGCCATAAGCATTTTTATGATCGCTTCTCAATTAAACAAGCACTTATTGTTGTTGTTGTTGTTGTTGCTGCTGTTGTTGCTGTTGTTGTTGTTGCTGTTGCTGTTGTTGTTGTTGCTCTGGCTAGGCAGACTGTCGCAGACAGCATCCATATATACATATACTAGATCTGTCTGGCCTGCGTTGTCTCCGTCTCTCTTCCCCTCTCTCTCGCTCGCTCTCTCTCTCTCTAGATCTCATCCTCTCTCTCTCTCGCTCTCTGGCGAGTTATCGCTGCCAATCGAATGCTGCGTTTGACGCAATTAAATTGTCACTTTTCGTTTTGTTGAGGCGATATTTAAGTGCACTGGTTTGACTTGAACCGCCTCATGGCAGCAGCTCTTCTTGTTGTTGTTGTTGTTGTTGTTGCTAGTTGTTGTCGCTGCGAGACATCGTCTATAGCTTGTAGACAATCGAGCGCTTGATGTCTGTCTATACACGTATCTGAGTCTAGCAACAATTTGCCGCCTTCCTTAATTCTTATCGTCACATAATAATTTCACATTGGCAAATTCTTGCTAATTAGTTAATTGCTTCACACACACACACACACACACACACGCACACACACGCACACATATTTCAATTTGAAACCTAGAACATTTTGCCTCGTATTTTATTTTAATGCGTGTTTTTTCTAGCCATACAAATTTGTGCAATCTTTCTGCCATAATCGCAAATCTTAACTATTTCAAATTCAATTCAAATTTGTTGCCAATTTGTTTTTTATAGCTTTTTCAGCGCCAAGTACAACTTTCTAACAAATTTAAATTAAATGAATTCAAGCATTTAAAATAAACTTAAGATTATGTTAATTTGTGTTTATTACAAAAATAACTAATGCAAATATTTATTAAATAAATTTAAGTACATTTTGTGTACATTTTGTAAGGAAAGAAACCAACTAATAAAATATAGATATTCATAGGAAGAAAAAAATGGTTTTCCATTTTAGAGGAATTCATAATTTGCACTCAAGAAATTTTATATCCACAGTTTTGTTTTGCTTCTAGATTTCTCAATATTATCAGTTCTGCAAATCGGTTAAGCTTTGACAAAGTTAGGGAAGCAGAAAGCCGAGTAGGACCATTTTAATCCAGAAGTTTTTTTGGAATATCTCGGCTGAATAAAGTCTGATTTTGCAAAAGAAAACCGTTTTGAACTTATGCAGAAAAATTGTCACTGAAAAGGCAATTTCCACATTTTTCAAATTTGACAGAAAACGGATTGGTATTTTAATCAAAAATTAATAATGATTTGTTTTTAATATCTCGGGCATATTAAGTGCGACTATTAAATGGCATGACTTTCAATAATCTTACGGCACCCGATTTTTGCTTGAAATTAAAATCAATTTTTAAATATTAATTAATTAACATAAATATTTATTTTGGCTATAAATAATCAGAATTTATCTAGAATTCAAATTGGGACTATAAAGTCGAAAATTATGAAAGTCAACAGAGTTGAGGAAAGTTCAGCTATACGAAAGGAACTGATTGTAAATATTTTTTATTTTTAAATGTTGACAACAAATTACAGATCTCTTTTTGATATAGTTTTAAACTTTTTCTGACGTGCAAAATTCTGTAAAAATATCTTACAAAAATCTTACAAAAACTAAATGCTCAGTAATCCTTCAACATTAAAGAACTTACTAAACACTGCCTGCCAATAGTTATTTGACTTAGTTCAGACGCAACTCTTCTCAATCTGAAGCTGCCCAAAGGCTATTTAACTGCCAGACCCTAAGAGAGCACACACACACGCACACACACGCATGTCTACACACATGTGCACACACTTGTTGCCACATAACTAAAAGGCCATAACAACAATGGCTAAGCGAAACGAAAGCAGTATTAAAAAAAAAATAAAAATAAATACCGTCGGCGATTTGGAACGCAGTCGAGATCTTAAGTGGGCGCTTTTTATGGGCGTGCAAGATCTGCAGTTGTGGCTTTTACGATGCGGCCAAGTTCGTCGAAGATCGCCGACGGTGGCTTTAACGACTACCGAATTCTAAGCGAGACAGGGATGAGGAGGGATGAGCAGGAGGAAGAGCTTGAGGAGCAGAAGCTGCGGCTGGAGTAGAAGTCGTCGTGCCAACAAGCTAGAAACAGAAGGAGGGGAAGAACCTGGAGCTGGAGCAGGAGCAGAAGTCATCGTGCCAGCCAGCTGGAGGAGAAGAGCCAGGAGGCATAGAAGACGTCAGGCCAGCCAGTTAAAGCTGCTGGAGGAGAAGCTAAAGGTGGAGGAGACGGAGCAGAAGCAGAAGTCGTCCCGCCAGCAGCTGACACGGCGACACCATGAATCACCCAGCAGCAGAAGTTGCAGCATCAGCTGGACATGGAACGTGGGTGATTCCGACGGGTGTGAACTTTGGCTGTGGCACAGCTGGAAGCTGTTCGAAAATGTGTGCGAAAATTAAGCTGAGCCAAATAACAATTACGTAACGTGACAATTGGCCAACACGTGCAGCTCGATAAGAATCGTCGCGTTACGTATACGACACGTGTGCGCCCATTGGGGCTCTATATGCATATATATATGTACATATCTGCCACGGACATATATCAAGCCAAAGCCCACGGATTACTCATTCATATCCGCAATTGTGCAACAACAGAGCTCAAGCTCGAGAGCCTGCCTGTCCGTTCAATGTGTCCGCGCTCCACGCAGCCATTAAAAAGTGAATCCAGTGCCAGCTGTCCACCAGAGCAGCAGAGCAGCGGCAGAGCAGCAGCAGAGGAGCGGAGCGGAGCAGGGCAGCCAGCTCGGCCCCAAACTAAACCAATTTTTACAAAATATTAGAGCAACAAATTAATGACAGTGCAAACAGCGCAAAAAGACAACACACAAGCTGCATTAGCTTGGCGTGCGATACAAGACGACGCTGGGATACTCTTTCAAATCTAGCTCAACTTAAGTCTTACAATAAATTAATGCGTTTACTTAAAAGCAATGTTAAGCTAAAGAAATTGACATAATTTATAAAAATTCTTATAATATAGCTCAAATCTGAGACTAGAAAATTGTTTAAATATAATATAATTCCTTTGTAATCAATTTCTTTATATGTATGCTTATTTCAAGAAAGACACATTTTGTTTTTTAAAGTTTTCTTTTTAAAAATAAAATTATTTTTCCCCTGAAACACACTTCTCTTCTTATTCTTTCAATGAAATTGTACTTCATTTTCACTTAAAAGTTTGGTGTACCATTAAATTGAATATGTTTATTTTTGTTTTTTTTTTTTTACCCAAATATGTGTTGGCTCTGAATTTTACTTTTATTTATTCATTATATTTTGCCCTAATTTTTATTTAAAAGTTTTCGTTTAATTTAATTAATTTTCAGTTTAAAGAAAAGATGCAAGACTTTTATATTTTTAAATTGAAATATATATTGACTCTGAATTATAATATTATTCAATTATTATACTTTTACCTAAATTTTATTTTGATGTATGTTAAAGTCTTCATTAACAAGTTTTTACTCTTGAGGCACATTTAAGAATCTAAAATTAGCTGTCATTAAATTCAGTTTGACAAACATTTTGAATTAGTTGGGCGACTCTGTTGGGTTAGTGTATAATCAACTACGCCTGGCGACTTTCAATTAAAAAAGAAGCAAAAAACAAGAATGACAATCTGATGTCGTCGTCGACGTTGTTGTTGTTGTTGTTGTTGTTGTTGTGGTCCAAAGAAAAGCAAAAGCTGCTGCTGGCCTGCAATGCGGTCGCTGTCGCAAAGCCAAGCCCGAGTTCGACTGCGACTGCGACAGCGACAGCGATGTCCGCGGTGTCCGCGTCCCCGTCCGAGTTGAGGTCCGAGCAATACAATTTACTAGCTTAGATGCTTGGCATGAATAAATAAAATAGCAAAGCACATTAACGCCCCACTGCAGCTGCCAACTGTGGCCGCCTTCGCTGCGGCCATCCGAAATACGAACAACAAAAAATAGGCAGCCAGGCGGGCGATTGCAGGCGAAACTTGAATCACCCCAAGAGTCAAAAAGCAAAAAAACCGGACCGATAGATAGCACCGCTGCAGCCGATCAAAATAGCAAGCGCTGCGCAGCGACTGCGCTGCGACTGCGAGTGCGGCTGCAGTTGCGCACAATTACAAAAGGAGCAAGTCCAGGCGGCGAGCGCGAAATGGCTTAAAGCAAATTGACGCCGCGCAGCAAACGGCGAACGGCGAACGGCAACAAAATGCCAAAGCAGCTGAGGAAAACACAAAACCAACGCGAATGCAGCGCAGTCAACTATTTTTCTATTTTTTTTTTCTACTCTTTATTATTATTATTTCTTGTCTTGTCTTTTCTTTTTTTGCAATCCAGTCAAGGGTGTGGTGGCGTCGCTGCCGGCGTCGCTGCTGCAGTCGCCAGTGGTCGGCTGTGTTCGGCCAACGGCTGGTCTCGTGCACGTCGCCCAACAACAGCGAACACACCAAAAGCAGCAGCAGCAACAACAATGCAGAAACAGAAACAGAAAAAAAAAAAAAAAAACGAACGAGTCACGCTCAATGCTAAAAACAAAAGACTTGGGCAACCGACTCAATGCTCGTTGCTGCTGCTGCTGCTGCTGCTGTCTCTCGGCAGCGGCCTTTGATACAATTTTCTGACTAAGCGACTGTCTGACAGCTGAGTGTGTGTGTGTGTGTGTGTGTGTGTGTCCCTCTCGTATGCCTGATGTGGGCACCCGCCCAGGCAACTGCCTGTTGCTGCATTGGCTACTGCCCATAACGGCGTTGTTAGTAAAGCTGCGTCGACTGCGACGCTGGCGTTGACTGCGCTGCCGATTACCGTTAGCGCCAGTTCTGGCTTTGCTTGCACTCGCCTCTGTGTGTTTGTGTGTGTGTGTGTGTGGACTCCATTTGTCGAGGCCTCGCTGCTCTCAGCCTGCGCCGCTGTTCAACGTTCTCTGGCTTGTGTTCTGCTCTTTGCTTGCTTTTTTTTTCATCCCATTTTGTTGTTGTTGTTGTTGTCGCTATTAAAAGCAAAAGTTTGCAATTAACAACGAGCGAAAATCGTTTGTTGTTGTTGTTGTTGTTGTTGTGGTTGTTGTGTTGTTGCCGTGGATATCACATGTTGCACTGGGTCTTTGGGGCTGGCCTTTTTGTATTTATGCAACACGACACATAACATGAAATATTAGCAATAAATTTGTAAATGATTTTTCTTTTTATCCCCCTTGGTTTTTTTTTTGTTTTTGATTTTTGTGCGACGGAAAAGTAAAGCGATATGTGGGCTGGCACTTGTTACAATTTAATCGAATATAAAAATCGAAAAGCACAAAAATTGTTTTGCAGAGGCAGATTACGATTTGTTGCGATTGGCTGGCGAGATTAGGCGAATATACACACATATAAATAAATAAATCTTAAAAGCAAAGCATATATATACATTTTGAACAAATAATGAATTCGACAACGGCGGCTCGACAAAAAGTGAAAGATAATTATTTATAATCAGCCCAAAACCTTTTGACAAAATACATAAAAATTTCATGAGCTATAAAAAATGTTAAATATGAAAGTCATTTTATTTAAATTGTTATATAATACTTTGCATAAATATCCACAAATTAAAACAATATATGTTATATTGTAACATATGAAAAGAAGTAAGACTAGCGGATACCCTGCACCTGCTTCCACCAACACCGAGTGCAGCTCTTGAAAGGGGGCGCGTGGGGAACTTCAGCTATATCTGGCAGATACTTGATCCGTATATCAAGATGTCGAACTTGGCGCCGCTAGCTCTTAAAACTTAAGAGATTTGCTCAAGCAAGAGCACATCGATATCGAAATTTATCGATTGCTTGGCGATGGAGCAAGTTATCGATTCCGAGATCTCTGGCGCTTATAGGTTCTGAGATCGACGTGGTCATATATACAGACAGACAGACGTGCAGATAGACAGACAGACAGACGGACAGATAGACAGACATGGCTAGATCGAGTACAGATCGATATATGTTTATAGTTCAAAACCAATATACCCCTTATATCCAATTTCAATTGGTTCTGGTTATAAGAAGGCTTTTCAGTGTTTTAGTCAAATTGAATTGGATAGTCTCTTATGTATATATATATATATCTTATATACAAATACGGGGTATAGCTGTTAGCGTATTAATACTTCGATAAACCTTGGTGCCCAGTGCCAAGTCTAGCTTTGACTTTTATTTGGCCTGCCCTTTGATTCTCTGAGAGTTTGTTCAACTACAACTTCATTTGTTGTCTGTGTCAAATTTGCATTTGGTTTTTGTCGCATTTTAATTAAAATTGGTTGTAGCTCAGCTCGACAAATTGAATTGAAGTCTTGTCGTCGTAAGCCGAACCGCAACCAAATCCAGATCAGGCTCCGGCTTCGACTCCGGCTCAGACTCAGCGCAGCTGCGCGACTCGTTTGGGGCGTGGACCCACCTCCTCGTTGGTCGCTCTCGACTTTGGCAGCAAGTTTGCAATTGTTGCTGGGTGTTGGCTGTTGTCCCTTGCTCTAGCTGGCCGGTTGGCCAACTCATCTGGAAGCCGTGCGGCTGTCCGATTTGATTTGGGCCCGGTTAACGCATCATGTGCCGCAAATCATGCGCCAGCTTCTGGCCTAGGAACAAAATGGCAACACGACGACGACGACGACGACGACGACGCATAAATAAATTAGAAAGTCAAAGTCGAAGTCGACCTCTAAACTTTATCTAAGTATATTGCGAGCGCGCGCCTCTATGGTAGATTATTGCATATTTTATGCACAACAACAACTAAAACAACAACTAAAACAACAACTAAAACAGCAACAACAACAACAACTCGTACTGCACAATGAGAGCTTTGAGTGCGGCCAAGCGACCACGCCTGTAATTTAAATTAAATTTGTTTTTCTATATTAGGTGCCGCCGCAATATGTTGCCCGATACACACACACACACACACACACAAATATATATATATAGAAATATATTTTATATATATTCATATAAATATCCGCAGCTAGGCGTTTTGTATCGCCGACTGACCGCTTCAATGATGAGTTGTTGTTTTTATTGTATTGAAAAAATATGGCAAAAATAAAATCGATCTCGAGTCGGCTATGCTCGACCAGCAGATGCCCTGCTCACGCATCAAACATTCGCTATGCCGCTTCTGTGCTTCTTCTTGTCTGTGTCGCTATCTATATCTATAGTAAAAGCAATCTTGCTTAACTTCGGTGCTCGTGGTCCGAATTTAATGAAATTTTCAGGACTTGAAAATTGCATTCAAATGTGTACACATACCCGAGCGCATAACAATAGCTTTACAAAGTCATTTCTTGCCAATTTCGGGTGGAACGAATAGAGGCAGGCAAAAAGTGAAATATGTTTAATCCGCAGATACTACAAAAGACACTCAACATCAATTTTGGTGTAATCTTTGAGCTATGCCTAAAAACTCAAAGCTCAAAATCGATATTTATCGATGTTTTTAAAATGAGAGCAGATATCGAATAAATAATGATAAAATTGTTCTGCGCATAGTGTAGGAAATTATATATTCCAAATTCAAGTCCCGAATTCGCTTATAATCGTCGAGTTATGCCTAAAAAGACCAGTCTCAAAACAATGTTTATCGATATTATAGAAATTTGAGCAGTTATCGAACAATAAACGAGGAATTCGTTCTGCGATTGGAAAATAAATACTTCAAATTTCAAGTCCCGAGTTCCCTTCTTATCTTTTAATTATGCTTAAAATAAACCAAGTCCCACAATCGATATTTATCGATACTATAGAAGTGCAAGCAGATATCGATAATTTTGAGTTTGTTCTGCGAACGAAGAATATATATCCGAATTTGATGTCCCGAGTTCCCCGAGATGTTTTCTTCTGCCTGTCTCAAGCACTTGCACATAAACGAAATACCCCATTGAACCGATTTTCAAAAAATATATACTTATATATACACATAGCTATAGTTATAGTTGCGTTATAGTTTTTTCCGGCTTTCGGTTGTTGCTTTTATTTATTTTTTGTTTTTTTTTTTTTGGCTTGCATTTATTTTTTTGCAATTTATTTATGACCCTCTCTCAATAGATGTAGAAATGTTATTTAATGGGCATTTCGACATGAAATCCGACATACGACAAATGATTTATTTCATTTTGCGTGCAGAGCGAAATGTGTCAGAGCTCCCAAGTAAAACACACTCACACACACATGCACAGAAATTGATTGGACGGAGGAGTAACTAGCTCAAAGCCGGAAAGTGCCGGACACTCAGCTGAGCTCGCAATTAACCCAAACCCATGTGGGCGACCCCCGAGATCGGTTAACGGATGCAGGAACTTGGGGCCAGCCAACGGCTGCATTTGCATATGTGAATGTATTTGGGCCCTATAAATCTTGCGACGAAATTCTAGAACAGCTCACGGTGCTATAAATAGATATTAGAAATTTACAATTCATTTCTAGGCAATTGTTTTGCATTTGGGCCCTATGACAAATTTGAACTTATAGTTAGTCGAGCAGGCGGCAAAATTCTGGAATAATTAAGAAACATTTGAAATGCTCAACTAATTTCTAATAAACAGTTTTGCATAATCGAATGACGATGGGAAATTTAGAGAGATTAGATCGAGCGAAACAAATTTCATACTAATTTTAAGAATTCTAAGACGTTAATGAATTAATTTACAGAAAAGACCAACCTGATATTTTTCCAGCATATTTACCCCTTCTATTAACAATTATAAGAAATTGCAAAACAAAATTTTGAATTTCAGTTTGAAAACATTTTCAAATAATATTTTTAACAAACTTCCCACGAGTCCAATAAGAAATAAGTGTATATGTAATCTAATTAGATTTCGAACCGCATTGAGTCAGATCTATGCCGTTTTAGTATATAATATACTATCCAGAGGAATATCGTGCAAGGCTTAATTTTTATATGTTATATCTTCTGTTACATCTTATGGATTATAGGTCTTACAACTGATATCTTCTATGTTATAAATATGCTCTCAATAATAATCTCTTGAATTGTTTATTGTTTATTCATGATATGCAATAATTTGGCATCGTGAATTGGGGCCCATCAAATAGTTGAACTTGCTTTGTAATCGAGCAATGCAATTTCAAGTAACGTTTACAGCTACGTTCATTAGGTTAGTTAGTTCGATCTGAGCCATATAATAACAGAGTGAGAGACAGGGAGAGAGGGAGAGTCCATTTGCAATGGAAGAAGCCTCCACAGGGCAATCAGCCGGACTGAGGAGAGTTGCATAACGTAAGTATCTCAACTTCAAGCTCTAACTAACTAAATAAAGCAAGAGGCCTTCGAGTGCAATTGCAACTGCATAAACACACTCACACACACACACACAGAGAGACATAGATGTTAGGAAAGGAAAGCACAAATTGCCAATCCGATGCGATTTCAGGAATTTAGCATAGTTTGTGGCTTTCATTTGCATTCAATTTGGATTTGGCATTCGCCTATTTTTTCTCTCTCCATGTTGTTGTTGCTCTTGCTGTTGCTGTGTTGCCTGCATTTTATTGTCATTTTACGTTGTTGTTCAACAACAACAACAACAACAACAACAACGACAACGACAACAACGACAACAATAATCGACAACAATAATAGTAACAACAACACACGAATGCCACGCGCCTACTTATGTTGCCATGTGGCATGTGAATTGCTGCACCCCCCTCCCCCCTCCCTCTTCCTTCCCATCCCCTTGCTAGCCCCCTCCCCCCTCTCCCATTCCACGCTCCAAAGAAGCCACACACAGAAACGAAACGAACGGCCCAGCCGGGCTAGATCCATGGCCCAGGCCAGAAGAGTGGCTGCTTTTTGGGTGCTGCCGCGTTGCCAGTTAAATTGCAAAACACCTTTGCAGCGACAGCCAAAAGCCAGGCGTATGGGCTTGTATGGGATACCAGCAGAGGATAGCTTAGGATAGTAGATGATGCTGTTGGAGCCGCAGATCGAGCTACAGCCACAGCCAAACTCTGAGTCGGGCAGACGGAGCCGAGTCTCTAGCTTTGGCTCTGACTCTGCACTCGACTCTGATTCGTATGTTTGTGTAAGTGTGTAGTTTTTTGATCCGTTTTTTAGCTCGTTGCTGGCCAGATCTTGCACTACATAAGGCCGCATCGATGCTGATGATGATGCTGCGGCTGACGAATGGGGAGTTTGAGAAGTTTCAAGTAAATTGAAAAGCGAATAAAGGCAGAAGAAAGCAAATATGTTAAATTAATAGAAAAGGGGTAAGAGAGTGAGAAAGAGAGAGAGAGAAAGCGAGAGAGAGAGAGAGAGAAAGTTAAAGAACGAGAAAGGATGGTATCCAAATAATAATATAAATATAAATAATAATATAAATGAAAAAAAATAATAATTGTAATAATAACAATAATAATAATAATAATAATAATAATAATAATAATAATAATAATAATAATAATAATAATAATAATAATAACAATAATAATAATAACAATAATAATAATAATAATAATAATAATAATAGTAATAATAATAATAACAATAGTTCACAAAATATATGCTTAACTAATATTTAGAACAATTATAAAAAAAAATAAAATTTTCAAAAATATTTAAAAAAATAAAATAATATAAAAACGTGTTAAGTCTTCGAACTCAATTAAAGTTTCATAAGCCACAAATCGTTGCCAAAGAATCCGACATTGAGTTATAGTCTCAAATTACAAATCCGCCCTCCATGTGCCATGTGGCATATGCCATGTGGCATGTGGCTGCATGTGGATGCCTAGATATGCACTGGGTCTTGTCTTTGTCGTCGTCTTGGCGACCGCCTCCTCCTTTGCCAGCGTTCGAGTCGAGTCGAGGCTCTGGCTCTGGCTCTGGCTCTGACTCTGACTCTGGCAATCGCCGAGATCTCAACTGATAGAGCAATGATATGTGTAGCTGGAGCTGGAGTTGGAGATGGAGCTCCAGTTTGAGTGCTGCACCGACCGATCTTAACTTGGCCAGCTCCAGTTTGAAATAGCAACAACAACAATAAGTGCAACAACTGTTGCCATTTTTGGCTGGCTGTGGCGCTGAGGTTGAAGCTGAAGCTGGAGCTGGATCTGGCACGTCGCTCATGTGGCAACACACACATGATGTTGGTGGAAATTTATGTCATCCCTTGTTGTCGTGTTGAATCTTACGATGACATTTCCAACATAATTTAAGCCCACGCATCGCTGCAACGGAGCAGCAACACACACACACACACACACAACAATTGAGGCTCGTAATGGGTGTTGAATGGCGTGTGTTGGCCCCAAAAGACATTCTGTTGTTTGTTGTTGTTTGTTGTTGTTGTGGCATTTGGGCAAACGTTGACGATGACACCAGTCAACAGGCGACAACAACAGCAACAACAACGTTGCCTGGCGATAAATTTGTTGCATTGCGTGGATGTAGCCAAAAAAAGAGGGTAGAAAAACTCAGGCACGAGGCGTGGAATCGTGAACAAATCGTCTGCATTGTAATTTAATGTATCAATTGCTTTGATTTGCCAATTTCAGTGATCACTCGACGCTTCTCCTCCTCCTCCTCCTCCTTGTCGTCCTCCTTCTCGTCCTCCGCGTCTGCCACGCTCTCGGGGGCGACGACAAGCGGCACGAGCAGCGCTTCAGCTGATAGCTCCAGACCGCCAACTTCAGCTTCAGCTTCAGCGTTAAGCTCCGACTCCAGCTTCAACTGCAACTCCCGCTTCAACTGAAGCTGTGTAGCTGGAGCTGTTGCTGGAGCAGCACTTGGGGCTTGATTAGTGTGATTTAGTTACAGGCCGTGTGCCAGGCGCATGACACAGACACACAGACACAAATGCAGCAGCTCGATAAGAGAGCTAAGAAACGCGTATGCTCGACTGGCAGATGCCCTGTACAAGTGCTTTTAACTATAGTCGAAGTAAACGTGTTTTTTGGCAATTGAATTTAGAAAGTCTAATGTAATACATAGTTGCCAAATTCAAATTCGGAGACTCCTCTAGCCTATTTTACCTTATATTTTATGAAAAAAATAAGGTCTTAAAAAAGTTTTTAATGTTGTTCAAAATTGCATTTTTCTCTTTTCCTTGCAACTTTTCCAAATATTTTTTCTCCCTTTTATGATCTTAAGCTCAATCATAATTTAATCATATTATGTGCTCTTGGTTTTTCTACAAAATTAAATCCAAATTTTCTAAATATTGTATCTTATATTCTCTAATGAAAAAAGACTTGAAAGGGAAGGACTCGACTTAGCTTATATGTAGATTAAATGAACAAGGCTTGTTTTGTTGCCAAGCTTTGCTTTGTTTTATCATACCCTGATTCAGCATTTTTCAATGGGTATAAGCACTTCAACGGCACAGTTGACTCGCTGACTTAGAGAAGAAGAAAGAAGTAAGAAAAAAAAGGCGCCCGTTGGACTTGAACGATGCTCTTGTTGTAGTTTGCACAATATTTGATTCCATCTGCAGCTGACGGCGGGGCTGCAGCTGGGGGGTCGGGGACGACTGAATACCCGGTACTCAATAGCAGGGGACCCGGGGCCGGCCCACTGTGCGCAATTTGCTACACGAAACTGTGCCACAGCCAACATCTGCGCGAGCGAGGCGAGCGTTTGGCTACCTTTGGATGCAAGTTAGCTGGGTGCTCACTTAGCTTGGTTCGTTTGTAGGAAATGAAAACATCTGCTGACTGATTGCCCCCTGGTTGCAGTTGCAGTTGCAGTTGCAGTCGAAAATAAAGAAAAAGAGCTCGGCTCAGCACAGCTCTGCCCAATCACTCAGCCAAGTTATGAACAACAGTTAGACGCGGCTGCGAGGGCCTGTGTCTAGGTCTTCATGGATCAATGGGATACGCGTGATATCCTTCGGCTAGATTCCATTCGAGCGCTTTTCACGTCTTCCGTTGACTGCTTTGATTTCGTTGCCATAATTGTGCCATTAGCCAGCAGCAGGCTGGCAGAGGGAGGCCGACGCTCGATGCTCAACTCTCGACTCTTGGCCACATTTCGGTTCGCCTTCGGCTTGTGTCTACATTTGCATCCGTTTCGGGGGGGGGGGGGGGGGGGGGGGGGGGGGGGGGGGCTGTGGCGTCTTTTGGAAAGTCAAGCATGGATACTACCTACCAGATCTAGCAGCGTTTAACGGTTCTCCGGGCTGGCCTAATGTGCGCACTGATGCGCATTTATAGGGTCCGCAGCCGGGGCGTGGAACTGGGCCATTTGGGCAACTGGCACATAATCAACAGTTGCTCAGACTCGGGCCAGAGCCCTACTCGAGGTATTCATATTTTGCGGCTTGCTCCTTGATTTTCTTTTTTAAGCACGCTCGTTATCATAATGTGTTGCTTCATTTGCCCGGGCTGTGCCACATTTTTCGGATGAACCCGGCCAAGAGGCAGCCGCCAGCTGCCAGCTGCCAGCCCATGTGCATGGCTCTCCGGCTACTCTGTAATCAGTGCGAGGTGCAAGTGACCTGGATTTATGCTATTATTGCTACCGGGAAATGGGGAAATGGGGAAAAACGATGCCAGCGATTGGTTTCCCATTAAATAACATTCGCTGCATTCCAAGCAGTTCGTCGTGGGCTCATCAGCTGGCACCGCCAGTCTCTTACTATATGGATACCAAGCTTTTGATCAACATGCTCTTAAGAAAGAACCAGAAAAAGACCCAAAGGAGCATGGAAGGGGTAAGTTCACTCATCATCAACTTAAATAGATTGAAATAAGATGGCAGATACTGAGCAGAATCTTCTTTTGGCAATTCGTTAAAGATCTTCAAGGAAACTAGACCATTTTTTGAAAACCTTACCATCATGCTAACTAAGCTTCTTTATGCAGACCTTGTTTTTTGCTAATCGCAATCATAATTCGACTATTTACTAGTAGAACACAATATTGTAATTAAATAACCATGTATCGTCTTTCACATAGAACTCCAATTAAATATATATTTCAGCTTAGACATCTTGAATTAATTCCTTAATTTTTTTGCCGTCACGTTAGATATATTTAAAGTTTATTATGGCATTCACGCATGCAACATCGGCTTTGCTCTAGTCTCAACTCGCACATCGAGTCTTTAGTTTTTTAGCTAGTTTAGCTATTTTCGCAAGAGTTCAAGCCAAATGCCATTGACCAAGTCTTAGGCAAGCGTCTAATTGGCCAACATATTACACAAAGCAAAACCGAGATTAAATATATTTCAGCCTCAAATTATGCCTTCTTCAATTAACGCCCAAAGGCCACACAAGGCTGAGCGACTAAAATACGTTCGTACATCTAGATTCTTGTGGGCACAGACCAGGGGCAGGTGGCGGTCTTTTGGTTAAGTGAGGAGGGGGCAGCGGGTCTCATTGGAATGAAGGCAATTACCAATTATCTACTGTTTTCTACACAAATTTAACATAATTTGGCCAGTTTTGCGTTCAAATTGTGCCACAATTGTGGAAGTTGGCTGTGGTCAGGGCCAACCACGCGCCAAAGCCAGGGGCAGCGGGAGGGGGCCCGACGCGTTTAGAGGGGCGCCATTTGGAGCCCAGCCAATTGTGTGGCCGACAGACAGTCGAAAGATTATTATTTTGGCTACCAACTGCCAAATGTATTTCGCATAATCGAAAGTGACCGAACCGCAGATATTCGCCAGATCCATTGTGCGGCCCCAACGGTAACACGGTCTCTCTTCGAAGGAGGCTGGCTAGGGGGAGAGGTTAGGGGGGGGGGGGTCTAGGCTGGGTGGCACTGCGGTGGTTATGCGCACAGGTTGAAGCTATGGCAAAAAATAAAGTACAAAAAATGATTGATGCCAATACAGCGCCAGGCTAACACAGCTTAAAATTCAGTTAAAAGACAAAGCAGCTTCGCAAAGCAATAGAAACAAAAGAAATCAAATCATGTTGACAAGATGGCCAGACTAGAATATACCCTTTACTGGGGCTCAGCTTCTGTCATCTGCAAGCCTCTGCCTCAATATTTTCTCATTGTTTTTAATAGCTTTTGCATTTATGAAACGAGCAGCTAATTAACAAATTTGGTCACCCTAACTCTTAATATGAACAAAATATGCTTAAATTCCCAAGGCTTGTTATCGATATAATTCGATTTTTGGAAAATATAATGCTTATCAATAACCAGAAATAAGCTAAACGGACAATAATTTTCTAATTTCCTTATGGCTACATATCAATATACATCGATTTATGAAAAGCAAGTGCTATCGATTATTCGAAATATATCGATATTTATGTAACAGGCACAAACATATATGGATATGCTAAGCGGAATAAGGCTGTTTTATACTTCATGTGAAAGATTTTGATACAAATCGATTTCTGACGAATCAATATCTTAGACAAACCAAGATAAATCGAAAAACATACGTAGATTTCTGGGAAATAGGAGCTATCGATAACTTTAGAGCCAGTTATCGATGTAAGTCCATTTCCGGCTAGCAAAAAATATCAATAAATTTAGAGAGCAAAGGAACAGACAGACGGACTTCTTGACTTCTTCGGCCTGTTGCACCTCACAAGTGCAGCATACCCATTGTCAGTGAGTTTCAAAGGGTGTTGATGAAAAAAAAAAAAAATGAAAAGTATTGGTAGCTCATAGTTTTAACCGCATTTCGCCGAAGGCGTAACACACTCTAAACCGGAAGGGTAATTAACTCGCTTTGCCGATCACGCCTTTGCATTCAGAGCAGATGGATGGATCGCTGCGATGGATGGATAGATAGGTAGATAGGTAGATACGAAGATAGATGTAGATGGTTGAATGAATGAATGGTTGGGTTTGGTTTTGGTTTGGATTTTGGTTTTGGGGTTGGATGTGGCTTTGGTCTCGCTTTGCCTCGGCTGCTCTGTATATATTAAAAAGCTATAAGTTTCAGAGTTATTTCTTTTGGTTTAAATTCTCGCTTTTATTTTCCTTTTGTTTTTGGCGCTGTGCGAATGATTAATAATAAGCCAAACTCCATAGGCAAATGCGTTCCAAATGATGTTTGGGGCGCTGCCAGGATTGATGGGTGTATAAATTCTTCTTTTATGCGCTCATTTACAGTAGATGTGCTTTTTAATGGCTTTATTATGATTGCCAAGTGCTTGGGTCATGTGGTTTTTATTTTATCTCTTTCTTTTTTCTCTTTCGATAGGTATAAAAAATGATGAAACTACTTCAATTAAGTTATTTGTTACAAATTAACCAAAGTTTGTGAAATCTTGTCGATGGCTTGTAAGCCCAGAGGGAACTTAAATATATTATCCTAATTATTCAATCAATTCATGTCTTACCTTGCAAAATATTGAAGCTGACACTTATTATTCTAATACTTCTTGTCCCGGCAAGGCCCGGGTATACCCACTACTTATTATTATTTGACTCATCAACCACTCACCAATTAGTAGTCATTGACCCGCATATCAGCTCAATGAACATAAAAATATGTACGCCTGACTTGAATTCCTGAGAATCGCAGAGGAAGGCGTCCACTCATTTTGAATGTTGGTTGCTGCTTGTTGATCACACCTCAAACAAAAGTTCTGAACTTTCATCCAAATGCGTAGATCCCAATTGAATTCTCTAGAATCGAGGAGAAGGCAGCCATTACGCATAAATGGATTTCGCAATATTAATAATTGACATAAGACTTTCAGTTAAAGGACACAGTTAATCACAGCACCAAAAGAAAAATTAAAATTGGATTCAAATTTATTTTATACGTGCCACCGGCAAGCCCGGGTTGTATTCCCCTAGTATTAAAAGTATATATATAATTGCGTACTTACCTGCAGATATACACGAACGATTTTTTGTCGTCATCTATCAGTAGGCGGTACACGAACTTTTATAGGAATAAATCCCTGAAAGGAAATAAAAGCATAGATAGTGTTCATTAGTCTAAAAACGCAATTTGCTTGCTAAACCTTAATTGAATTAGTCAGATCAAACATATGCATGCATTCTTGAGATTATAATAATTGTCACTTTTATTTAAAATAAATTTAGATATTTATAATACGTACCAGTTTTGCAAAGGCGCACATCAATAATTGATGTCACCGCCATCTCTATAGTTTAATACATCTTCCACTATTTCAATGCCGCCGTTTCCTATGTAGTTAAAGCCGCCGCCTTCTTTAAAATTTAAGCCTTTAAATGTTGAGGCTTACTTTTATACATACATACATAAATACATACATACATACATACATACATACATAAATACACACACACATACATACAAACATACATACATACATACATACATACATACATACATACATACATACATTCATACATACATACATACATACATACATACATACATACATACATACATACATACATACATACATACATACATTCATACATACATACATACATACATACATACATACATACATACATACATACTGCTCCGCCCCCTTGGTCTGCCTCCGGGTCCTCAGCTTACAGCGTTGAAGCCGCCTACTTCATAGGTGAAGCCTGCATTTAAGTTAGGCCACTTAACTTTTTGAGAATCGAGGAGGAGAGCAGGTTTAAAACAAATACGTTTTTTATTTCAATTTGCCGTGCAAAACGACAAATTGGTCTGCTATTGATATAGAAGAAAACTTACAAACATACATATACACACATACATACACATACATACACACACACATACAGACGACACACTATTTAATGCATTCATTCATTATTCATGTATTCATATATAAACACTTGCATACATACATACATATATACATATATATATACATACATACATACATACATACATGCATACATGCATACATACATACATATATGCGTACATATCTACAGACATAATTTGGAATCTTAATCTGGCAACATTATTCTTTTGTTATATTTAATAAAATCATAAGTTTAAGGTCTTAAGCAGAGCCGTAATCTTAATCCGAAACTGAATCAGAAACTGGATATATGAAGCTAAAAAATAGTTTTATACCTTTTAAAAATCTTCTGTTCAATTCCAAGTTTCTCTGCAAATGGATAATATTTGAAATTTGATGTGATTGTTTTATTTATTGATTTTTCAATATATCCATAACGATCTTTCCTCATATACATATACATATATATATATATATATATATATATATATATATATATAATCTATATATATTAATAATTAAGTAAATGTTATAAAATTTGTTTTGAGAATTGCAATAATTAGCACTAAACGTATTTAAAGTTAGTCGTGCACACACACAAGTACATAGAGTATGTATATGTGGGGCATGCTCTATTGGATGCACAATCAAAATATGCCTGCTGTAATACTCTATCCGACGACAAGTACTTTGATCAAGTGCCGCACTTAAATATATTTACATACAGCACATAACTTAGACTTAAGATAACTAGCATATTGTTTAAGTGGGTTCCTTTTTGTTTGTTTGTTAATAATTAATTTACATTTATGCATATTGTAAGAAGTTTTAGTTTTATAATATGAGCTATTGAAACATATTTTTTTTTTTATTGATTTTTATATATATATTTTTGTTGTTATAATTTAAATCGATTTGTTTTTTTGCTTACTTCACCGTCTTTTTCCATTGATTGCATAGCTACAATTAGTTTTATTTTTCTTGTTATAATCTGTTTTTTTTTTTCTTTTTGTTAAATATCTAGAAGGAAAAAATGCGAACTACTTAAAGATTAGTTTTCCCTCTCGGAGGCACGCTTAAGTAAAGTTTTTTGTTTTTAAAGTAATTTTAGAGTTTTCAAGAAGAAGCAGCCGAGGCGCTCTTCTAGGTGCTCACGGCGATCGACTCGCTCAGAGATGTCTGATTGTTGTTGTTGCTGCTGCTGTTGCTGTTGTTGTTGTTGTTGTTGTTGTTGATGTTGCTACTGTTGTTGTTGTTGGGCAGCAGCAGCAACTCCTTGTCGAAGCTGACAGACTGGCGCGTGGAGACGGACAACTGATCGTCGCTGCCGGCATACTCCTCGGTATCGCCATCGGCGCCATGGAGGCTGTTGGGCGTGTAGACGCCCTTCATGAAGGAGCGTATGTCGTCAAAGCAGGCCTCGTCCCGATCGTTGGCCTCGTTGGAGCTGGGCGAATCGTTGTACTCGAAGCCGCCGGCGTCCGCCTCGTGCTTCTTCAGATGCCGATCGAGATTCGTTTGCTGGCCAAAGCAGCGATCGCACATGTGACAGCGAAAGGGCCGCTCCTTGTTATGTATGTTCCGGACGTGCCGCTGCAGGTTCGACGAGATGCTGAACGCCCGATCGCAGTACTTGCACGTGTACGGCTGCTCGCCGGTGTGCGTGCGCAGATGCCGCGTCAGATTGGCGGAGCGCGGAAATACCTTGCCGCAAAACTTGCACGTGTAGCGATCCTTCAGCTTGCCCCCACTGCCACTGCCGGTGGTGGCGGCAAGTGTGGGCCGGGCGGCGGCGGCCAGGCCGGCGGCACGCAGCGCCTCGTGGAAATTGTGCTCGGGCGGAAACGGCAGATGACGCGAGCTGCTGCTGCTGCTGCTGCTGCTGGCTACAGCTGGCGTCTTCATTGACTCAAAACCTGGCCGTCCGCCCATTTGGCCTAAAAAATGAAACGGTTGTTGGTTGAAGCGCGACCGATAGAACTCCTCCAGCAGTAGCTGCGGATGCAGCTGCCGCGGACAGGCCATCGCCGCGGCCGCAGCGGCGGCGGCAGCAGCGCCCGCAGCGGCAGCGGCGCCGGCAGCGGCGGCAGCGGCACTCTCGGACATGCTGCTCAGCTCGCCGCCGTTGCTGCTGATGGGCGGCGAGGGCGAGGGCGTGGGTCCCGGCGAGGCGCTCACGCTGGGCGTGCTGCGGCAGCTGCCCTTGTAGGATTGGCGCGAGGTGGACGACTCGCCGGAGCTGTGCTTCAGCTGCTTGGCCGGCGGCGGTCGCGTCTCCACCTCCTCCGGCTCCGCCTCCGCCTCCGTCTCCTCCGGTTCCAGTTCAGGCGTGGGCGTGCGGCTGGACAGGGATATGGCGAGCGGCACGGCCGCGGGCACGGGCACGGGCGTGTGCGAGCTGCGTCGCTTGCGACTAATGGACAGATCCAGCGGCAGCTCCGCGGTGCTGCTCTTGTCCAGCTCCGGCTGCGGCTCCAGATGCCGCTCCAGTTCGTTATCCAGGTCCGTTTCCGCGGGCGGCGGCGTGCTGATTATGTCTATGGATTTCTGGAGTGGCAAAAGGTGTCCAGGGTTAAGCCCGTGTCGATATCTCCAGAGGATCTGCTTACTTACCCTGTCATTCTCATTGTCGTCATGCTCATCTGCTGCGGGCTGCGAGCAGCTGCTCTCCCGCTTGATCTGGTTGGAGTCGGTGGTCTGCAGCTGCTTGCTGGACGCCTGGTAACAGCTGGAGTCCAGGTCCTCCTCCGGCTCCGGCTCCTCCTCCTCCTCCTCATCGGATGCGTGCAGCTCGGCCTTGATGGGCTTGCGTTCCGGCGTGCTGGACGCGCGCTTCAGGCACGGCGCCTCCTCCGACTTGAGGCTCATGGCCGCCTGCAGCTGCTGCTGGAACGTCGCGTTCGGCGAACAAAGCGGCGCCAGGCCGCGACCCATATCGACTCCGGCCAGCTGCGAGGTGGAGAACATGTGCGGCAGCGGGAAACTGCCCGTCTGCTGCAGGCCGGGCGTAAAGAAGTTCGGCAGTCCGTAGTGCGGAAAGCCCGGAAAGAATGACGGCGTCGGACGCATCATGAATATATGATTCGGGGGCGTGGCCATGGCTGCCGAACTGCCCGGTTCGCTGCTGCTGCTGCTGCTGCTGGCAGCGGCTGCGGCGGCGGCAGCGGCTAGACGCTGATGAGCACCTGGCGGCAAAAGCAACTGCGGCGGCGGCGGCGCCTGCTGCGGATGATGCGGATGATGGGCCGACGGCTGCTGCTGCTGCTGCTGCTGCTGGTGGTGGTGCTGGAGTCGACTGGTCGACTGCTGTGTGGGAAAGCTGTGGGAGCTGTCGCAGAACTTCTTGTGCTTGGAGAGGGAGGTGACCGTGCTGAAGCTGGTGTTGCACTTCTTGCACTTGATCTGCATGCGGCAGTCGGCGTGCATGCGCTTGTGCCGGCACAGGTTCGAGAACTGGGTATAAGCCTTGAAGCAGACCTCGCAGGCGAACGGCTTCACCGACGAGTGGATGTGCTGATGCTGCTTCAGACCCGACGAGGTGGCGAACGTCTTGCCGCACTCCGGACACGGATGACTGCGAGCGCCGACGTGATAGGCGCGAATATGACGCTGTAAATTCGATGGGTCGCAGAATACCTGAAACACAAATCCAAAACCAAATCCAATTTGAATAACGCGTGAGTGGCTAGCCTTTTGTCGAGTCGCTGAGCTGCCTGTGGCCTGCTCTGGTTCCAAGTGCCAAATGAAATGAAACTGAAATTAATCAATCATCTGCTGCGGCGGCGGCGGCGGCCCCTAAACGGATCTATGCGAGCGCCTAGACAATGCCCCTCCGCGCTCTCAGATTACGCAAAGGTAACAACAACAACAACAACAACAACTCCACCCACCAGCAGCAGCAGCAGCAGCAACACCTTCGTCAATTATTAACATCAATTGCTACAATTGTCGTAAGCCTGACCATCTCTCCCCCGTGGCCCGCCCTGCGCCCTCCTCAAAGCCGTGACCACATTTGCCGAGACAGCCAAACAGTGACTGCTACACGCTAAACAGTGACTGATACAGTGACTGCTAGCTGTACAAATCAGGGTATATATAAATGGGCTGAGCTTTCAGTAGGGTCCTAATCTATAAACCCTTCCTGCTGAAAATTGTTAATTATAAAAAAGCTGCGACTAAGTTATACGAGCATACAAAAGTTACTTTTTTGGAGCAAATCCTCGCAATACACTGTGACTCTACACGTTCCAACCCTAGTTAAAGTCACAGCGCTAAAGCTTTGTTTTTTCTTTTGCTTTCGGGGCAGGGAAGGAGGGGGGTTGGGCTAACGCAATGACAGATCGAGCCATTCATTTTGGCCCAGGCCGAAGCTGAAGCCGGGCCAGGTACCAGTTTTTCTCACTTAGCCACTTGAAACTTGATTTTGGGTCTTAGCCTCCACCCGCGCTGCGCTGCCTTTTACGAAACTGTTATGCCTAATCATGCTGTCATAATGCGCTACGAATTCATATCAAACGATGATCGAGTCAGCCTTTTTTTTTTGTCTTTTTGTCTATTGGAGTCCATTGGAGAGACACCGAGGCCCGAAGACAAACGGGGCGACACACACAAGAATAGCTCGTGCTATAACTACATCAAATGGATTAGATTCAACTACCTCTCCAAAAAGGCGAAAAACGCCACAAAAGACAGCAACAACAGCAACAACAACCAGCTACAACAACCAGCTACATCTGAAGCTTCAGCCTCGTGGATTAACGTGTAGGTGTTCGAGGCATGCAGGCAGCAAAGGCGACGGCAAGACGAGCTCTTGGTGCTTGGAGCTCCGGCAAAGGTTGGCCTATGGAATGCGATTGTCTGGGATGTTGTGAGGCAGTTGTTTTGCCTCGTTGTTGCTTTTCTACCCAGTTGTTGTTGCTGTTGGTTGTGTGGCGTTAGGCCCGTACGTGGGGTCAGCCAAAGGCGTCTGGAGTAGGGCACTAAAAGATGATGATGTGGAGATCTGGTGCAGGCGGTTGCTGTAAACTGGTTAAAGGCCCAGCCGCACAGCTGCCAAGCCAAGAAATCTATTTCGCAAAGTAAAATACTAATTAAGAGCAACAGTCAGATCCTATACAAGACGAGGAACTCCAAGCAATCGAAGCTCTTGAGCAGACAAATCGAATAAATTCTAAAGCTAGTTATGAAATAAACCTCACTAAGATTTACTTTGCTTACTTAGAAATAATTTAGGAATTTTGTAAAGAACATGAGGGTGAAACCTTTGCTGTTAAGCTAAACAAATCTTATTCTTAGAGTTAGGCCTGGAAGAAAAAACTGCAGGGATTCTGATGACATCCAAAGACTTGCATTCGTAAGAATGTCTCTAAGAAGGAATCTTATTATGATCCTGGTTATTTATAGATTTATCGAATGTGCCGAAATATCAAGGAATATTTCTGAAATGGATATACTTTGGGTTGTCATCCCATTAGGAGCAGAAGCCTTTGGGTCTAACGAGTTAGCTCAGATCCTAAGTATGGTTAGCCTGTTTCGAGCAGCTTGCCAGCAGCTACTCCGTTTCGCTTGGATAGCTGAGGTGGGGCTAGGCGCAAATGGAAAACATGTTAGATCCGTGGCAAATCCCTTTTGTAACGCTTTAAGCCGCCTGCTTGGAAAACAAACAAAGCTGACAGCTGCAAAGACCCCCAGTTCTCTTTTCTTATTATACTATTTTTTTTGGGTTTTTTTTTTTTGGTTTTTTGGGCTGCCCTGTCAATGCTGAACCTGGAGACGAAGCGAAAGTATTTGGCCTTTTATGTGGCACTGGCCAGTTGCGAGTGCCCCCGAGAAGATCGATCAACATTTGTGTTTGGCCTCTCGACTGGCTCCCGTTTATGTCGCAGCGTGTGTCGGCCAGCGGGGACTAAGGGCGGGGCACCACCACAATGCGTGCTACTTACATGCCACCGAAACAATTACAGAGCGCTAAGTAAACTAACTGTAATGCAACGATTGAAATACCGTTCGAAATGCATTGGAAAACAACAACGAGAAGGAAAAAAAAGGGGAAAATCCAAAAGAAAAAGCTTCGAGCTGGTAGCCGAAGACCACAAGATTGTAATCAACATGCCATTAAAAAAACATCTCTTTGCCAGAGTTGTCGAAGCCGCTGTCGATGACAATGACGAAGTGCCGGGGCCCTGAAACGAATCGCTCGGAATCGAATCGAAACGATGCACAGATGGATGGATGGATGGATAGATGGATGGATAGATGGATGGATAGTTCGATGGTCGGTTGGATAGATACCGACATCAAAAAGCTCCTCTTAGGCCCTTTAATTTAACATTGGCATTCAAATGCAACGCGAAGATGTGCAACCACAAGTAAGATTAGCTTAGGCGAGCATGATCGACTAGCAGTTACCCCTGCCTACATACATTATCTGGATTTTCTTCCTTTTTGGCCTGCTCTTTTTCTGACAAATTTATTTCTATTTATAGTCCAATATTTATACAACATTCAGGACTTAGGATTCAGGATTTGTAAGATTTCGGATGAAATGCAGGACCTTCTCCAAGAAGCGAATTATATAATATATATATATGTATATTCCATACGACAACCTACGCACCACAAAAGATATTTATCGATATTTTGGATATGGGAGTAGACTTCTGCCTGTTACATACTTATGCACAAAAGCAGTATAGCCCTTTTGCCCAATCGCAATGAGTCCAGGGTATGATAACAACAAAAGTCTGTTCATTACCCGAGCAACTGACTCAAATGGTCGCTTAAGTGTTTTGGATGAGTACACGCCCTGATTTTGTATTACGAGTCGCGACAGTGCTAGGGAGAGGGGCGGGGGCAGGGGCAGGGGCAGGGGCTAAAAAGAGGCAAGCGACAAGCTGGCAAAGAGGTTTTCTTGGGCCTGCGGCTATTGATCTGCTTGAAATCAAAAGTCTTTAGTTGTGTACCACATACCATACAGACCTGATATAATAATTAATGATCTGATCAGTTGGCCAAGGGCCTTGCCACACACCTATTTGCGTACTTGTTGCGCAGCAAAGTTTAGTTTCTTTGTCACTTGTGACCAAGATTCGGCAGAGGGTTTAAAGTCTTTTCTTTAGGCTCAATAGTTAATACGAGTAGATGAGGATGTCTCTCTTTCGCAATGCAGCTGCAATGCGAGTGCGTGCTTTAAATCATTTCAAGCTTAAACTCGTTGCGAATTATAAGGCTTTACGCAAGCATTTGACAGGCATGCTTTGCGCCTTTTCAATCGTTCTAAGCTTAAGCTCATTGCGAATTATAGCGCACGCTTTAGCATCGCAAAATATTAAAATCTTAATCTGACCTTCTCACTTCATATACTTTTCTACTCTCCTTCTACTCTGCGGTTCGAGCTTTGCTCTCTTCAATTACTCTTTTAAAATGAACACTTACCTTGGAGCAATTTTCACAGGAATATTTCCTTATGTTATTATGGGCGATCGCGCCGTGTTTGATCAGCAAAGGACGATGGGAGAAGCGTTGGGCACAGAGCTCGCAGCCGAATTCGCCGCGCTTGAAGTGATGCGCGCCCACCAGATGATCGTCAAGGCTGCAAAAAAGATAGGGTATAAAGTGTCATGAGCGAGGATATTAAAGTAATTCCTTTTGTTGTTTTTTTTCTGGTTGGTGTGGGCACACTTTTCTTATCGTTGTCGCTGTCATCAGCAAATGAAATTAGCATTTGTGGCAGTTGGGACAAAAGCTCTGAACAATCTGCTCAATCAGAGTCATGTGCGTCAATTCACACGACCCAATGCCCAGCCCCTACCCTGACAGCTAGCCAGCTACTTTGTTTGTTGTCCAACACTGCGGGCAATACGCCCACCCACACACACAAACACACACACGCACACACACACACATGGACAGGCGCCTCCTGCCTTTGGCGTCAATTAGTCAAATGATGTTCAATATTTAATATGCGACGCTGATAAGCGATCGCGCCCTGCAACAGCTGCGGCGGCCAATGAGTGTCCTCTGCAGAGCCCCTAACCGCCCCGCCCGCCCCTTCCCTGGGGTGCCCTTGATTGTGGAGCAGCGAGTGCGATGCTTATCGCCGCCGCCGACGCCGCCGTCGCAGCGCGTGGGAGGAGCAACTGTCGACAAAAGGCGGACACATTTTTAGCATATTTTTTTTTCTCGATTTTTCTTTCGTTCGTTTTTGTTTTTATTGTGATTTTTGTCATCGACATGGAAGAGTTGACGGGGCCAGTGCTTCAATCCTCTTGTGCGTTTCAAGTGTGGGCGTTTGTTTGCCAACAACAACAACAACAACAACAACAACAAAGGTAAACTATGCATGTTCAACATCAGATAAATTGCAAAGCCTGACGGACCCAGCGACACGCAGGCAACGAGCAGCGAGAGAGAGAGAGCGAGAGAGAGAGAGAGAGAGAGTGCAACAGAGCTTGCTCGCATTGCTTCTCCATTCACTGTGAGGGCTTCTCATCTAAAATTCAATAAATCACACACACACACACACACACACACACACACACACTGATAAGTACCAGTGTCACTTTGGCCACCCGCTTGCTGCCTGGGCTCTATCCCGCCTCCCCCTGCCCTGCCTAGCACTAGACCAAGTCAAAGCAAAGCGCACTTTAGCACTTGAAAAAAAAAATAAATAACAAATAACGGAGGGGCGAGAAATGTAATTTTCATGTTGTTGTTGTTGTTGTTGTCGCAATGCAAAACATTTGTAAATATTGTACAAAAGTTTTGCATTAAATATTGTAATTTAAGTTGATTAAAGATCTCTTTAGTTTGAAGTGCTTAAATATAATTGATGCCATTAGAAATGATGAACGCAAAGGAACTAGTACAGTTATTAAATAGATGAACTAGTTCCCTTTGATAATAGCTGTAATCATTGATGCCAGATAAAGGTGAACACACAGGAAACTAGTTCACTTTTTTAAAATGTTTTCAATTATTTTCGCCACCTTCAGATGAACACAGTTATTTAATAGAATTTATAAACGATTGTGCAAGATCTAAATACATAAAAATGAACTAAGTGTTTCAATTAGGTCAACTTATAAAATGTTAAAGACATTTTTCAGCATAAGGCTTAGTACAAATGAACTAGTTCCCTTTCAATGAAGGTATTTTTGCCAATATAGCTCGCAGACTAGTTCACATTTGGTAAATATAGTTTAAGGATTATAAAGCTAAGCAATAATGCATCTTTTCAATTCTTTCGAATGAGACCAAAGTCTAATTATAATAGTTAAAAGTGAACTAGTTCTTAAATTGCTACAATATTAATAGTTGACATATGAAATGTGATATGAATATGCTCCGCTACGAATTTCCCAATTGGGAATATATATAAACTAAATAATATAAACTAAAGGAACCATCTTTTAGTTAGTACAGGTCGAAGGGGAAGAGGCGAGGAAACCTAATTATTATAAAAAAGCCACAAATAAACGCGAGTTGCCAAAAGTCTAAAAATATCTAAAAGCAAATAGATCAGAAAACCTTTCGTTGGCAACTCTCACTTTCAAGTGTTTGGCAACGCGGCCGACGCCGCCGCCGCCGCCGTTTTAATGGCTTTTTTATTGGCCACACTAAATGGGTATTATCAATGGGTATTATCGACTCTTAATTAAGATAGCCGATGCCGACGCTGCGGTTCGGGCGTTTAGCAACAATTGGGAATAGTTTTTAAGCATATTTTTTTTGTCTTTTGGTTTATTTTTTGCTGTTCGCCTCAAGCCGAATGCGCCTTGCCCACAATTCTTTGGGTAAGTTGGAAGCTAATTGGCAGCTTGTTTTCAGCTAACATTTATGAGTTGTTGTTGTTTTTGCTTGATTTGATTTAGTTTATGGTTACTTTTTACCCCTCCTCATCTTAAATGCCAAAGCAATTTGCGGACATTCTCTGGCGGCGCCCAAAAAATATATATACTTATATAGAAACTGTGCGTTTCCAGTTCGATTTTGCGAATCGTTGTTAATTATATAAAATTGTCGGGCTGCGCTTACCGTTCTAGGTCCGTATAGACATTATCACAGACCTCACAGCGTATATCGAATCCGTTCTCGTCGTCTGTGAAATCGTTGTCGCCCTGGCTATTTAGCGAGGAGTTTTTCTTCTCTTTGGAAAATTCGTCGCCGCTGTAAAAGCCTGAAAAACAGATTGAAAAAGCAAATTTAAGGAATTATTAAGGGGAAATTTAAAAGGAAACCTTATTCAACTTTAAAATATCTTTAAGCCCAGTTTTCTATCGATTGCATTTCATAGAAGAGAACATTTCAATTTTTACAAATTTATAGACATTTTTTAATATTGTTTGAGCTTTCATTTACATTTCGATGCTCAGCTAATTTTCCTATAAATTATCATTTTAAATATATATTAAAAAGTATTTTCTCAAATGTTGTTCCATTTTATCGCAAAGTTTTTCTGAAATATTTGTCCTGATTTAAATCTTTCAACTTTTTCAACTTTTATTTTTGTTTTCAAATTATATGTAGCTTTTTTTTTAAATATTAAATAAAATATTTAATAGAATTTTTTAAGCAGATTCTTTCAAGGATTCACGACACTCACACTTTGCTTGAGACTTCTTCGCTGGACGCTTTCAGACTGATCCGAGAGCTGATGATATTGTGATGGTATATAGATTATTTTAGTATATGGGTTAACAATCTAGGGAGCACTTGACACAACCGTTCGGGTTCGCGTTTGAGGAACAAGTGTGTCGCACTGGGCGCATTATGCCGCCGAGCTAATGTTTTATTTGCTCGCTAACAATCTGCGGAAGGACTAGCCAGGACGCACTGGCATATGAACAGCACACACACACACACACACACACAAACACACACACATACAAATGCAGACACGCAAACACTTAACACAAAATTGGTGGCAGCGACCAAATCGTGTGCACTCATATAGCCTCATATACGTTGGCTTGACGTTGAATAGATAATTGTTACCAAAATGAAAGTAAAGGCAAGCAGATAGAGAGAGAGAGAGAGAGATAGGCAGAGAGAGGGAGAGGGAGGGAGAGGTCCAATGACAATACCGAGGGGAAATGACTATCAAAACGGACGGTGGACAGCGGGCAGCTCGTCGTGAACTTGGACAACCACCAGGTGACACACACACACACAGACAGACACACGCACAGGTGAGCAACAGTAGCAGTAGCAGCAGCAGACCCTTAACCCTGCTGCTGGCCAAGAATGCAGTCTAAGGGATGACAATGACCAAAGATTATGCATGCAAACACATCCAGAGAGGGGTGGGTGTTGTTCCCGGTACCGGTCCCGGTCCCGGTCCGGACTCGCTTGGTTAGCGGTTAGCTTCGGTTCCGTTGGACTGATTTTCAGTTTCAGAGTCATATAGCACCTTCTACCCAAAACATGGGCACAGGTGTTGCCTCTCAAGGCGGCCCACAGTCCTCACAGTCCTCAGACTCGGCAGCCCACCCTCTCGCTCACCCACGAGGGTTGACTCGCTGATGAATATGTATGCCTCTCCTCGACCTCGTCCTCGACTGTATAATTGCGGGTCAAAAGTTAATTTTTCAGCGAGTGCAATATGCTCAAAGAGGGCAAGAACTTCGACTCCTGACTTCCAACTCGCGACTCGCTGAGTCAAGGATTCCCACATAAAGTTCCTTATGGTCAATTGTCGTAAGCGTGGGATAGCGGGCGGCTTTTTCTCACCCTCCTTCTGGGCAGGCGCAACGTCAGCTGGCCCACAGATAAGACCGGAGGCCTGAGAAAACTCTAAAGTAGCCAGCCGGGCGGTGGGTGGGGCAGCTCGAAAGTACCAACCACATGCTAAGTGCCAACCTTCAAAGTTATTCTTTTAGATGCATTTCAATCGTGAGAACACATTCAAATTAACTCAAGTTCTTATAGAGCCCATATCCTCCAATGTTCAGTTCTTATGATTATACTAGAAAAATGTCTACATTTATTTATATATATAAATATGGATATTCTTAGATATTATTTCTTTGGCAAATTGTTTATGAAGAAATTTATGGAACTCTTCAGATATCTAAAAGCCTACTTTCAATTATTCCAACTACAAGCCAGTTCGAGTACGGAACCAAAAAAAAAAAAAACCAAAAGCAAGCTCAAGCTCGCAAGATACAAGAACTCATATTACGACCGATTATTTCTATGGCAGGTATATTATATATTGATTCGATTCGGCTGATTTCTTTCTGCAAAAGAAAGACGCAGCTATGCAGAGCTCCTATACAATTGCTGGGAGATAATTGAGAGGCTATGGACTGACACTGATCGAGAAAATATATTCTATATGCTATCTACAAAGTATATAAAACCCTTTACGATAATGCATGAACTGTTGAAATGGAAAACTTGCTGCATGAACTGAATCTGAGAGCAGGGCATTGCCTTGAACCATTTCGAACCTTTATATATCAGACCCTTGATATATCTTCAAAGTTTTTCCCCCCAATCTTCAGCCAGTATTTATGTGCATTTAATTGAGCTGCACTCGAAGTGCAAAGCCTCTCAATTCTATGCTAATCTATCAAATGCGTAGACCACGCGCTGACTCTCTATCAATTCCTTGTCAATGGGCATTAACCTCAACTCCGGCTGGGACCCTACTTCTCCCCTGTTACCTACCCCCATTCCGGCCCAGTCTGTTGCACATGCAGCTCAATCCTTTCACGCCTTTCACCCAGTCGCAGCTGTCGAGGCTATCCACCTGGCCAGATTGATTTACTCCACAGCGCGCGAGCCGCTGACAATTCAATGGAGGCGGGTTTTAGCAAGAAGTTGTTGCAATCAGGATGCCAGAGAGGGCGAGAGGAGAGGAGTGAGAGAGAAGGGTGGGGAGGGGTCTGACCCTGAATCGAAACGCTAAACGGAAGCCAAAAACTGTTGACAAATGATTGATTGAATTATTTACACCTTACGACTACTGTGGCAAAAATCAAAGTTAGATCCGCCTGCTAATCGATTTGGCAGCCGGTCAAAGTGAAAAAAAAACACAACTCAGAAATAAAAAAAAAAAGGGTTCGGTCGCTTATAAAGAAAAAAAAAAACAACACACTCCTAATGATGCCCAAATTGACACACGATGATCATTTAGCTGAAGAAGCCAGGTTTTTGGATTTCGGTTTTCAGTTTTTAGATTTCGATTTAAATACCCTGAACCATTTGAAAATAACCTAAAAGGGTATGCTGCTTTGCTGCAAAGCTATATAACAGGCAGCAGGAAGCAGGTTCGAACCCAAAAGTATATAGATTCCTTATAGAGGTGAGAATGAGAATGAATGCTTGAAATGGAATATCTATTAATTCTAATTACAAACTCTTGTTTCATTTTCATTTATCGATAAATATCGATTTTGAGCTGAGCCTCATTCTCGTCTGTCTCTGTAACCTAGTCGAACTCGAAAACTACTAAAGCTGGAGACTTCAAATTTGAAATATATATTCTCCTGGCGCATAACGCAGTAGGAGCTTATTGCTAGCCATAATAACTCCTTTTATTTTCATAAGATCGATAAATATCGATACATTGATATTGTTTTTTGAGCACAACTCGAAAACTATGAGAGCTACATGCACCAAATTTGGTATGTAGACACTTTAGCATGCCATATTTAAGTCTTGATTATTTGATTATGATCGAACTATAGATGCCGAAGTTAGGCTGGTCTAGGAGAAAGAACTTGAATGTATAGAAGAAGGAGCTTGAATGTATGCATGCTTGACTCAGTGAATAGGGTATCTGTTAGTCAATCACAACCGATTAAACCGCGCTCATTGGCTGCTCAGTTTTCGTTTAGGTAGTTTCGTTAACTCGGCATATAACATGCCAGCTCATTAATCATCTATCAGCTTTGTTGGCGACAATGTCATGTGTGTGTTGTTGTTGTGTGTGTGTGTGTGTAGCAGCTAAGTTTTCGTTTTGGGCTTGGTCTTGGTCTTGGTTTTGCTCTTGGTCTCAGTCTTGGTATTGGCGTGTGCTCCCGCCCGATCGGACTGGCAATTGTTAATCTTTGATTGGTCGATTGAAGTCGCGCCGCGCGCTAAGCTGAAAGCCATCTCAAAGGTGGCTTAATGTTTGTTTTTTGTTAGCTTGTTGTTTTTTTTGTTTTTCACTTTATACATTTCTGTGGCCTCCTGATGAGGTTTTTTGTCACTTTGCAGTTGCGCGAGGCGTCACAGACAAAAAACAAGCCAAGCGCCTGGCTAGAGAATTGGATCAGCATTGCGATTCAAACAACTCAAGAGTGTGACCAGAGTTTACTTAAATTGAATACATTGAGTAAAAACTCTGCTGATGGATGCCCCAATTAGGCGGACAGCCCGCTTGGGCGGACATTTTATTGCGGTTCAGGCCACAGCCAATCCCCTCTCTATGAAGCGCACACTCCCAGATCGTACAGAAATTACCCAACACTGGCAGTCCACCCAAGAGAGTGTACACTATATATATATAGTCTATTGATCCTCAGAAGAAGTGCTTAGTTAGTATGGCTAAGCCCAATGAGGGCGTGGCAAATAGGTTAAAATCTAGAATCTCTATTAGTTATAGAACAACATTTGAACTAAAAGCTTCTGCAGAGCGCCTCCAAAGAGGGATTCAAGAATCTAGAATATAGTTAAAATGCATAAATATGCAATATATATAGAATAGATATAGAATAGATACAGAATAATAAAAATATAGAATAGATAAATATATCTTCATAGATTTGACTGCCAGCCTGTTTCAAGCTGTTCTCTTTCATTGTTCTCGCTTTAAGGCGAACCTTATAAAAAGAATCCAAACACTTTATAGCTAGTTTTAAAATACATATTAAGAAAACCACAGCTATATTCTTGAACCTAGATATTGACATAGATATAAAGAAATCTGGCAAATATTGAAGCGTATTATGCAATTTTTAAGATAATTAATTTCCTATTCCAATAGTCAAATGAATTCTTGATTTATAATATATATATCAAATCTTTAAAATAGACAATCCGTTATATTTGTAATTGGAATCATTCATAAATTCAAATTCAATCTAATATATTTTTTTCCAAACAATATTCCCTTTCGAGCGCTGCAAGTTCCTTTACATTTAACATTTATTTCATTTTTCCCATTCAAATTCAAATTCCTGCGTTAATTTGAAATTTTGTAACGGTCAGTTTTGTGTTGCCCTCAGTTGGAGTTAACCAGCGATGCTTGGCCTTTGACTTGTGCTACAATTTCAACCACACTTTGCCCCTTGGCTAACCCCCGGTTCGAGGTAATAAAACTTATTCTTGCATCTGGTATCTGGTATCTGGCAGGGCACACACTCCCTGCAAGGACCTGCCGTGTCTTGTTCGTGTGCCCAACGGGCCGTAAAGTGAAAACGGAACAGTTCCGAGTGCTTTGGGAGGGAGTGCACGACTAGAAGCTACCCGACTAAAAAGGAGTTTCCCACTTAACTTCGGCATTTGCAGTCCGATCGCATTGAAAATTTCAGGGCATAAATCAAACATATTCAAATGTGCATATCCCAAAGACCAAGGATTTAGACCGAAAAGTACTTTTGCTTGGGGTAGGTTAAAGTGAAATATGCAGGATCGGTATATAAGTAATATACCCCTTTTGCTAATCTGAGTTTACAGAGCATAAAAATACGTTAAAACGTGAGCAGCGAGTCCTTGGCACAGGTGTGCGCATATATTTCCATGGAAAGCGAAAACACGAACTTTAATTGAAAAGCAACGCGACAGAGCTTGGGCCAGATTAAGCCAGGCGCATATAGCATAATATTTATATGTATTTATAATAACCATATGCTAATATCCATTACGCATTCAAATTTTAAGCTGGCATCAAAAGCAGTTTTCACAGAGGGAAACAGATTTGATGCGTGATAAAAAATAAATATTTGAAAAGTTGAAAAGCCAAAAGAACAAAGCCCTGGGAATTGTCAAATGAGACGTGTTCGTAAATCCCACATGTTTAGAGCCAAACACGAATTGGGATTGGGTCCACCCTAGCGTTAGGGTTTCATTGGATTAGGCTTAAATTAAGCGTGCGCCTGCGGATCATTTGCAGCCCGCTTTTTCATCTCTCTCTCTCGCTCACTCTCTCTCTTTATTCCCTGCCCATTTTGATGGATCTCTAATGAAATTATCAAACATTTTAATAACAAATGAAAACATGTGCGGTTGCCGCAGATTGCATGGGCGCAGGCGCGGCGGCAGGACCCGCAAAATCAGTCAGAGGGCTGATTGCAGCCCTTATAAGCCCAAGGGATGCCCTCCCTCTTGTTGTTGTTGTTGCTGCTGCTGTTGCTGATGACGATGATGATGATATCATGTTGTCGTCGCGGCTCGTGCCAGCGGCTTTGTCACGCGCATTTCGGACTAGCTATTGTTCGGCTTAATTTGCTGCCCAGCCGTATTATAAATATATATATATATATAACATATCCTTCACACAGCCTGCATGCATCCGAAACTGAGCTAGAGATGTGCGGCAACTAAGCTAGACATATTGTAAGCACATACGCTCCTATGCCAACTTCATAATATCAATTAATATCGATTGCGAGACTTGGTTTTTTGGGCATAACTCGAGAATTAAAAGAGCTAGCTTTACCAAACTTGGTGAGTGTTTTTAAGCTAAGCATCTGCAGATAAGGAATATTTCACTTTTTAAATAACTACTCGCGTTTTCTATAACATTAAAGACAAACGCGTATTCTTTAAGCTACAGCCTTGCGCCTTGGTATATACACATTTTTGCTAGCTACAATTAGATACTGAAATTTTCATTAAGATCGAACCTCAAACAGCCAAGTTACACCGGACTGCATGCCCCCATAGTAAGAGATAAAGGACGTGCGTTTATAGGGAAAGCTGTCAGAATCAGAGCTGAACGGAACGTCATGCGCGCTCTTCTAGCGCATTCTTTTACTATTTTCGTGTATTTTCTTTCAATTTTCGTGCTTCTGCTGAACCGATACTTGCGCAAGAGTCACGCGCCCATCTCTAAGCTGAACACTTACCGTTATCACGATCGCTGCGATCATCGCTGTTGTTGTTATTGTTGTTATTGTTGTTGTTGCTGCCGCTGCTGCTGTTTGTTGCCGCAGCGGCCGCCGCCGCCGCCGCTGCCGCCGCCGCTGCTGCTGCGCCGCTGCTGCTGCTGCCCGCAGCGCTGCTGTAGATGAAGCTGTCGCTGATGTCGTAGGGGGTTTTGGACCTGGCATCGACCACGATTTCCGCGCCTGCATTCACGTCGCGCTTCGTCTCGTACCACAGCTGGAGGGTGAGTGGGAAAATGCACATTAAAATTTTTCAAAAATTATCCTCAATTTGTTTTGGGCTCAAATTTTACGCACATAGCCGGCGGTTATGAAATTCCTTAAATTAGCCTCTTCGATTTCGGCGCTCGGCGCGGCGCGTATTTTTTTCAGCCATGTGGCCACATCCGCCGATGGCTCCAGCCAGCCATGGAACAGTGGTCCGGCGATAACCTGAAATTAAGCAAATATTTTATTTAATTAAAAATGCATTCAATTTTTTTTTCAAATTAACTAAATATTTGTATGGAACTGCTGGCGCCATCTGTTGACTGCGCAGGCACGTAACTGTGCTAAGTGTTATATAGAGCATTGCTTAGTGCAGACACAAACCTATAGCGTTGACCGCCACCAGCAAGTGAGAGCGTCAAATAGTAGTAGATTTGTTATCAAATAGTAGTATTTAGTGCAAAAAGGTAGCAAATTTGCGGAAAATATATAAAAAGTAGCAAGTTGTCGGAGTAGAAAAAACAAACATTTATGATTTATGGATACAGTAAATGTACATGACTATTAATAATAATTCGTATTATCTATCGTTAATTCATATAAGTATATTTATATTTCTATAATCTATTCGCTTTATAAGATGTTCAACTTTCTGAGCGCTCACTGTACTATTTTTTGCTGTTTTATTTTGACTAACTGTTATAATAAGGCCAATTGAAGGGAACAAAAGTCGAAAGCTTTCTAAACACAGCATGACGTCACGTCCCTCGCCCCCGCCGGCTGATTGCCAGCGTCTGCTGTGCTCAAGGTCAATTGCAAGCCGCAAAAAAAAAAAAATATTGCAGCGACAACAAAAACAACTACACTAACAACAACAGGAGCGAAAAGAGAGCCGCCGACAGTTTTTGTATGCAAAATATAAGCAGCGCCGTCTCAGCGACGGCAACAACAAGAACAACAGCAAAAAGAACAACAATAAAGCGCCGCTAAATACGCATAATTTATACAAATCGCCGACTGCGGTTTGGCAGCCAAAGACGCTGCGACGCCAACAGAAGCAGCAATGCAGCAGCAGCAGCAGCAACAGCAGCGAAAGCAGCAACAACGGCAGCGAAATGACTTGCGCTTACCGTTACGCCGCCGCAGTCAACGCCAGCCGCCGTCAGGCTCTTGTCCGACAAGTCGAATGGAAAAACGGCGCTTTACAGAATTGGTTTTTTTTTTTTCTTTCTTTCTTTATTAAGTGCTGAGCGTCTGCGTGCGTGCATGTGTGTGTGTGTGCTTTTGAGTGGGAGAGTCTGCAGAGTTTGGGCAGCGCTGCGGCAGCAAGCGTGCTGGGCAGAGCTTCGAGAGCACGAGAGTGGGCGAGTGCTGTGTGTGCATGTGTGTGTATGAGTGTGTGTGTGTGAGCATATGTTTGTGCACGCTCCAAAAATTAAGTTAACAACGCTTCAAGTGCTTGCGCCGCGGCTTATGCAAAGAATTATTTGAAACCAACTTTTTATCGAGGCACACACACACACACACACACACACGCGCGCATGTACAACATTTATTTGTATTTATATGCATTGGCAAGCATTTTTATAAAATAAAATTCAAGTTGCGGTTTACACATGAGTGCAGCAGCTGTGTGTGTGTGTGTGTGTGTGTGTGTAACTGTATGTGTGTGTGTGTGTGCGCGCATTTATGGTCAAGTGCGGTTTGTAACGATATGTGAAAGGTGTGTGCGAGTGTGTGTGTGTGTGTGCGTATGTCGAGCGAGTGGGACTTCAATTAACGAAGAGTGTATATGTATGTATGTATGTAAATGTTATATACGTAAATTAAGCCAAATCCGATAGAAGATAGAAAAGCGATAGAAAGGCGATACTTTCGCAAAAATAAGAGTGTTGCATAAAGCGAAAAATTGATTTTGGTATGTAATCATTTTCGTATGCAGAAATAAATGTAAATGTGAAGTTTGTGAAGTATGTAAAAGATGAGAACCAATAAATAGGAAGATACAAAAGCGATAAAAAGGCGATAAATTTGTTAAAAAAGTGTTGTATAAAGTAAAAACATGCTTTTGGTATGTACTTTTCAATTGATGAGTATTATTCATATAAGAAATCGTTTCCATTTGATGCCGCAACTGCAAACATGAGCGAATCGTACACAGAGATTAGCATTAGTTCAGAACGGAAACTGCAATACGAGTCAGCCACTAAAAGATAGAATCATAAAGACATCCAACAGATACAGATATAGATAACAAGGCTAAGGAACTGTGCAACATGCCAAGGAAACTGACGGCTGTGCAGTTATTCGAGATCAGCGCCAAGTTGTTGTTCCTGAAGGGCTAATCCCTGAAACAGGCCGTCGGCACAGAGCCAGGTCCTGCTGCTGCCGCTGCTGCTGCTGCCGCTGCTACCGTTACCCGCTGCCACACAGGCTATTCATAAGTTTATTAAAAAAAGAGGCCACAAATAGGCACGAAAAACATGACACAGTCAATGGGCAAGAAAAATATTTACGCGCCAGAGATAATCTCTGGAAAGTGTTGGGTTCACACCACGAGCACCAGGAGCAGGGGCTTCAAATTGCCAGAGCTGCAGATACAGATACAAATACAGCTACAGCTACAGATACAGATACAGATAGAGCCAATGTATCTGTCAAAACGGAAATGTGAACGAGAGAAAAGTGCGCTTGATTTGAGGATCATCTAGAGCAAAAATATAATAATGAGCGAGAGTGGGAAAGGGAGAGGGAGAGAGAGGGAGAGGGAGACAGGGACTGGGATCAGCGCGAGGACTGTCAACGTGTCCTTTTGCCAATTTTCAGTTGCCAGAGCTCGAGTGGCAACAACAATAATATTGTTGCAATACCCGACTGACAGACAGAGATACTTTCGCCCAGGTAAAGGCAGCGCTACCTTTGACAATTGTCAACTCGGCTCTAGGCGCGATAATTTGATTGGATTGTCTGTCAGTTTGTCTGCCTGCCAGAAGCTGAGCCAAAGTGTCAGTTGACCGACCGACGGACCGACTGAATGACAATCAATCGAAGGGTTCGGGCGCGTCGCAAACTAATTGGAATCATCGGGACCGTGCCTCAACTTAAGCCTCATTTAGGGTGCACTTTGTGGATTGGCCCGGTGTGCGACCAGGAAATTAGCTCTGGCCAAGGATTAGGCACATTTGACTGACAATCCGAGCGTGTGTGTACCCTCCCAGCCGCACGGCCTAATCAAATCTATTTCCAATCGTTTGATTTTCTGCCCAAAAAAAAAGCAAGAAGAAATTGAAATTCTCGCAATTTTTGTGCAATTTTCGCCAACAAAAATTTCACGCGCAGCTTTGATGGGATTAAATTTCCCAATTTCCCAAAAAAAAAGCGGGCAAAACGGAAATTGGAGACGATTTTTGGACAGAAATTCGCACATATGCGAAAGGATTATGCCGGCCATTTATTTGATATAGATATCATTTTCACGGCAAACGATTCGCAATTAGCCGGAGAAATTCTCCAATTGCGGTTTTTCTTTTTTTGGCTTAAGCGCAAGATTTATGGATATAATGAGGAGTAATAAATATATTATAATATATATATAGATCACAGCGCATATTTCCGTCTGTATGATAATGCTATCGGCTCGCTTCTGGCTAATGATAAGCTCTTGATTTCTGAGAACTATTTAAGTTGTTTGCTTTAATATAATCAGAATTGAGAGAATTAACTATTGTTAAACGAGCGCAAGTCAGAGAAAAGCCACGAAATGAAAAAGAAATCGAGCCATTATCTCTTTATGTATATATGAACAATCAGCATATCTTTCAAAAATTATATAATTTCCAGATATATATTCTTTGGCACGTCATTTTCTTGTATTTGAATAGAGAGAAAGATAGTTTATAGACAGATGAATAGACAGATGGATAGACAGATAGTCTATACTATTTTCATTTCTAGAGAACTCAGTAGTCGCTGCAGCTACTAGGAATTATTTGGCAGCTGTGCTTTATATGGAGTATAGAGATCAGGTAAACTTGGGTGTACTCACCTCCCAGGCCAGATGGCGATCGCTGGGCTGCTGGCAGAGGCGCATGGGGAAGGGTCCGTAGCGCGTGCCGCGGGGCAGATGTGTCTTGGCATAGACGCCAGTATCACGTATATCCAGATCACAGACGGGTTCGCGCAGGCGCGCCATTTCCAGCAGGAACGCCTGCGCCTTGTCATTGAACAGTTGCTCCATTTGGGCGCCGGCAACGGAACCGGAACCGGAACCGTTGCTGCAAGCCGAAGCCGAAGCAGAGGCTGAGGCAGAGGCGGAGGCGGAGACAGAGGCGGGCGGCGAACGCGGCAGCTGCCGTTGCAGCAACTGCAATTGTGGCAACTGCGGCGGCTGCGGCGGCGGCTGCTGCTGCTGCTGCAGCGCTGCTGACGGCGGGGATATCGTGGGCGGCAGATGGCGGGCGAAGGTGTCCTCGGGCCTCAGATGCGCCGGCGGCAGTGGACCAAAGGCCGTCGCTGCGCCGCCGAGATCCAGATGATGATGGTGATGATGATGATGGCGCACGACGCTCGGATCGTAGTCGTCGCCGTTAGAGCCTGCCCAAACAAATAATCGATTAGCGATTAACGATATACGATTAACGATTAACGATTTACGATAATAGTTTGAACTTTGTTCGAGTGGCCCATCAAGATGCAATTGCTCAGCGACTGTCAGTCCGCAAATAGAAAACGCTTTTAGATAAAGCCCTGTCAAAGACAACACACAGGCACACACGCACACACCTAGACACACCTGCTGTGTTATCATCTGTTATCGGAGTTGTCATCGCTGTTTAATTTGGGTGTTCGGGTGCCTCTATCTCATTGAATTTTGCAATTGTTGTGCACTTCAAAAGTGTCGAGCGCGGAGGCAACCCAATTGGACACGGTCTATCATCGATTATCTGTAGTGGGTGCCCACTGTGCGTGCGTGCTTGTGTTTATAGCTCACCTGTAGATCGAATTACCTGGATTGTGTTTTTTTATTGCTTGTTGTTATGCAGCCTGTGCAAACAATGTCTTTGAACTGAATGCCAAGCGTAACAATTCGAAATATTTGTTTAACTATTTTGTTTATTTGCAATATTAAATTTATTTTTTTATAATATTTTCCTTTTCTATTTCTGCATTTGTTTTCTATTTATTTCGAAAGATGTGACTTGTTCAGCTGTTGTTTATCAAATAAATAGACAAAACAACAGAACAACGATTCCCCGAACCAGACTAGACATTTGAGATGACATTTAACTCAGCGATAGATGTTTCCCCAAATGATATTTTATAGCTTTTCTTATTTGTTTATTTACTTTCTTCTCATAATAATAAACTTCTTAATGTGAAAATATGTGAATTGATATTTGGCTACGCAATTAAATGCCACAAATTTCCTTAATTTCGATCTTGGGTGAAATATGTAAAATCTTTAATAGAATTTTCAAAAGTAAATATTTTGTCTACTCTCAGCAAAAACTCCACTGAATCAAAGCTTGATACGAAGACACCTTTTATCATAGCATCTTCTTTAATCTAGAGGATAAATAAATAATTTGATGTTTCAAACAATATGTAAAATTCATTATAAGAATGCGTAAAGCCTACTCATATGATAATAATAATAAATTACTAAATTATTATTATTACTATATCAAAGCATATTAAATTCATTTGATGAGAAGGAACTTAATTTTTAATTCAAAACTATATTAAATTCATTTTAAGAATGTAATATATTGTGTTATATTATTTTTATAACTTTTTCGGAGCATATTATTTTACAAAAAATACTTGATTTATATTCGATCAAAGAATCTGCAGGGCACGTTCGCATTACGCGGAGAAGCCTTTAATTATTTTAACTTCAAAGCATTTTTTTTTATATTTAGAACAAATCTCAATATATATTCAGGTAAATATTGAATTAATTATAAAAATATGTCCTTAATATGCTTTATGCTCAATTAATTAAGTATACATATATAATATTTAGTTCTTTTAAATCTTACTGCAGAATTTATGCAAAGCTAAAGTGCTTGAAGGTTTCAAGCCAAACCGACTCAAGCCCACAATTCCAATCAATTTTTCAATGTGAACTAAAACTAAAACCAGTTGCAACTGAACCGAAAGGAAAGGGAGATTTAGCTCGAAAATAATAATCAATTTAGGCTCCAACTATTCCAAATATGCTACAATCCAATTGTGGACGAAGATCATATTTAGCGGAAATCTTTTTGATGCGAATATTATTCAAAATTTAAAATGGAAACTTTGCGACAAGCTGAGAATTTAGCCAAAAACTGGATTTATTTATGTGAAAAAGCAGTTGCACGAACCAAAGCGCAAGGCAGGTTGCTGGTTCGAACCGTCAAACGAAGAAGCGACCATTAATTTGGTATATTATTAAAATATATTCAATCTCAAGCTCGAACTAAAGTCAAGAACTTAAACTGATGCCCAGGCAGGACGCTGGTCCGAACCGGCGACCACAAACATGCAAACATATTCGTTATGTATAATATTCTCAATATATTTTTCAACTTAAGCTCACACTAAAGTCACGAACTTAAGCGGAATTCTGTGAGTTTCGCGGTCTTTGTAATTTATTTGTCTATTTGTTTCTTAGCCCACAAATGTCGGAACTATACAACCCTTGGCACACACTCTTGAGCCCACAGAGAAGCACACACAAACGGAGCTAATCATGAAAAAAACACTTGTCCGAAATGTTGCACAAATTACGCACCGATTATTTATTTATTTGTTGCTCTTGTTGTTGTTGTTGTTGTTGTCGTTGTTGTTGTCTTTGTTGTCTGGGGCTTGTACCTACCTACCGCCTTATTTAAACACTTGAAACTAAATCGTAATTTGAGCTGTTAGACAATATATGACAAGCGCTGTCCAAGTTACAGGCCAGCAAATAGCCAAGATAAGAAGCCAAATGAAAACGAGAACGGAACGGAGACCGACAACGAAAACGAGAGCCCGAAAAAAGATATCAGCCAGTCAACACACGCACACACACATAGAGAGAGAGAGAGAGAATACACTGAAACGGTAATAGGAATATATCATGCCGAATGGCCAGTTGATAAGTATCTGCCATATAAATAAGCCGCAAACACACGCAACTGGCAAATGGTTTACCGAAGATCTGTTTGTTTAGCCCAAATACGTATCCTCGGCTAGCTGACAGGTTTCGCACTTGCTTGGCACACGCTACGATCCGATCGGATCGAGGACTCGAACGCCCGTCGGTTTCAGACCCGATCATCGAGCTAGTATATTCGTCTGGCCTGGGAGCATTATATATATATATATATATATATGAGTAGTTGATAGATTAGAGTACTCGGTATCAGTTGGTTTTCTATTCTATTCTTTTTTTTGGGGTAGCTTCCTCTTTCGGTTCTTTATGACTATTTATTATTCACATCCACTTGGAAACATGTGTTTTGGCTGCAGTTCTTTTTATTTGGTTCTGTTTGGGGTCTCTGCTAATTAGTTTAGTTAATTACATTTGGGATTGGTTTTAAACTGTTGGAAGCTGCGCTTTGTTTTGATAACATGCCAAACGTGAGTCATTCGAGTTGAAAGCAGTTTTACAGTATTGCGTTAGGTAGTTTTTCTTTCACCCCTTTTCTTTTCGCATATTTTAGGCAAACAAGAGTATCTCAAGTATCTAACTAGGATCTCATGTTGTTTCAGTGTTTTTTTTATGGTTTACTAAGTATCTTTAATATGACTGGCTGAAGTGAGTGCATGAAAAAATCACAGTTCTCTTTCCAAAGATATATTTTTTATAAAGTATCTATAAGATATTTGAAATGAGTGCATGAATAATTCACGGTTCTTTTTCTTAAGATACAATATAAAAAGTATTTATAATATATTTAAAGCGGTTTTTTTTCTAAAGATGCTCTGTGTAAATTATCTGTCATATATATACATGCATATTCATGGATTTATCATCCTTGAATTCCATATAAAGAATCTGTTTTATATTTTTATGAAATTTATGCTTAAGTCATTGTCTAAATTATCTGCATATATAAGTTTACTTATTATCATGTTTCTTCTCTAAATGTATCTATAAGATACCGAATATACTTATAAAGTATAAATTATATAAATTTTAGTAAGAAATTGCCTGCTAGATTTGATATTCTTGTTCTCATTACAAACAGTATCTACAGTATTTATGAAATTACTGATGTTAATAAACAACTGATACTTTCCCAATGTATCTTTGAGATACTTATTTGTGAACTTCATGATGTATCTATGTTGCTTTCATGGTGTATCTATAAGTATCTATGAGATACTTGTATGAAAATCAATCTATCTAAGATGCACTTTAAGATGTATCTATTTCTGTTGCTTTGTTGCTGTTGCTACATTGTGCATTTAAGATACTTTCTTAAAAGTATCGATGAGATACTCATTTGAAAACCAGGGTTAGATTTGGTTTCGTATGACATACTTTCTGATCTATCTATGATTGTTGGTTACATTATATTCCTCAGCTACTTTCCGAAAAGTATCTACAAGATACTTTAACTGAAAAGTGTGATTGATATTACTTTCGTGAGCGCATAGTTACATCATGTTCCTATCCTTAAGATACTTTCCTTGACTGAGTATCTGTAAGATACGTGCATTGAAAAGCGCATTTTTTGCGATTTGTTCACACTTAATTAGCCCACTTACAGAAATGTTTAAGCTCTCTCACACACGTCCGCACTGTCACACAATGAATGGAAAACTAAATCCGTTATCCATATAGTCACACTCTTTGTTCGTATACGGGCGGAGGGTACAAGGGGCTTTCTATATATATATATATATAGACATAGCTCTAATGTCTCTGTTTCAATGTAGCTGTTGCAAAAAATATTTGTGGCAACATCAATTGGTAACTCAAAACTTGGCGTTCGCCATAAAAAACTGATAAACGCACACAAACAGAGACAGCCCCCGGCCAGCGGAGGGGGAGAATGGGCAGGGCGAGGGGGTGGGCATATCCAGCCACGATAGACACTAGATAAGCGATAAATGTTGTTGAAGAAAACCAACCTGATATAATATAACGATCGAATAACATGTTACGCGTTTCTCTCTAAGCCAAGAAAAAACTCACGAAATTCAAATTGTAAATAATTCACTTTCAGATACATTTGCCGAAGGGCCGCACGCCACGACGCGACATGATTTTAAAGCGCGGCCAACGTTGCGTATGAGTATTATTATTATTATTATTTTTTATATTGTATTTATGCACCGCAATAATATTTTGTTTGTATTTTGATTTCTATTTGATTTGGTGTCGTCTCTATCTGCCGGTTGTCTTCGCAAGACTGAGTACCGTACGGATACGCGACGCTGGCAGAGCGCGCCGATAAACCCGAGCGTACGTAAGCGTCAGCGCTGACAGCGACGTCAGCGTCAACGTTGGCAGCGACTGTGATTCCGTTTACGAGCGCGCACAGCGACCAACTAACTGACTAACTGAGGATGTGTCGACTGACTGCTGAGCAGGGAAATGGAAATGGCAGCGGTTAGCCGAGGCAGCGGCAGCGGCAGAGGCAGAGGCAGAAGCAGCGGCAGCAGCAGCAGAGGCGTCGCTTTGGTTGGCTGCTGCTGCTGCTGCTGGTGGTGGTGGTGGCAGATGATGCTCATTATAATGATGATGATGATCGAGCTGCCCGACTATCTGCCGCAGCAGGGGGTTGCAATTGAGAGCGCGAGCGGCAGAGCGGTAGAGCGAGAGAGAGCGAGAGAGGGTATCTACCCTGCAGCTATATGGGTAGCAGAGCGCTCTCTTCTGCTGCTTGAATCTGTGTCAGTTCTATAAGCAGCATCATCAACGTCATCAACGTCATCATCATCATCATCATCATCATTACGAACTTCTGATTCGAATTGCGAGCCGAGTTTGAGCTCCCGCTGCTGCTGCCTCTGCTGCTGCTTGTTGTTGTCTGCCTGGCCACAAAAGGATAGCAAACACACACACTCGCACACACACACAGTCACATATATATATATAGCGCGCTTATTTACCAACACAGTTTTCCTATCAGAATGCAGCAGCTGCTGCTATGTATCTCACAGATACACGACAAACGTGGACCGCATCTATGGCAACAGAGCCGCAGCAGCTCAGGGGAGGAGCCAGCGCAGGATAATAGGGCGTGCACATCTTCGCATTCATTATGCACACCCACACACACACACACACACACACGCAGGCAGACAGAGAGCCACAGATACACAGCTGCAGATACACAAACCGAGAGATACAGATACTGTTGGTTGCTGTGCGCCTGCTGTCCCGCTCGCACACTCACACACACCTTGCTTGTTTGCGGTTTTCTTGCCCAACCCCAACGTGAGCAGCCGCCACCTCCGCTCTCCACCATCCCCCTCCCCTCGCCAGCTACATTTTGCAGTCAGACAGCGCCAAGTTTCTGGCTTGTGGCTGCCCCCAACCCCATTTAGCTTGTGATTGTGTGTGTGGGGGTTGATTTTACTTGCTTCCACCTGCGTCTGTTCCTGTTCCAAAGCGTGCGCAATAAGCGCACATTAGCCTAATGGATGTGTGTGTGTGTGTGTGTGTGTGTGTGTATTGGCCACAAAGAAAAAACTCACGGCAATAATTGAAAGCGACTGCGTTGCCTTTTGGCCTGGGGGGGCATTTTCTGTTGCGCTTTTTGCTTGCCTTCTTTTCAGCTAACAAAAATGCGGTGTGTGTGTGTGGGTGTGTGTGCGGGTGTGTATGTGCGGTTGTGCTGTGCACACACAAGGTTGATTTTTTTGGCTGTGGGCTGTTTTGTTTGCAACTTAATTTTGTATCTGTCGTCAAAGTTTATGGCACACACATAGACTGTTACGTGCTGTGTGTGTGTGTGTGTGTATAAGTGTGTGTGTGAGGGTGTGTGGCTTATATGCAAGGCAATTCGTTAGGCAGTTGCAAACAATTAACACGTACTTAAAGATATGCGGCTATTTAAAGCTGTGAATGGTTTATTTAGCTAGAACTTTTTTATAAATAAACTTAAAAATTTAATTTAAAGATACTCCCTGCCCATACATACATATATATACAGAGATATATAGTGAATGTCGGCTTGATTAATTTCGGAATTTACAATCCGATTTAAATAAAATTCTCAGGTCTTGAATATGGCTTAGTTAAGTGTGTTTAAGGCTCTATCTTTAAATTCGAGAATTTGTTTTAATTTTTCAGTTAATGGAGGTAAATATTTATCGGCATTTGCATGGGGATGTATATGAAATATTGGATTAATCCAGACATGTCGCATATAATTAGCACATTCTGTGACTTGAAATTAGAAAATTCAAATTGAATAAATCTTTTTTCACTTTAAGGCTTTACAGAGACCCCCTAAATGTGATGTCTTTTTTAAAGTACTTCCTTCGTTTAAATTTATTTTTTAATAATTTTTATAAATCAACATCTATAAATTTATTAGGTCGCATCTATATCTAAGCTTAGTTTGGATAGATTCGCAAATAAACAATTCTAAGGAAAATGAAAAATAAATGCATATATAGAAGAAGTTCCATATTCATATGCTCAACTTCTCACACTTTTGCTTTCGAGCTACTTATCTATTATTCTATTCATCAAAAATTTATTGCCTTTGCGTAGCGCCATTTGCCCGCTGTTCATAAAAAGTATTGCACATGTAAAACAAATTTCCATTGACTTTTGAGGCGTGCTTACACATGAATTATGTGCTACCATGCATCCAAATGGAAAGCCATTGACTTGTACGGCAAACCAAAGCGAAATGCAAATACGATCCTGATACACTAAGCCCGGCAATCCTGTCTGTCTATCGAGGGGAGCAGACAGAGACAGTGTGCGTTAAATTATGTGACAAGGGCGCAACGTTGTTGATTATGTTGTTTTAATTTAACGCTATTAGAGGCCTCGGAGCCCTTTTTATTTACACACCTCGCAGCGAGGCGCAGGAGCAGGAGCAGGAGGACGACCCTTGCAACCCTTGATAATGACATAACCGAGTTGGACGTGCGCCTAATTGACTGCTGCTGTTTGACAAACGCAAATAGATATAGTTACGGATACAGATACAGCTATGCATACAGCTATAGATACAGATACAAATGTAGCTACAGCCACAGCTATAGATACAGACACAGATACGGCGGCCAGTTGTAGCTGACAGCTTTTGTTGCATTCATATTTTATCACATTCCTGCAGCTATTGTTGTTGAGTGGGCCTCGTTTTTGAAGGCCCATGCAAATAAATAACAAGTACAATCAAAATTTTAAACCTTTGCGCCCTTTCGAGCTGAGTTCGAATTGTATTTGCTTGTGGGAAATTATCATAGCGAGAACTAACTATTTGCCAAAGGGTTTTTTTTTTTTGGAATTTCATAAATGCGCAATTCGTGCAGAGTATTTTCTGTAAAATTAATAATTTATCATAAATTTATCAGCAATTGCAAATAAATAAATACTTTTATGCGGGCTCAGGCAACAACAACAACAACAACAAGTAAAGATGTCGAAAATACCAGAACAATTATCAGCGCCAGTTAATGGCAAAAAAAAAGAAAAAGGAAAGAAAAGGCAAAGGCATCAGAAAGTGCTTTAGGAAATCAGCAAAAGGCATCAGGGCTTTAACTTTGGCCATTAGGCGCCCCCATAAAGCACGGAAAGCTATTAAAATACGCGATAGTGCGTCACAGGAAACAAATAAAATATATATATATATATACACCGCATATATATCCAGAGAACTAATGATGTGTCGATATATGGAGTGCATATAGAGGTCAGCCTAGCCATTAATTAGCTGCACATAATTTTTATTGGCACAGGCCAAGTGTTTACATTCAAGTTAAGCTCATATCAAGGAAGGAGTCTACAACTCGAGTGACCGACTAGCAGTTACCCTTGGCCTTGCTTCTAAAATTTATTATATTTTTCGATTTTTAGGCATAGCTCGAGAAATATAAGAGCTAGCAAAACCAAACTTGGTATGCACCTTGTCTTATACTCTATAACAGCTGAGCATGTTTATTTTTTTAGATACCCTTTCCCAGAGCCAAGTTATATTGAAACCCTTTTTTCATTTTCTTATTTTTGGAGATAACTCTAGCTAGCTGCAGCAAAATCTAGCTAGTATGCAGCTTCTCGTAGTGAACCTTAGAGCTTAGCATGTTTCAGTTTTTGGATACCCTTTCCCAGCTTCTCTTTGGAATACCCATTCACTGCACATTGCTATATTGTAACCTCGAGAACTCTAAGAGTTAGATACACCAAACTTGGTATGCAGCTTCTCGTAGAGACTCTAACAGTTAAGCATGCCACACTTTTCGTATACCCTTTCCTAGCACACAGTTATTTTGTAAGCTCCAGCTGATAAAGGTTTGGTCAATTGGCTTGGACAGCTGCTACTTAGTAATTGCCTGCAGATCTATTCAATTGTCTAAGCCAAATGCTGTTTTATTTCCCTATATTATGCCGTCTCTCTCTCTCTCTCTCTCTCTCTCTCTCTCCCTGCCTCGTTCAATATTTTCCTTACGCGCCAAATCCATTTCAAACTGTGCGGGATTTCTATATATCCTGAGGCGCGCTTGCCCACTTGCCCCGAACTGCCAGGGCCAGAACGTGAACGGTTCTGGCTCTGTCGCCTGTTCTCTCGACTTGGTTCGATTCGATTCTTTTTGGTACTGAGCTGTCGTCTATAATTAACTCAGCTGGATGGCTGATCTTTGACTTTAACTGTCTGCACAAGGACAATGGATCTTAAGCAGCTTTTGTGAGTGATTTCAACAAGTACTCGCACTCGCATGAGTATGCGCATGAGTATTCAGATTCGTATTCGTGTTTGTGTGTGCTTTTGTGCCCTATACCCATTCAAAATGCCCAAAGTGGGGCGTATTGTTTTTGTGTAGATGTGTGTGATGGGTTGCCGTAAGGTATATATATTATATATTATATATTTTGCTCGTAAATACGCTGCACGAACTTATCGCTTGCTTCGATAACACTTTCCATTTCCAAAGTATCGATAAATATCGATTTAATGAAATGTATTTTTTTCGCATAGCTCGTGGAGTAAGAGTTATTAACGCCAGAATTGTTATGTGGGCTTAAGTTTACCGGAGAATATTCCATTTTTAGATACCTTCTCAAATTCGTCGCGGAATTCATTTGTCGCTGCTTTTAGGGTATTTGCTTGTCGTGCACTCCCGACTAGAACACTATTAGTTTGTTGTTTTTTTTTCCTTTTCTTTTTCTTTTCGCTGATTTGTTTGTGCGCTGCCCCCTTTTTGTTTAAAAGTTTCGCGCTGCGGTGCTTGACGAAATCAAAAGTCGTCTCGTGCATTGTTCACCGAGTGCCGTAGGCAATGTGTACTGTACAGTGTGCATATGTACATATGTACTATATCTGCCACTGCTGATCTTGTAAGACCTTACGTTTTCAATTGTGTGTCTTATTGACATGGCAGGACTTCGACGGCTGCCGCTGCTGCTGCTGCTATTGTTCAGGAAGCGGAAGTCTCGTCCCTTCTGCCACACAAATACCCAAAAAAAAAAAAAAAAAATAACAGAATAAGAAAAAGAAACCCCAAGAACTCATCCAGTGAATGCCAAGTTCTCGAGTCAGATTCAAGTAGTCTCTGGCACTATATAATTATGACGAGGTCAAATGCGTTCTGGCCCGGCTCGGCCCGGCTGCACTCCGGGCAGATGATGTTCACGCTGTCTCTGTGCATTGCCAGGCTAGTGGGCGTGGCACGTAACTCAATACCAAAGCTGCACTCGATCACCAAACCCCCCCCCCCCTCCTTCCCTCCCTCCTATCCTCCACTGTTTCGCAGGCACGCGCCCCTAACTAACCATATTGGAACTGCAATTCGCACCGGAAGATGCGGCAAGATCTGCACGGTTGTCTTCAGCTGCCGCGGCCTGAGGAGGGTTAGCCTGCAGCCGACCTCAGTCCTGGGCGCATATCCTGTAATAATTATCAAAAAAAAATGTCACTCACTTGTCTAACCCTTGCCGGGGTATATGCGCGCGTACAGCGCCTTGGCACACATTATATCAGTTTTTTACAATTTTTATTTTGTATCTTTTTTTTTAATTTGATTTTTTTAATTAACGTGAGAAAACCACATAAATAACATATATCATTTCTTCAACTATTTATTTTTGTTCACAATTTCCTTGTTTTTTTGCTGTGTATCTTCTTTTTTATCGCACACACACACACACACACTCTGTGCACTTCTCGCCCAACACTCGAGAAATAATCACAATACTTTGCCTCTGACTGGCTCGTCGTCAATTGATCGCCGCAGCTCTAGCGACCTCTTAACTGAGCCGACGGCGCTACGACACACACACATGCACACACACACACACACACACACACACACACACATGCACACACGCAATTGGAGGCGCAAAGATTTGGAGAGCGCGTTTCAAATGGTGACAAATATTTTTATTAATCGCGTAAAACAATGAGAAAAAAACCCAAAAATATAAAAACAACTAAGTCGTCGGCAGCCACCGACTACGCAATGCTCTATTCTAATGCCACGCTCAAAAAATCGTCTAAATATTTAAATATTTAAATTTAAATTTAATTTAAAATAAGCTCCATTTTTTGAGTGTAGTTTCAGGAATGTGACAAATTCGGTTTACCAGCCGAACCTTAAGTAGATTACTGTCAATTTTACAGCCTACCACAGAATCTATATACCCGCCGTCTGGCATACAGAGTGCACAAAAAACTCCAAAAACTGCAAAACTTCAAAAAGAAGAACAACAAATAGTATTTGTATTCGGCCCCCCCTCCCCCACACACACACTATTCCATGCTATGGAAAAGCGCTCGAAGCTGCGCTGCCGCCGCTCAGCGACGTCGACGTCGACGCTTCAGAATTGGGAGCAGCAGCAGCGACAACAAGAACATTACGGATCGGCAGCACTTCGTCCATCGTCCATCGTCCATCGTCCATAGTCACGTCGCCTTAGCCTAAGCTCATAAAGCACGAGCTCTTTTGCTTGTCACTCTCTTCCTCGCTATCTCTTTCGTTCTGCCTGGCGACACCTCTGTATATCTTGCTCGCTCTCCCTCTCTCTCTCTCTCTCTCTCGCTCTCTAATCGCTTTACCATATAAAAGTGTACTCTGCACTCTGTGTTGTTGTTGTTGTTCTTCTTCTTCTTCTACTTGCTTTAACGGCGATTATTTACTATCTATTTTCTAATATGAAAATAAACACATTAACGATTAGGGGCATAGAATGTAGACAGGATCGACTACGAGATGCCCTGTTGATAAGAAATTAAGTATCAAAAGCTGTTGCCTCTGTTATCACACTTTAATATACCCTGTAAATACGATGTGAAGGATTTAAAGATTTTATTATCAGGTCTTAACATACCCTGGTAATAGTTTCATTCGAGTTTTGATTTTGAAATATTTAGTCGAGACTTTTTAACATAAGACCCGACTAGACCACGTGGGCTATAATACACTCTAATCGTATGTGAATGAAAGGTGTCTGATTGTAAGGTATCTGACACTTTGTAAACAGTTTTATAATTGACAACAATCAAACACAAAGTTATTGCTTGAAAAGCGATTAATATATGAGGCAGGGAAATACCCTTTAATAGAAGAGTGTATAAATATAGACGAAGCATTTACCTTTACTTTAATCGAAAGGACTAAGACACTAAGACCGAACCCTAAGTAAAACATGATTACAAAAATAAAAAATAAAAATATTTTAAATATTTGAATTAATGTAAATAAAGAGATAAACCAAAATTTGAGCCAGTTGAGTGGTTCCTCAATAATTGGAACCATTGAAAAGTTTTGATGACAGACAAAAACAAAGGCTGATCGGTTTTAATATCGAGACTGGACTAGAACTAAAATTTATGTAAAAACAACCATTGGCCAGTTTTTTTTGCCGGACTAGATTAGAAATGGGCATCGTTAACATTTTATGAATGGGAATGTTATCTTTATAGCTTCCCATCATATAAAGCTTAAATAAAAATTATATTCTTCGAATGATATAGTGCAGAATTTCTGTGGCAATACTCAAAGGTAATGTGCCCAAGTAAGATAAATGATCTGAGCGGCTCGTCAGCTTGACATATTATATGCCCCATTATCAATGCGGTCCCATATCTGAACTAGTATCTGTCATGTAATGGGGCACTGTAAATATGCTGAGGGTCTCACACTCATAAACAATGGTCCACTGACAAGCGAGTGACAGTGGCGTCGATAAAGCAAAGCCCGTTCGTATACAATCGGCGAAGAGTGTAGCAGAAACGGGCACACTATCGACTTTTCCAAGTAAGTCGGAATCAATGTAAACACACGACGCGATCTTGTCAAAGCGGTCACCACGCAATTATCTCACACTATATAAATATATATAGACATATGCATATATATATAGAATATATATGTATATATATATGTGTGTGTGTGTGTGTGTGTGTGTGTGTACAGACTATATAGAGGTCGCATCTTGGGCTGCCTTGACGTAAACAAGTTGCGCAGTAGGTCGGCAGATAAAAAAACAAATAAGCCCCCTGAAAGCTGCCCTGCTCAGTAGCAGCAGAAAATTCAGCAGGCATCTGACTGATTCTTGAATAAGTGTATGCTTGAGTGAGTGTGTGTGTGTGAATATCAAACCTTTAAGCGATCAACTATGTTTAGATCTGAATGCTTCCTTGCCAAGCAGCAGCAGATAATTAAGCTAGCTTCTGATCCACCAATCTACTGATCGACTATTATGAATGATTGAAAGAGAATGTGATTGAATGAGTGCATGAGTGAGTGAGTGAGTGAATGAGTGTGAGTGTGTGAATATTATACCTTCAAGCGATCGAGTATATTTGGCACTGAAAGCTTCCTTGCCAAGCAGCAGCAGAAACCTCATCAGTCGTCTGACTGAGCGACTATTATGAATGATTGAAAGAGTGTCTGAGTGAGTGTGGGATTGAGTGTGTGTGTGTGTAAATGAGTGAATATGTGAATATTATAACTTCAACTGATCGAATATCGATAGAGTATATTTACACATGAAAGCTTTCTTGCCAAGCAGCAGCAGAAAGTTCAGCAGCCGTCAGACTGATCGATTGGCCTGACTGATTGAATGAGTGTGTGTGTCTGTGTGTGTTTGTGTGTGTTTGTGTGTGTCTGAATAAGTTACCTTCGCGGCGATCGATTATGACCGATTTTAGAGGGTGCTTAACTTTATTGGCCATCATATAATCGTATATAACGCATACGCCGAGCTCTGCTCGTCGCTATCTTTTCTTCTATCTAGACAACAGTTTTGTTTTTATCTGCAGCCAAATACACACACACACACACACACACACACACACACACACACACACACACACACACAGGTAAAGCACTTTTGCTTTTGCTGTGGGACAGTACCGTCTTTTGAGTGTCGAATCAAGCAAATAAACGTTCAAAGTATTCGGTAATAAATTGTCGAAATTGGAAGAATAATTCGGGCATTGTAAATTCATAAATATATCAGGTGCATGCGCCGACCTATGATATTCCCAGCACACGATGAAGCAACAATCCCATAAAACCGTCCACATAGCCCTCTGTGCGTGTGTGTGCGTGTGTGTGTGTGTGTGTGTGTGTGCTTAACCCAGTTCCAGGAGAGACATTGTCCCAGAGAAAATATATATTATAAAAATATAATAATAATAATCATCAAGCAGCAAGTCGCTTCATAAATTTTAAGAAATAACCAAAAAAAAAAAAAAAATGGAAAATAAATGGACAAGAAGCGGAGATCTAATCAGGTTTATGGAGCATCCAGGTGCTATAAAGCGACCTGATAAAACGGGGAGCCACATAAAATGCCAATCTTGATCCAAGGCTTATCTGGCGTTTATCTCACAGGGGTACAGGGGTACAGGGGTACGTACTGCCAGTCAGATCCATTGTCTGCCGCGAATATACATACTCCAATAATCGCGGTCTATCTGGTTCTTGGCGTCTTCCATTATCTGCCCGGGTGTTGTAAATATTCTGAAGGCGACATTTTTATTTTGATGTATTTATGGCGAGTCGACAACATTGAATGGAGTCTTCACGCCCATTATCAGGCACAAAATATTATGTTTTATGATCCTATATATAGCCATTTCTTGCCTAATTGAATGATATGATAGCAGGTTTAGAAAATATTTTAATAGCTCTTAATACAATCGATTCACAGGTCATAAAAATACAAAATAAAAAAAACCGAGCCCTGATATTGATCGCATTGATATGACGACGGATTTTGAAGGCGTCGCAATTGTTGTTATGGGTTATTCTTTAGCTAAACTTGGGTTCTTTTTGGCTCATTTTCTTTTGGGACTAAAGTGAAAGCAAATATTTAAGTAGCATTGGGCACACTTTTTAACACAGCATGTGTGAAATCAAGACTTTGATCTAAATAATATGTAAGATTAATATGGCGCCATACTAGGATATACCCTGTATATCTCAGCTAAGAATTATGTGGGCAATTTATACTGTGAAAAGAAACTTTATCCATTAAATAAAGTATATCTGATCAGGCTAAGAATTTTAGATCCTTAGCATATTTTGAAATATAAAAGGCAGACGAAATATAATTAACCAGAACTATGTCTGGCATGCTAGCATTGATGTTCTTATCCCTCTTTTATTTCTTATAGAGCTTTATGAGAAGAATTCGACTAGGTCAATCTCCACCTATGCGTCTTTTATCCTATATAGTCTCTAAGAGCGAGAAGATCGAGGCTTATGCAGAAGGACACATTAAGTCAAGCGCTTCATATATTAGAACTTCTGATCTTGAGTGTCTTTTATCTTACATAGATAATCGATATCTAAGATCGACGAAGGACGTGGCTAGGCTAAGTCAATCGCTCCATATATCTATATTCGTAAGCCTGAGCCGCAAATTGAATAGTAGAATTCATGATCTTGAGACTCTATTATCTCTTATGGAGTCGTAGATCGAAAGCTTATGCTAAGGAAACTGTTAATCGATCCATCTAGAGGCTAAGCTGCATATGATATACAGAAGAGTCTAAGATCGACAAGGCTTTACAGAAGGACTTAGGTAGATTTAGCATGTGTTTTCCAGCCTACTCCATTTAATAACTGCTAAAAACAGTTGTCTCTATTCCTAATATATTCAAATTGACTCAATTTGTTTTATTATCAAAAGCAGTTCAAGTAAATAATTAGCAATTTTTGATTAAATCACCTATTAGAATCTAATGTAACAAGCCCGCAGCTGTACCTGATTCCACTTTCAAAAATACGAATTGGAATTCCCGAAAAAATAGAAATATTTTATCAAGTTTGGTTAATAAATTGAACATAATTATAACTATGCGCCTGCTCTTATCAACTGGTTGATTCATTTTGCTGAATAACAAAACTCGCCTGTCACAAATTGTGCCCGCAGATGAGCCTGAATCGACATCGTGCTTACCACAGGATCTATATATACATACGGCATATGGCATATGCCTGATTATTGATTATAGTGCTCTACACATATGCTATAAGCCCGCATCTCATGCTTCCCAGAATGCCAATCGAATCGCACTGGTCCCGAAATCAGCTATAACCGAAGGCCGGAGTAGCAAAAGCAGAAGCAAAAGCAAAAAAAAAAAAAAAGGAAAAAGAGAAAAATGCGTCAGAATGCGATTGAAAATTCTTCGAATCGCTTCAATAAATACAACAAACCAGGCCAAACTCTCTATATAAGCCAGATATAACATTTCTGTCCGGAAATCTCTCATATCCTACAATAAGTTCATGTGTTCAATCAAATGACATCATGGAATGATAGTCGGCTTTTGCATTTATTTTCCATAATGTTCTTCAGCCCTATCGCTAGGAGCTAATGCAAACTTATATATATACCCATTGAAAATGTTTCAAAAGGGTAGTTTACTTTTCTGCAAAAGTATGTCCCAGGCTGGAGCAAGCATTAGGGACATGTAGACAGAATATATGTCGATCTGTCAAGAAATGGTTACGTAAGCAGAACTCGAGAACTATAAAAGCTGAAGACCCAAAACTTGGAATATAGATGCTCGTGTGATATATACAGATTGCAAATATTTCGCTTTTTGTAAGGCCTTCGCTTTGGTATGTACACACTTTTCCATGCCATCTTTAATTCCTGAAACCCGCAACAAGATCGAACTCCAAACAACGAAGTTAATGTAGACTGCATTTAGCATAGTTTGGTAGGACTAGGGTATCTGCTAGTCGAACACTGCCAACTAGAGCAGTCTTATATGTTTGAAATTAAAATAAGCTTGTTTCGCAATTTGTCAGCGCAACTTATCGCGCTGGCCAACATTTTCAATGTCAGTTGATTACAGACAATTGCCATCCGTTTACGGATCCAGAACAAAACAGAACAGAACAGAACAGAACAGACCCAAACTTAACTGAACCGAACCGAACAGAATTATCATCCGTTCTCATGCACAAGTATTGCTAAATGGCTCTCGGAAGTTTTGACTGATAAAGCCAGACTTGGCGACTTGACGACTTGGAGACTCGGCGACGGGATGCTTTGGTTGCCTCCGCTTAAAATAGAACCAAATGCTTTTGCATTAACATGTGCGACTGCCCAATTGTTATCTGAAAGCAACAACAATGCCTACACTCACTTGGGACCTCAAACAAAAACAAAAACAAAAAAAAGATCTGAAAAGCAAAAGTACCCAAAAACGAAAACCCTCGCCAGGCAAGAACTAAGTACATAAAACAGATGTCTGAGGTTCTGCACAGCCTAGCCCAAAACGAAACTCAGTCCAGATTGTTGCGCAAGTCCCTCCGGATTATGGACCTAATGAGACGTCTTAGGCAATCAAACTACAATCAATCCACATCGTGGCTACACTCGAGACGTCATCCCAAGGGAGCGTCAAAAAGCGAAATATATATAAAATATATATATACATTTGTAGATTATCCAAAATCAAAGTTCCAAAATTCGGCTCAGGCTGATAACAAGTTGCTTTGCTAAAAGAGTTTTAATCCCAAAAAAATTAAATTAAATGTGCTTATCCGAAAGAATAGAAATATATAAAATATTAGAGATGGAATCGGGAGAACACGACAAGGATATATCCAGAACCCAAGCTGCTCCTTTTTTAAGCTTCCTTCTAGACATATAAACAATCTATATTCCCTAAGCCCAAGCCATTTATAGGAAATCTTTCTTAAAGAACTTTGTTGTTTGTTGTCCAATCTTTGAGAAATTTTCAGGGCTTTAATATGGCACACAAATGTTTCAACTTTAAAGAATGCGTTTTTCCTATTTTTTGCGGCAATTGGGGAAGGTTATTCAAAAGGATATCTGTGTATACTATAGGAGAGAATATATAGTCTTGTATACAAACAGTGTAATGCTCTTGATCTAAGTAGATCTTATAATATTCCTTATACTCATTCGCAGCATTAACTTGTTGAGAATTTTAAGCGTCAGGCAATGCATGTAAGCAAGGGGAGCATAGCAAGAGTCCGCAGAGTATTTATATATACTTTTAACATATATTATGTTATTATTATTATATGATTATTATATATTATTATTTTTTATTTAATTTATATAATTAATTATAATTATTATAACATTTTATTTTATTTAATAACATATTTTTAATATTTATTATAATCATTTGTTTTGCATTAATTTTTTTATTTATTTTAATTTGTAATCCTTTTGTTATTATGCATATTATAAATTGTTTTGTTTAATTATAAGTTTTATTCTTAAGATTTTCATTATTACTATTTTGCAGTTGCCTTAGTTTTTATGGGGTTTACCTTGACTAAATTTTCTAGCAATCGCTTTGGATCGCATTATAATCTCCAGCAGGGACGTCATGAATGCTGAGCTCCCGCCTTATATCCACATGATGCACTGGCAAAGCTAATCAGAGTTCAAGAGTTCAGGCCATTGACATTGACACACACTCCACATGTGTGTGTGTGTTTGTGTGTGTGTGTGTGTGTGCACAATTAGAAATCACAACTTAAATCAGGAGCACAATGAACCGACTGAAGCGACACAATTTAAAATTTGCATATGTGGCGCGCGTGGGGGTGGGGGCGTGAGGGGAGGCGTGGCTGCGGCTTGACTTTAAAATTGTGGCAAAAATTCCTGACAATGTTTTGCGTTCCGCTGGAGGCACACGCGGCCAAGATGCGAAAATACACACAAATATATACAAATATATATATATATATAGGTATATATGTGTGTATATATGTATATATCGGAAATAAAAGGCCGACGGCAAAAAGTGTTTGTTCGGCATAAAAAACAAACTTGAAGTTTAAGGCACACTGCGAAAAAAGCGCGACAAGAAGCGCGGCAACAACAACAACGCGACGACTCCGACTGTGTGGCACACACACCTGCCCATTGAAGCTCCTCAGACGCGACTGACGACGACGACGACGACGACGGCGACGGCGACGGCAACGACGGCGACGGCAGCGGCGGCGACGGCAGCGGCAACGACGAAGCCGCCGACAGCGCGAGGCACAAGTCTACGAGTATTTCGTCTATGTGTATTTGTTGTTCTTGTTGTTGTTGTGGCAATAGTTTCTTTTTTTTTTATGCTTTTCGTATTCAAAAACTTTTTTAGTCAACGGCGACTGCGACTGACTACGCGACGGAGACGGCGACGGCAATTATGGCAGGCCAAGTCCTGATCCGAGCCCAAGCACCACGACCCAGGCACGTGTAGGTGTAGGCCGCAGCTCCACGTGCCTGTGTGTGTGCGTGTGTGTGTGTGTGTGTGCCAAAGGACACTAACGACCAGCACGAGGTCAGAGGGTAAGGGGCAAGGGACAGAGCTAAGGCACAAGGCTTAGTTCCTAAGCACAAAAAGCGCGACGTAATTCATGCAAATGAAGTCACGCAACGCGGAGACAGGGCAACCCGTCGTCACAGAGCGACGCTCGAGCTGCCCATCCAATCCGAAGTGGCCAGAAATGTGGGCCAGAGCAGGGCCGCAGCCGGACAGAAGCCAGCGAGCTGTTGCTCAAAGCGAAAACACTTCGAACTGATCCAAAACAACACGTGGGCAGTGCAAGACTAGAAGATACCCAGCAGCGACTACAGGCGTGCTAGCCAAGCTCTTTACACACACCAACACACACACACACACACACACACACACACACAGCGAGTGTGCTTTCTCTTTCCTTGAAAAGAAACTACATATACGGACAGGCAGGCTTGGTTAACTTCGGTGTTCACAGTCCGATCTTTATGAAATTTTCAGAGTTAAAACAAGGCATAAAAAACGATGTGTATACCAAAGCCCAAGGCTCTAACTTTATAAATGAGTTTATTTCCATTTTGGGTATAAATGGGGGCAGCCATCGAAGAAGTGAAACATTTTTATTTTTAATCTAATAAAACATAAGCCACATAGCAAATTTGGAGTAACCAGCTCTTATAATTCTTGAGTTTTGGCTTAAGAAATCATGCCCAAATATACATATTTATCGTTTTTATGTAAATGGAAAGAGATATAGAAGACATAGAAGAATCTTCAACATTAAAGCATGCGAGTAACCTCTCAAACTTCTAGCTCTTGTAGTTCCCGAGTTCGAAGAGTTTATACGGAAAGAATGGCAGAACAGAGCTAGAATGAAGCTCGTCGTCCTCTTTGGACTCTAGGGTCAGGCCTGCATATTAAATTAAATAAATGGGAATATATACATAGATGTTGGTCGAGTTAGTGTTAAGAAACACCCAAAAAAAAAAACTGATTCAGACACTCAAAAAAAAAAAGAAGGTAAACAACTTAAATCAAGAACATTTTCTTGTTTTGAGAATAAAATATGTTTTCATGTACAATAAGTACTATTTACATATTTTGATTTTAATAAAATAAGCCGCGCACCTCGAAGTTAAATATTTCTAAATTTCTAGTAAATCTTTTTGATAAGCAATTTTCTTGCAATTTCTATAATTTTTTTCAGCGCAGGCCTTGCTTAAACTTTACACGACTCGCATTTGGTGGAGCGTATCTCAATCTGCTGCTCACTTAACCTTGTTATCTGTGCCATCTATCTATAAGCCTAGGGCAGTTATTAAAGCCCATGCACATGCCCTCGGCCCTCAGCCGTCAACCCTCAGTCCACAGTCGAGGGCCCACTCGGGCGGCAACTAATGAACAGCCCTCGAGCAGGGCGGCCCGCTGGGCGCCCTCTGCTTTGCTTGGCCAGCCAATGGGCAGGCAAATGGTCAAATGCGGCCACCCCGTTGGGCAGGGCAGACAGACAGGGAGGGCGGAAGAGAGTTGTAGGAGGGGGGCTGCTTGGCTTTTAAGTAACTTTTGCGCGCTGCATTTGTCGCCTGCGCAGGCCGCGTGTCAGTCGTTTGTCATAAGTGAAGCCCTCAGCTCCCAGGCCCCAGCCACAACCCCCCACCCCTACCCCGTTTGGAAGTGCTTGCAATCAATATGTGCATGTGCAGGGCAACATCCGCCCCCGGTTCCCGTCCCCCGACCGCCGTCCCCTCCTCCGCGCTCGACTATCACCTGCCCTGCTGCAGTCTGCGTTCCAATTTCAGCGCATTGCTCGCATTTTTTTCGTATTACGAGAAAACTCATAATAAAAGCAACTCGGGCGAGTGAGAAACATTTGTTTTGCCATGTCGTAAAATATGCAAAAGATTTTCCCAACAACAACAATTTCAGTTTTTGGGCAGCTTTATGGAACGTATAATTGCTGTAAACGACTCGCTATCCAAATGTGTTGCGCCCTATTAATATTATAGTACACAAATTTTATTAGTGTTTATCTAAGTTTTCTGTGTAATACGGGGCGCCATACACGAGTGCTAGAAAGTCGGTCAAAAATCTAAATGAATATATACAGACATATATATATAGTGTGTATGTGTGTGTGTGTGTGTGTGTGTGTGTGTGTGTGCTAATTATAAATGCACTTGATCTTGCTTACGTATAACTCACACACACACACACACACATTTAGCTGATGGGATTTGCCAATTTGAAGGTGACCTATAAGGCGCACATCTAGTACACATCTAAATTTATCATTTGCGAAAGCAAATGAAGTCATTTCGCGAAGCTAATTATGAAAGAAAAAAATAGAAGAAAACAAAGAAAAACAACTGAACATTTTTGTATTTATCTACGCAGAGGAAATGTGAAAATTGTGTTAATTTTTGGCGAAAATATTCAGTTAATTTTATATCTGTAAATTCGTACAGAATTCGAATCTAATGTGACCCAAATAAATTACAAGTCAAATATTCATATTTCAATGCGATTTTTTGTTTCGCATTCTGCCCTTAGATTAGAGACTGACTAACTAGATTGATTAAAATAATTATGACCGGTGCTGATTCGAGCTGCAAAACCACTTTCATTTTTAAAATAATCAATAAATAATTAAATAAAATTAAACAAATGTCTACATTAGCTGTTTAATAATGCAACTGAAAATAAAGGTCGCTGGTTCAATTCTCAGGATATCTCAGGAATAATATAATATAATATAATATAATATAATATAATATAATATAATAATATTCAATATTTGATTCAAATTGTTTCGATTTCTGGACAGTCAAAGCTAATCAAAACTAGATAAAAAGGAAAAAGGTAGAAGAAAATAAAGGGTTTATTTTCCAAATCGTCTTTAAACTTTGGTCAGATCCATAACTTTTGGAAAAGGTTTCTTTGGAGCGTGCAGAGACCCAGCCACAACTCGAGCACAGCCGCAACGTATTGACCTCAAATGCGTTGGCTTAATTAAGAGCTAAAAACACACGCACACACACATACGATTACAAATAAACATACCTATGTATGTGTGTGCATTAAATTGAGGCAAAATGTGAAGGCCTCTTTCATTACGATTTGCGAGCCATAAGAAAATTCTCATTAATTTCTCTGGCGAGGCAGCAGACAGCGCAAAAGTGTGTAAACAGAAAGGGGGCGAGGAGACGGAGGAGAAGACTGCATTGCATTGGCAAAATGAAATAATTTAGCTTACATTTAATTATCAGAAAAAGCAACACACAGATACACGTTATGTACATGGCGTAGCTGTGTGTGTGTGTGTGTGTGTGTGTGCGTGTGTGTGTGTGCGTGTATAGCATGAGATGCAATTTACAGTATGAGGTAATCGTAAATTGCAGCACAGCAAAGCTCGCAACGCAGCAAGCATCTGCCCAGCGTACACAACACACACACTTGCACAGTCATTTACACACACACACACAGTGCCATGCTCACTCACACAGGCGCACAAAAACGAAAAACGAACGTTTCTGACTGGCGGGCATTTGTGTAACTGTTTTTGTTGTTTTTGTTGTAGACATCGCCATCGCTGCCTGACGTCTCTTATCTCTTGCCCATTATCTCTCTCCCCAAGCAGCAATAACAACAACAGCGCAGAGAGTGTCTGTCATTCGTTTGTCATCGTCATTGACTGGCGGCAGCGCAGTTGGCAGCCGCAGCTCCATTTAGCACACGAGCTGCTCTCTCGCTCTCTCACATGCGCTGGCTGTGCGGCTCGTGTGTGTGCTTTGTGCGTCTGCGCTTTGGGTCGGTAGGTGGAGCTTTGGCTAAGAGAGCAGCGAGTCTTCGTGTGCTGAATTCGCCTTGGCGCGGCGAATTGGCATTTGCTGTGCCACCTTTGCTGCTGCTGCTGCTGCTGCTGCTGCTGCTGCTGCTGGTCCCTGTGGCATGTTTTTTGATTAATGAACTGTGTTAAGAGGCCAAACGTGGTGGCAAACTGTTGCAATGGCAGCGCCGACGACGCCAGCTTTGGCCTCGCCAAGGACAATGCCTGCGGCCGGCCGGGACGAGTCCTTGATTGAGGTTAGGTTAGCCGCAACTAAATCAAACGTGGCCAACACTTTTTACCGACGGCAACGGCAGCGTCCACAAGCTGCTGCGCATATAGGCGTGGCATAGACAGTCGTCGCAGTCAACGCCGCAGTCACCGCCGCCGTCGCCGTCGCTGCCGCAGTCGCTGCTGTTATCATATCTCTCTATCTCTGTGTGTCGCCGCAAACGCTGACGCTCTGCCGCTGTCGCTGTCGCTGCTCATTTTGTCAGCACGCGCGCGCTCTCACTCTCTCTCTCTCTCTCTATTACCCTCTCTCTCTCTCACTCTCTCCCTTCCTCCTATCTCTTCACTATGGCCATCCCGTTCGCTCATCTGTGCCGCACAGCTCTCACACTTTGACCAACGTAATGTGCTCCAAACTGTCGCCACTGTCGTTGGTCCATTGATGTGCGCTGATAGCGACAGTCGTGCGGCAGCGACGTCGACGGCGACAGTAACAGCGACTGCGGCAGCGCTTCAAAATGGCGTTTCACCGTGTACATGCATATGTACATATGTATTTATCTATATACATAGCTTTGCCTGGCACGTTTTATCACTAGCCAGATACACATAGATACACAGCAAATAAATATATATACACACATGCATACACACACACACACACACACATATATATATATATATGTATGTATAAGACATTGGCACAAAGCCAGATACAAGCATCTTGCAACTAACTTGTGACTGCCAAAACAAACAAACAAATAACAACAACAACAATAACAAACGAGAAGCGAACAAAAGCTTCGGCAGCTTCTCTCTGCCCAGGGCCTTAGCTTTATGGCCGCAGCTGCCGCAGCAGCAGCAGCAGCAGCAGCAGCAGCAACAGCAGCTCCCAACGCTGAGTTTTATGTCTTCATTAACTGAAAAGTTATGAGCCATAAGAGCCAGTGGCACAGGCAACTGGGGCACGGGCAGGGGCAGCAACTGGGCCCGACCACAGCCACAGCATCTGTGTACGGTAATTGGGATTGTCGGGTGACAATGGCAACCAGAACGACAATTCCATTCTCCTGGTCAGCAACAGCAACAACAAATACGTATATATATGTATATATATATATATGAATTTGTGTGTATGTCTGAAATGTACGCAAGAGCAATAAGAAGAAGAAGAAGAAGAACAGTAACAGTAAACGTAACGACGCACACTCAACAAATATTTCTGATCTGCGTCATGGTAATCAGTTTTAAATACCCTCGACACAGATATTGCCTCTCAGCTTGCATCAATATTGTACGTTTTACAAAAATCGATAAAACGATAAATCGATAGATCGATAAAATCGAAAAGTTGCTTGCTTTAAGAATTTTAATTAGTTGTAGGTAAAATTTGTAAATATTTAGATGAACTGATATTTCTCTCCAGTAAAATATGTATTTGTCATCGTTTTGCAAATTTTGTAAATTTTAAAACAAATTTATTAAAACTTAACCATAAGAAATTAAACAATCTCTTAAATAAATATTTCATACTATTCATCAAAAGAACAGTTTGTAGATATTTGGCAGGGTATTTGCTAGTCAGGCGATGTTTTTCACTAGCTTTAACAGCTTCGTGACAGCGCACAGTGGTCAACATCAATATTAGATCTGTGTATTATACACTGTGGCTTGTTATTTATTCTTATAGAATACATATATTATATTATATTCACGTATATTTGAACATATTTGTTTTCGCAGTGACACATGATCCAGCATATTTTGCAATCTGAATGCTGCGGTTCTAAGCTTCATGTTGAATTTGTTCAATTTGATTTCTGCTTAAAAATAAGAAACTCTAGATAAAAATTATAAATAAAGCAGTTCCCAATCATTGGATTTATCTAACCATATTCGCTAGATGCCAATTTTGGGTGAACGAAAAAATCTAGCTCGCGATTTTTTTTTGGCCGAACTTGCAGTCCCAGTTATGATAATATTCAAGAAAAAAGAAAACTTGCGCAAGTAAAGGACATAAACATTTTAAAATTTATAGACAAATAAAATATATGCCCCCAAATTTTTAAAGGCCATTTGCCTTTAAAAACTTCACAAATTTTCTAGTTTTAAAATACATTTGCGAGAATAAAATGAAATGCATGCAAAGCCAGAAAAGTTTTTAAACTTTGCCTTAAATGAATTAGGCACATTTTTTTGGCGCATGAAAAATGCATTTTGCACCACGGTGCGAACAACAGTTTTGCACGTTGCGTTGATAACAACTCATTTCACGTGTCGAGATAGTTTTACTTGCAGCAACCGGCAACTGCAGTCGACTGGAAGACTTGGATAGAAGGGTGGAGCAGGAGCAGGAGCAAGAGCAGGAGAAGTAGGTGGAGGTTGGGTCGAGAGACTGTTGGCTGTTTTTAACGAACGCTCGTTAAAAGCGAGCAGCATTTGCAGTAGCTTTTTTTTAGTATAGTTGTTGCTGCTGCTGCGGTTGCTGCGACTGCGGCTGTTGTCGTAGGAAGTCGTCAAAAAGTGTCGTTCGACATCGTTCCAAGTCGTCCAATATTCTATGGTTGATTCCACACAGGTCTCACTAGTTAACTTCGCTTCACTGATGCGCTTTTTTCAATTTGTCACGTACGCTAGATTTTCACTTCGATATTCTGGCTTGCTCATTGCAATAACAACAAAAGCAGGGGGAAGGTGGCAAAAAAGAGGGCGTGGGAAGGGCGAGGGGCGTGGCGTCGGTAAGCACTTAATAACGAATTAGTATTTATGATATTCATAGAATAATATACGTTTGTCCCGCTAATCTATATAAGAATCGGCGCTGGGCTTGCATGCGGCGAGTCTATCTAATTATGCAAGATTTCCAGGGTCTTAGGCAACATTTTCTAGGCCAATATTGTGTATATTATATTCGAGCTATATATGATGTAATGTTGACTAAATTATGACGTTCGGCCAGAAACGTGCGCTGGACACATTTATCATGGCTGGCCGGAATCGGTGCCCCTTTTACCCCGGCCCAAAAGCAATAATAACTTTATGTCTTTTGACTCGGCAACGGTCACACAAAAGTCCGGCTCGAGTCCGGCTGGAGTCCGGCTAGAGTTCTACAAGTCCTTGACTTGGCTATGATAGAAAATTGTGTCACGACAGGAAGCGAGATAAGAGCGTAATTTTCTTTCAGCGACCAAACTGAGCACCCCGAGCCACCCCACCTGCTGCCACCCTACCTGGTGGCAACCCAACCCACCTTGGTGGCCCGTTGCCCGGATGTCGACTATCGTGGTTACCGTTAGTCATTTTCAGTGATTGTTCAAGCGACGAAGGAGCTCACGACGTTCACTTGACTTTTAATGATTGTCACGCTCCCTATCCAACCCCTGCACCCTGCTCCCAGCCCCCGGCCACCTTAAGAGACAGACCCGCGGCATCGAGCTGTGCCTAATTTGCATTTATATTCATAATCTTGGGCATTGCGTCATGTAATATCGCATGTCCCGAACTTGTGACACTTTAATTGCTTGCTGGATCTCACATCCAGGTACAGTGAACACCCAAGCCGAGTGCACACTTGCGGCTGGCCCCAGTTTGGGCTACAGTTCAATGCGAATCGCACGCAATTTGCATTTTGCATTTTGCATAAATCGTCGAACTCATTAGCGTTGTCTATATGGGGCCGCTCTATATGGTTTTATGGGGGGCTCTTTCTTGTCTCTGTTCCATTTGCTGACTACGTGACTTTTGCGCATTTTGGCGCTTTTCATGTCTGCAGATCGATTTTCAGGCGATCCTCGACCACAGCTAAACAGATACAGATCTTAAAGTGAGATCAACTGAGAGTAGGGGGCAGACCAAGTGGAAGGCAGAGATGGGCGAGTCTCGTGAATTTCTGGCACGAGAAGACGTCCATTTGTCGAAAAGAGCGAAACATATAAAAAAACAAAAAAATTCATCCGTTTACGCTCATTTTCCACCCATTGGAGTGAAAACTTATAAAAAAAAAATTGCATTCGATCGGGTTAATATTTAACTTTTGTACAAATCTTTTGTCGAACCCACTGCTCACTTATGTGAGCACTGAATAAAATTTTGACTCATAGCTCTCACGTTTTGGGCTGTGCGCTGTTCATCAATCAGTCAATCAATCAGTCCGGCTAAACTGCTTGGAATATATATATGGTTTTTATTTTTCTAATTAATTGCAATTGAAATCTTAAACCAGCTTTTTATTACTTTCACAGTTTGCACTAAGAGCTATGCATCAATCAGCTAGTCAGTCAGTCAATCAGGCAATACAAAAGAGATGTAAGTAAATAGATGCGTAAACATGGAACATTCTTCTGTTGTTACGATAATATTTCAAACTGATTATGACTCTTCTTGGCCTCAACATACACACTTTCGACTGTGCATTGAGGACCAATCAATCAGTCAATCAATCAATCAGAATAAGCAGATTGAAATATATGACATTTGTTTTAATATCTTGATAAATGGCAATTGCATTACTTTTAACTGCTTGTATAATTGTAGCTTTATATCGATTAAATAATTATTTAAAATTCTCACGCCGTGTGGATCTTTAAACGTGCTCGTGTCACGAAAGAAAACACGACATGCGCTCAACTCTTGTGCGATGCATTTCAGCAATTGACGTTCTGCTGACCAAACAGAACTAAGTTAAGTTGTTAAGTTGTTGTTGTTGTTGTTGTTGTTGCCAGCCAGATAAATGCCTAAAAATACAAACAAAGATACTCGAGATCATACAATGTGGGCTCGGGTTCCCTTCGGTCTGCAAGCTATCTGACCATGTCAGACCTTCTTCAGAACTGCAGCATTATCGACTCCGCCAACACTCGAGCATAATTGAATTTTCAGCATTTATCTCCAGCATTTATGTGCACTCTATGCTAGCACAACTCTATACCCTATGCGCCAATTGGTATAGGAGGGAGTAAAGGGTATTTTATAGCCAACTACCCAACCAACTGCCCCGCCCCAGCTTGCCCCGCCCAGCCTTTAGCCAGTTAAGCACTTTGAGCTATAGCCAAGCGTAAAGAGATGTAAAGACATGCTCGAGTGTGCCACTCGATGGCTGGGCAGGTGAAGTCAGGAGCTGCCTTTGGCTAAGAGGCATGGGTAATGGGTCGTGGGAGGTAGAGAGTGGGCGGTAAGGGGGGAGGGGGCTTGCTGCGTTGCCACAAAATGCCAAACAAGCGTAAACTGCCATTTTGCCATTTCAAGTCGCAAGCATTTCAAGCACAACAACACTAGCTGCATATACATACAGAACACAAGAGCTCACTGCCAGATACCCTATAAAAAAAAATAGTTTTGATAGTGTGCAGATATTTGAAGTGCTTAAATTGGTAAATATCGAAAATGTGTTTTCTGAAATTATATTACTCAAATATTAAGAAGTTTGGTTATAGCAAATAAAACTGCCTTTCGTGTGTTTCTATCAAAATGCTAAATTATACAAGAATTCGCTTATTTTTAATAATAATCCAATTAAAAAATATTAAGACTCATTAAAATTGTTATAGGTCAAGAGAATGACATAACTCAATTAATTTAATTTATAATATAAAGTTTAGCTATCAATAGTTCAATAGACGGCAAACCAATATACTGGCCAACATTTACTACAGGGTATTTTAAATTAAAACTGAAATTGTATGTGAAAATAAAGTATTTCATTATGTTCATAATTTTATTGTATGCATCAGCGGGGCCAGCGCGCATTTGCACGCATTTTAGTCGCATTCGCTGGCTGCTTTAAGTGCCACACCCACACGCCTACCCCCTCCCTCCCACTCAATGCACGCATCCCCTGACCAAGCCAGGCAGCCATTCAATGATAGACCGTTAGCTGCTCTCCAGTTGCCCGCTTTTGGATTGCCCGCAAAAATTGGCTCAGTTGAATTTGATTAGTTCTGGTTGGCGAAGTTCGCACAAAAAATGTACGCAAACAATGGCTTAAAGGACATTTTCAAATGGGCAACAAGCTTAGATTTGGCAGCTCCTCAACGAACTGCCCTAGCGCAAAATTTGCTTTCTTGCCAAGCTAATTAACTTGCGGCAATTAACCAGCAAATTAATTAAGAGCTCCGAGTGCAAAAGTCGAGAATGCTGCAAATTAAAATATTATTCTAATATGCATAGAAATTTATACCCATTAACTTTTTTCTATATATTAATATTGATTGAATATTGAAATTTTTTGCTAGCTTTGAACTGACGATTTCTCTCTTGCTGGTTCGACGTGGAGACACCTAGGCACTCGCAATTGAACTATAACAACTGCAACCACATACATCCACAAAATGAAACATTACTGTTGGATTTGAACCGGCGATCTCTCGCTGGCTAGCTCGATGTCACGCTCGTGGCCGAACGAGTTGTTAAAATATTCTCAAGGACTTCCCCAGATATTGTATATAGCCTTCACTTTTGGGATATGGACACGTTTGAAGATCAACTTCTAAAACGAAATATTTCAAATCGATCGGACTTAACACATAGAAGATAGGCTGGGGGAGCTTAAAGGTTCGTAGGATCAATAAACTTTGGAAGAACTTGGGCCTGTTGTCAGGTTGAGTTAGGCCCAAAGAAATTTTGAATAATTGTGAGTGGATACCGTGATACTACATAACATCTGCTTGCATAAAAAATAAAAGTCTCTTTTTGAATAAATTGACATTCATTCAATACGAATTTCGGATTGCAATCAAATCAAAACTTTGAAATAAAATTCTATGATATGTCGGACATGAATTGTTAAGCGTTTTTGGAAAATGTGAAAACTCATTTATTGCGCCGAATTTGATTTAGAAAATACAAATTTCTAGTTTTTTTTATTTTCCGAAAAATGTTTAAACCAAATTTTCTATTTATATTGGCGATTATTTTTCTGATTGGCGTAAGTTGCACTGTGAGATCTCGCCTCGAGCTTCGCCCTGATCCTGACCTGACCCTGCCGCACATTGCAGCTAGATAATGCGCGCTCATCGCCACTAAAAAAAAATACGCCTGCCAGCCCGGAAGATAAGACTGCGGCAGCAGCTGACCTGGACGACGAGTCCGCATACGATGATGAAGAAGAAACTAAGGCAACAGCCGATGATAAGAACAACAGCACAACGGCAACAGCCGATATTAAGAAAGAGACTACGGCTGCGACGACTGTACAAAGTGCAAGGACGACGGCAACAGTTGACGAGACTGTGTCCAAATCTAACACTGCAGATCCGAGCACTTCGACTGTCATGCATTTATTTCCGCACAAAGCTACAGCATCAACTAATACTAAGCTGAGCGAGTCGGATGAAGATTATCAATACAAGGATCTTCCAGAGAAATCGAAGCCAAAAACTGTAATGAAGAATCCTATTTTAAGCGATGAAGGCGAGGAAGCAGCTCCACCAGCTGGAGACGCTGCAGAAGCCGGAGCAGCCGGAGCTGATGGCGCAGCCGCAGCTGGCGCTGAGGGTGCAGCTGGAGCCGCTGCAGGGAATGGGACAGCTGGAGCAGCTGGCGACGGCGGCGGTGGCGGCGGCGCCGCCGGCGGCAAGGACGTGACTCCCAGCGGACCGCCCAAGTTTTTCAGGGATCATATGGGCAACTGGGTGTACAATCTATGGGGCGCTACCCTTGGCAAAGTCGGGCAAGATTCGCGCTATCCCGAAATGCGCACCATAGAGCACTTCAAGATTGACTCGAATGCAGCCAAAAAATACTATCCAGAGTGCGTATAACCACAAAGTGTTCCAAGTAGGTTGGGCTAGGTTTCGAGTATTGAAATAGTTCTTCAATTTGACATACACCAGTCTTCAGTATCTTCGGTCTGCAGAGTCCGATCTTTGTCAAATTCTCAGGTCTTACATATAGCCGAGGAAAGTGCGTGTATACCAAAGCGCAAGGCTCTAGATTTACAAATAAGATTATTTTAAGTTTCTAGGAATCGGCGAAGTATCTAAAAAGAAGTTTAATATATTTCGGGATTTTTATAAATTTCTCGGGAAATGGGCTGGGTACAGTCTAGCGGGGCTCTTATAATATTCGATTTACTCGAGTAAATCGATATTTATCGATATGAAAATGTATCGATATTTGTATACCATAACTAGACATTTAGTCTCGCGACAACAGTAAGCAACCGATAAATTTTCTTTACTCACAACAGTGGAGAACTAGCGACCGTTTGCAAGGACAGTTCCACCATCTACAATGTGCCCCGTGTTAAAAATTGGATTGCACGAAACGTCTATAGTAAAGAGATTAAAGGCCGGCCCATCTGGAACGAGCTGCGGCGTCACATCTACACGAAGGGCAACTCCGAAGAGTGCCACGACAGCGAGAAATTTGGCAAGTGGAGGGACTATCAGGAGTGCGCAATCAGGCGCAACATGCGACTGGAGCACATAATACCCATGTATCCCATGCACCAAATGCGAAACTAGATCATCCGTTGATGGCCATTCACAGTTGTCTTTACTGTTCTTCATCATTTATTTTTTTTTTTTTTCATCGCAATGTTTTTGTTTTTATATTTTGGAAGTTTTTTAATAAAATTTGGTTAAAATTATATATATACCGAAAACTTTGCTTGTTTGAATTGACTTGTGTGTGTGCTCGAAGGGTGAACTAAGGCAAAATAGAGGGCACTGGTTCAAATCCTAGCCGAATAGATCTATGCTTCAGGTCGCACATAAATGACTGTAGTTATAGACTCACTCGTTAGCTTGCAACAGGCGACAATGCACGACGAGCAGATACCCCGTATAAGGTTATCCAAAATAGAGGGCACCGGTTCAAACCCTAGACAAATATATAGATGTTCCAGAATACAGATAGATGGATATCGATTAGACTTGCTCTTAAGATGCACGAGCAGCAGATACCCTGTATTCAGCTATAATACAAAGGGTGAAGGGTAACCGCGTATCAGGTTATCCAAAATAGAGGACACTGGTTCAAATCCTAGGCAAATTCGTGACTGCACATAAATGAATATACATTAGCTGACCTCGAAAGGTTGCAAAGATGCACGACTAACAGATACCGTGTATCCGACTACTTTTAATCTATTAAATAACTCTAGCTCATATTATCCTCGTAATAAAATCCTCAACATTGCAAAATTGTGCTCCCTCAATCCCTTTAATCTCTAAGCTCCTTTTTCTATGTCTATTTTAAACGTTTTCTGCATACGATCTCATCTTCATGAAAACAACAAATTAGACCAATTTACGTTTGAAATTGGATTGATAAGTCCCTGAACTATAATAGGAAATCGTTTGTTTCAGTTTATATAGAATCGAATAATTTGCGTTAGGTTTACTCCAATATGTACAAATTTCTTGTCAGATTTATTTTTGAAATGTTGAGATTAAATTTTGGTTTGTTTATCTTGGCGATTGCCTGCCAAAATGTCGTAAGTGTCGCCTGCAAAGACTTCTCCTCCTCCATTACGAATCTCTGTCGCAGGAATTACAAGCGGCAATTTTGAGAGCAACAAGTCTGAGGCCGGATAATCTATTAACCGCGGCCAAAAATCAGAGCTGGGGCATGCAGCTATTTGCACCGAAGGCGTTTTTACCACCAGGGCTAACCACAAAGTTTGTGCAGCTTTTCGCACAGGGCGTTGGCCATGCGGCAAATACGACGGAAGGGAGCGGCGATGCGGCAAAGAAGTTGGAAGGAGCTGATGACGGAAAAGGCAACGGTGCGGCAGTTGGCAATGCAACAGAGAAGGCGGTAGCTGGCGATGAGGCAGGGAAAACGGCAGAGAAAACGGGAGGCAGCGATCCGGCTGCACAGGCGGCCGGCAGGTCGGGGCCAGGCGGCGGTGCGGCAGATAAACCGGAAGTCGTCCGTGCCCGTAGCGGTGTTGGCTACAAAACAAACAAACACTCGGGCGAGGTGACCGTTTCATTGCCGCGATTCATACAGAACGAAAAAGGCGACTGGGTGTACCACTATTGGGGCGCTACCTATGGCAAAGTGTGGCACGATACGCGTTTCGGCATCAACAAAGCTCGCACCGTGCAGCGTCTGCGGATTGACTCGATGGCGATCCGCAGTTATTATCCCACGTGAGTATTAACCCATTTATGCGCAAATTGCGAACGCTATCTTTGGCAAGCCGAAGATAAGATGGCCTTTTCAAAAAAATGTTTATATTGAAACGTTTTCCTGCGAGATTATCAACTGTTATGCTAACTGGATAAATTGTATATTTTTTTTTCACAAAAGGGGACCGCTCGGTCTTGTGTGTTTGGGCAAGACAACAGTATATAATAGGCCCATAGTGTTAGATTATCTGACCCCGAGAAAGTATTGGCACCAAATAAAACATAGGCCAATCTGGGAAAGCCTCAGAAGGCAGATCACCATTCAAGGCTCTTCCGAGCAGTGCCACAACACAGACAACTATCCAAAGTTCAGAGACTTTCAAGAGTGCCAAATGAGGCGTAACATGCGAATGGAATATTTGATACCGAAGTATCCATTACACCAAAAAATCTGACCACCGATGATTGCCGAGGTGTCCTGCGACGAGTGTCCTGCGACAATACGGATGCCCGGCGAAGCCGAATCCTTGCTGCTGGGCGACAAGAAGTCAGCTGAACAGTTCCGGTCCCACACCCCACCCAGCCAGGCCACAGTCCGAAGGAAACTAATATTATCCGGGACAAACATAACGACTACCTCCAATTACCCTAAGTCCAGGCCAGACCCAGGCCCTCACAGCTTTCGATTCGTGTCCTGGCAGCGATTGTGCGCATTATATAACACATATATTTACCTACATATTGCCGAGGAGGGGCTCGGATAGAAGGAGGAGGAGAGTGAGTGTGTGTGTGGGTGTGGGTGTGGGTGGGGATTGCCAGAGAAATGTATAATTTATGTTGTTTTAAATCAAAGAACGTTATGTCCAGACAAACAAGCAATGCCCTGGAAAAAGGCAGAGAATGTCTGAAACGGGTATAACTGAGCGTAAGATGCTCGACTAGCAAGACACCCTGTGCATACGTACTCAGATGTTTACAAATAATTGTTTGTATTAAGAATAATAAAACGTATAAAACCTTTGAAGACCTAAAACTAACCGCATCTTTACTTACAACTTTTTCTCTTTCTACATATTAATATATATACATATATCAAATTTGAAATTCTGTTCTTTTTAGCATAACAAGAGGATTATTAGAGCTGAGTTCGGGATATTGCATGCGTTTTAACAGGTATATGCCACCCTGTTCTCATCTATTTTGGCACTACAGGGTATACAAACATTTCCCAAGACACATGTATGTGCGCAGATATAACGGAAGAGAGTCTGTATGTGTTTGAGTTTGTGGTTTCCCTAGATTACAAGCACAATTGAATGTGTGTGTGGTGTGTGTGTGGTGTGTGTGTAGTGTGGAGTGTGGTGTGTGTGTGTGTGGCAACGCCCACCACATGCCACGCACATCAGCCAACCATCGACCGCCCCTAACGAGCATCGAGCATGTGTAGAAGTCCTTGCAGCTCCTTAGAGCTGGGCTGCTTCTGCTACTGCTTCTGGTTCTGCTTCTGGTTATGCCTGAGCTGGCCGCTCGGTTCGAGTCGAATGCGAAACGATTTAATTTGTTTCGGAGGTAATGTGGCATATGCTCGCCCTCGGCCTGGGAGTTGCCACACAGATTGAGTGTTAAACATGAACAGAAAGACTCGCAAAGTCAAATGGAAAAATGAGAAAAGCCTTCAGAATTTATAACACAGCCCGATTTGCATATTTATGAATAATGTGTGGATATAAGCAGAATATAAAATGGGGCCCAACTTGACTCTTGTGGCGTGTCTTTCCACTACGAAAACCAGCGAAAAGCCAATGACAGGTGCGCGCACACAAAAGCCCACTTTGGCTTTTCCATTTCTATAACCTTTGCATGACCACACGGACCTGGCTTGCTTGCTTATGTGTGTGTGTGTTTGTGTGTGTGTGAAATTGATACTCCTGTGCACACACACACACACACACACATATACACACAGGCGCACACACACCGAGGCACGTGCGCATAGTCCAGACATTGGTCACGAAAAGCGGAAATGCTGATAAGAAATTTCAATGTTTTGTTTCTCTTATAAACATTTTCTTTTTTTTTATTTCGTTGTCGTGTTTAATGTCTTTTTGTCGTGCTTAGTGTCTTTAGTGCTGTGCGTGTGTGTGTGTGTGTGTGTGTGTCCATATAATCTTTATATACATACACATAAAATACTAAGTTGCTGACCAGCAGCTCCTTAAGCGTGAGACATGTCCTTCCAGTAGAGCTCTGCGAAATACACTCATAATGGGTTATACGCCGGAGAGGGTAGCTAAGGAGGGGGGGGGGCATTGTTATGAGCATTGCATGTGATAGTTGGCAAAGGAGTTCAGGCTACAACCAAAATCCTTAATCTATATGAGATCTTAGGGAATTATGTGTACAAGAAAAAGTAATTCATCGATTCAAATTTTGCTCCTGATATAAAGTAAATAACAAAGATTTTCATAAAAAATTGCAATAATAACAAAGCTTATACAATTTGAAGATATTTTCAATGTGAAACAACTCTTTGACTGATAACAATTCACTGAAAACAAAAATCTAGAAAATTGCCTTAAATAGAAATTAACACATTTCATAATTTAAGAAACTTGTAGCAAAAGTATTTTCCCAAGAAGACCTTTATTTACAATTAAAAATAAATAAACTAAAAAGAAAGGATATCTTGTAAGGTTATTCATGTAAACATTTCCCTCTTACAGAAGAGAGAAGCTTGAAATTGCTGAGTTTGATAAAAATATCAGTGAAAAAAGAATATTTTATAGGAGCCTTCTCATTCAAACTATCTATCCTATGGCAGCAATATTATATAGTGGTCCGATCTGACAAAATGACATAATTATTATAGCCTCTGCAAATTTGTTTATGATACGTAGACACAAGTTATTGGCCAAGTGTTAGGACCATAATTAAAGATATATATAAGACCGCTTATTGTATAAAGATCGGTAAAGTTTTAAGATTTAAATCAATAAATATATAAGCACATTAAATTAGTTTAAAGTGGAATATACAGATAATAATCCGGCTTTGCTCGTGCCCACAACACAAATTTGATCTCATTAAGAACAAAAGAGTTAAAAAATATAATGAATAAATATAAATGAACATCTTTAAAAGCGAGTCAGCAATGGTCACAAATCTTAAGAGATTAAAGAGATCACAACAAAGCAAATCAACAGAGGCAAGTACTGCATAAGAGATCCCTCAACAACTGGCATTCCATTCATATTTAAATGTTTTGAGTCTAAACCAATTTGTGTCAAACTCTTGAGTCTTGAATCCAAGACTTACGATCTTTTTTATGGCGCTGCGTCCAAAACAAATCTTAATGGGCAGCCATAAAATGCACATAAAACGGCGACGCGATTCATAATTCGAATAGTTTCTCAATTTGCCGGCGCGAGTTTGTTAAGGGCTCAAACCAGTGCAGTTCCTGTGCGGCCAGCTGAGCGGTAATCTTCAGACAGCGCAGCCACTTATCAAATTTCACACTCGATTTCCAAATGAAGGCGTCGCGAAGTTTTCCATTTTCTCGAATTGGATGCACCGCAATCGCCGCCACGCATCGAATCTGTGCGACAGTCGCCCAGCTTGGGAATGCCATATATGTATGTATATTAATTTATGTGCCCATAACAATTAGAAAGAAGTCAAGTGGTAGCTGCGATTTCTCTGAGGGGGAATGAGAATATTGGGAAAATATTGGAGAAATTGTAAAAAACAAAATTGTGACTACACTCAGAAAAATAAACTAGCTGCAATCGCCAAATTTAAATGGGGTCCAAGGCGAAAAAGAAGTATAGAAACCAATCATAATTTTTGTCTAAAAAAAAATGAAAATTAACTTAAAAAATAGAATTAAATCTTTAAAATATTTTTTTTAATTGTAATTTTTTTGAGTGTATTTAGACAGTGGGGACACTTGATTGTGAACCTCCTCAAGCGAACACGAGGCTCGAACTCTCAGCCGAGCCGCTGTCACGCTGATGATTATCTCATATAGAAATTCACAGGCCTCTCGAGCGAGTTTTGAGGCAAGCACGTGACTTATGTACACACACACACACACGCACACTCGCTCAGAGTCTAAAGAGACGCCGTAATTCAATTTGCTGTTGTGTACCGCGGGCATGTTTAATTTCATTTGCAGCGTATTTAAGCTAAAACCAAACTCAACCATACCAAAGCGGCCAACACAATGAACCGGGTTGCTTTCGGGTGGTTCAGTTGGTTCGGGTTATTGGGCTGTGGTCACGCAGTAGGGCGTGAGGGAGGGGCGTGAGTGTGCGCGCAAAATGTTCAATTTAAAAATTTATGCAATTATGAGCCGCAAATATTATTATATAAACACAAGCACAAATACGACAAGCAAAAGGGCACGACCTGACCGGGCGCCAAATGAGCAGTGGGCGAGCACGAGGTGACGTGTAAAAAGTAGCGAGTAACGCGTAGCGAGTGGTATGAGAGGACGAACGAGTGTTTCAGGTGACAACATATTGATGGAGAACAAAACATGAGTTAGCTTAAACGATTAGTAAAAGGATAAAGCAGCAAATGATCAACGAGTGGCGAGTGGCAAGTAACGAGTAGCAAATGGCCAACGAGTAACGAGAAACGTGTGTCGAGCAACTAGTGCCGAGCGATGAGAGCGAGTGAAATGTAGCGAGATGTGATCTAGCGGCAACCCATAGACAATAACATGCCTAGAATTATTGCGCGACTGCTTCAAAGATTCCCAAATCGGCACGGCGAAGCATTACAGCGAGTTATGAGTTGCCAGTGGCGAGTAGCGTGATTGAGCGCGTGACCAGCCCAGCAGCGTTTCGGTGGCAACATATTGATAGACAATAATTTGTCTTAATGAAATTTTGGTATTATTTATGAGATTGCCGGAACGTGTAGTAAACGATTTTCCTTTTTTCTTTTCATATTTATTCGTCGGGGGATGTGCTCGTGTGTGTCCTAAGGCTTCAGGGCACGGCGAGAACGTCGTCGCTGGTTAAACAAAAACAAGCTGTTGTTGCCACTGTTGCTTCAGGATTGCATTGTTGTAGAAGGAGCCACCTTCCGCTTGCCCGCCAGGCAATTAGTGTTACTTGCCAGCTACCCCCTTTAGATTTGTGGCCTGTCGTTAGGGTTTGGGATTGGAGAGTTGGGCTCAGCCACATTGGTTGTGTTCAGGTTGCCCGGCAGGTTGTGTCTTTTATGTGCTGTGTGCATAATTTATTGTTTTTCTTATGCCAAAGAAAACTCTGTCTGGAAGCCCCGTGTTTCAATTATCACATTTTCACTACACAATTTTCTCCGGCTACATTTGGAAATGTTCCTGTGTAATTAGATTTGCTTTTTGCTATTTGCTGCTGTTGCCATTCAAACGCCTTCCCATTGGCAACCACAAAGCACAAGTCCGAGCGAGCACTCACAAGCTCTTAATGGGGCTTCCCCGCTGCGTGTGCGTGTTTATATTGAGAGCGTTTGAGCTTCGTCCTTTTGACTGCTGTGTAAAATCTCTATCAAAATCTCAAATCAATTGAACTTAAATTGAATTTTAAATTGGCCACTGCCTGACACATGGCTGCCTCGGGCGTTAGTTGGGCGTGGCTGTGGGTAGTGTCACTTGCATTTGACATTTGTCCTGGATAATCGTAGGCTGTGGCTAGTGTATACAAGACATACATACTCAAGAGCCACTCGCTATACACACATGTTATTGTAATCGAATGTTTTAGAAGAAATATTAAAAGTCTTATATTTCCTTTTCCGGCAAAGGCCGGGCAATAGCCGCTTATAATTATTATGATAATCAACTTAAAAAGTTAAAAAATGTCCACTCACCAATTATCCATTCACCCGCAAGCCGGTTTAATGAACATCAAAATATATACGCCTCATTTTAATTCCTGAGAATCGCAAAGAACGGCTCCCGTTTATTTCGAATCGTTGCTGCAACATTTTAAATGCACATTAATCAATTAGTTAAAGCAATTGTTTATCACATAACAAAACAAACACATTGAAATTATATCAAATGGGCAGCCTCTACTGAATTTTTGAGAATCGCAGAGGAAGGTAGCCTTTAAGATTATATGGCACTTGCAATAATAATAATAATTCACATTACACTTTCATTTAAAGGCTATTGTTAATCACATTACAAAATAAAATTAAATTTCACTGAACTTTTAGCCAATGTGTAGACCCCACATAAATATTTGAGAATCGAGAAGGAAGAAGAATAAGATTTCGTCAGCTTCTCTTTCAAAACTCAACCGATTTTGATAAGGTTTGTCTATTTATAATACCCCTTTTGGAAACATATTTCCTATAGAGGCAGCAGATATGTCGAAGAGGCTGATTGAGAAACTACTTTAAATATCTGTTGTAGGAACTATCGATCAAATAAAAAAATGTTGTTGGAAAAGATAGTCTGTTTTTCTGGGCATCATAAAGAAGCTGTCAACATATGCTGTTTTAGCATCTACAATCTATCTACATTTAACCAATTTTTCATATTTAAGTGTGTATTGAGAACTGCTATGGTATATGATTATATTATAATAGTAAAAACAATAAGCCTGTAATATATAGTTCCCCTTCTTGTGGCATATTAGGTACTCGTATATTTAACAGCCTAATCCTTATTTCTTATCTATAAAACCGTCTGTCAAGCAGATCTTTAGCTGTTCCCTAGAAACCCCTTGTAGCTGTGGGAGGAGGCTGTCGCTTATCAACGGGCTTGACAGCCGCGCAACCTCCTCCCCGCAGGCAACAAAGGCGAAAAGTAAAAGTGGGCACGACTCAGACAAAGAGTGAACCTCGACTTTCTGTCAGGCACGAGCTGTGGGCAGGAGGACAGCAGAGAGCAAAGAGCTAGAAAGCTGCTGCTGATCAACATTATCGGCGCGCTCTTGCTCTTTCGCACACACAGAGCAGCTGCAGCTGAGCCAGCGACAGTGGCAGAGGCTGCGGTAGAGGCAGCGGCAGCGGCAGCGACAGAGTCGAACCTCGCCAAGCCTCAAGTTGAGGCATTGTCGACATAAATGCACAATTTGCGCATAAAAGCATGCACACACATGCACACACACATGCATACACATGCGCGCGCGGGCTCATATTCAATGTACTTCCGGTGGCAGGACCTTTGCCCACAGAGGTCTGAGGGAAGGGGGGACGCAGGGAGAGGACGCCCCGCCAGCGTCTGTTTTGATGTGTTTTCAAGGCCCTCTGACAGTGGCGGTGTTACGGGGATAATACACACACTTAATTGCTCAAAATGATGCGATTGTGGTGCCGATGCATATGCCACACACACACACACAAACACATATATATAAATATATATATAAATATATACATGAGGCATATATGCCCATTCATCTGCTTAGGAACCACCCGAACGACGTGCAACAAATGGAAGCTTCGTGCAGCTTTTTGGCGCGCAACAGAAATAACCGCCCTGATTATGGGTAGACGAGAGTGTAATGTGTATGGGTGTGTATGGGTGTGTGTGTGTGTGTGTGTGTGTGTGCATTTAAGCCACAACAAAAGACACTCAGAGCATATCATTGGCGTTTTATGTAAGCTGCACATAAACCATAATTGCATTTAAAGATTTTTACAAGCGTTTCTGCGTGTAAAACAAATATGAATGCCGAACGACTTGCACTGACTACGGAAATGCTCTACCAAAGGGCATCATATTTAATTAATTAATTGCTTGCTGACACACTCACTGACATGTTCGCTAGCTCGTCATTTGTCGATAGTGATAGAAGAAAGGCCCAACTTTGCTAGACATAACTCTCTCTAAATTGACTTGCCTTAGCAATAAGTTCCTAACGAAGGACGCTCGAAGACAACGCTGCTGACATGTCCTGAAAGACGTCTGCCATGACAAATCTTCAAGAGAGAGAAAGTCATACAATTTTGATTCTTTAATGTTTATTATAAGTAATATTATTTAAATATTTAAACTTCGTAGATATATTTTTACTGGACAGCTCACGTACCTCAGCTTATGAAGTGTAGCTCCCTTGAATGGAATATACCCGGTCGCCCTCAGTTTCCCCCCATCTCCCCCCACTGGCGACCCACAAAAACGCAACCACGTTTCTGCGTTTATGCTCAAGTGTCCTCCAGTCCTCCATGGAAGCACTCCGGGTCCATGAGTGGAGAGGCATTGCCATTGTTTCAATTTTCATATCGGTTTCGGTTTCGGTTGTGGTTGTGTTTGTTGTTTTGATTTTGATTTTGATTTTGATGACCTCGCGCATTTTACAAATTCTATAAATACGAATGCTGCGTCTCATATTTTTATGGCATATATTTTATATAAAGGGCAAGGGCAATGGCCGGGTAAAGAGGGGGCAAGGCTCTTTGCTCGGCAATCCAATTGTCATTCGTGACAGCTGTCGATCAGAAATGGCGGCTGAAAATTCTGTTTATGTATTTGTATTTAACGGTGGTTGGTACTCAATTCATTGACAGCCGCGTCTCAATTCTCAACTCTCAATTGAATTGCGATTTTCATGTAATTGCCGCCCTTTGTTTAGCCGCATGTTTGCCATATTTTGTAAATTATATAGCATTTACATAATCTCGATCTCTTCGACAGAAATGTCATAGAGTAACACGATACGATACGTTATGATATGATATGATGTTTCGTTACTCTGCAGAGCATATAGACATATAATTAACATGCTAATTTATACCAAAAAATTAATCTCCCAAGGCATAAGTCGAATTCAGCTGAAATGTCTGTTTTGTACTGTCAAAACTATTTAAATTAATTTAAAATACAGACGTCGTCCATATTCAAGGTCCTTATTACATAAACAAAAAGCATTTTCCCTTAGTATAAATAAAAAGTTAAGTTAAAGTTAAAGAATAAAAGTTCGACGTTGAAAACATTTTGCACATATATGGAGATCATAGTGGAGCTAATAATTATCTTAATTTAAAAAAAAAAAAGGTATACGAATCAAAGCCTACATTTCTACCGATCGGTTGCTATGGTAGCTATATGACACAGAAGTCGGATCGGCCTTTTCTGACATATGAACTGAACAGAAAGGACGATAGCTGAAAAACTGAGAAACTAAGTAGTTCGCATAGAACAGACAGGCGGACATGCGGACATGTGAGCTTGCGGACATGCGGATATGCGGACATGCGGACATGCAGACATGCGTACATGCAGACATGCAGACATGTAGACATGCGGCCATGCGCATATGCATACATGTCTGTATCAATTCGGCTTTTAATGCAGATCAAGAACGTATATACTTAATAGGGTCGGAGTTGTGTCTACTATTAAAAATAATAATAAATAATTTATTAATAATAATTAAAATGTTTAAATAATATTAAAAATAATTAATTAGTTAATAATCGATATTTGTGATGGATGACATATCTCGCAGCTTAAAAGAGCTGCAGACAAATACAAATATATTTTACTTTTTGAACACCTTTCCCACTCCCCGAATTTCGAAAATAAACTCATGCCTTCGATAGCCTTGAGCTGTGCCCCATATTAAAGAGCCTTGTGCGCCGCTTGACTGCTGCAGTTGCACCTTGCCACCGATCAAGTGACATGCACATTAAACCCAATTGTTGTCTGCCTGATTTCTGATTCAAATATCGCGCCGGGAAGGGGACGAATCAATTTTGGATTATGTCTGTTTGATGTTTGGCAACTGCGTCACACCTTGCCAACAACAACAAGAAGAAGAACCCGCCAAACACCTTTCGGCAAATGTGAACGCCCGCCCGTACACAATGTTCGAGTACATTCACATTATTCACAAAAATTCGAATACAATTTACAAAACTGCTGGCGGAGACATCCGCGCTGAGAAATTGCCCAAACGCAATTGTTTTGCAACTCCTAAAATCACAGAGGTATTACCTGAAAGGGGACGGGGGTGGAAGTGGAAGGGAAGGCGAGACGAGCCGCTTTTGCATTCCCGCAGAAAAACATCTGTCGCGGCGGCTGACGGAAGTCGTATCTGACGGCACGCCCCACACTTCAGGCACGCGGCAATCGCTTGGCAAAAGAAGAGGGCGCCTCTCGCCAAAGGTGGGCATGGCCCTGTCACCTTTTACACTGCAAGCTGCGATTTTGCGACGTTGCGACGTTGCGACAGAAGTTACGGAAATTATTCATAATTTTCCACCACGTGGCATGTGACATGTTGTCGGAAGATGTTATCGCTAACTCACAATAAGGGTTGTCTGTCAACGGAAGCCGGCGGCAGATAATGGAGAGAGAAGGGGCATTGCAGGCAGCAAGAGAATCAATTGCCAGCATTTCGGGGAACTAGCTTGACCGGACTTTATTAGGCGCTAAGGCCCGAGGGCACGAGCTATTTACAAAATATCAATAAGTGTGTGTGTGTATGCAGGACTAACAGATACCCTGCACACAAAGCATTAAGCAAATAGTCTCGCCCTATGCCCGAGCTCAGTTGCCGTATAAAAAGAAAAAAGATAGACGAGTCATGGGCTTCCATGTGCATGTGCATGTACCAAAATCCAGGACTATAGAACTTTAATCTGAAAGGAAGGTGTGGAAGGTATGGAAGTTTATGCTATCTAAGAACTTATATGCTAAATTTTGAATCTCCTGATCTGATAGTTCCCGAGCACTGATTTAGAAACTAAAACTGGGTATCGATATAAATCGATTACAGTTATCAGTGTAATCGAACAGTTTATCGGGAAGAGATAAAAGAAGCCAGGACCTTAATACCGAAGAAGTCTTCAGGATATTCTGGACCTCCAGCTCTTATTATTCCCGAGATGGGCTCAAGAAACCAGAGAAAAGATTCGATATTTTTCTATTGTTATGAATTACATGAGAGTATAAGCCGACAACCCTAAGCCGTTTCTAGCTCTTATAAAACCTGCGATTGACATTTGTTAGGAATGAAGATGGGCATAAAATAAAAGACATAGGAAGTTGCTTCTCTAGCAACTAACAACTTAATCAAGTATAATAGTATCTTTATACTAATATATAGTCGTGTTGTTATCGATATGTAAAATCGATATTTATCGATTTTAGAGAAATAGGGCAGAAGTCGAGTAAAAATAAACCATCACAAACCTTAATTATCCTAGTAGACATTGCTAAACGTACTTGGATAGATCGACTCGACTCATCTCAAAGGGTATTCAAAACAAAAAACAAAACTGTTTATGGGTTTCCTTATGATAATGACGTGATAATTGCTTTTCACTTGGATAGCATCAGAAATCACAGTAGTCAGGCGTCGGTCGTCGGGCGTCGGGCGTTGGGCGTCTGTCCTTGTGTCCGTCGTCATCCGGTTGCGGAATCCTTGCAAGTGACACATTCACATTTTATAGCACAAGTTCAAAGGACTTTCGGGGCACACCTGCTGTGCGCTTTTAATTGCAATGTGACGAAGATGCCAAAACCGAAGCCGAAATATGCCGGCAACCTGACAGGATTAAGAAGCGACCGCCCGGCGCTTGGAAACAAAGTAATTACAGGGCCATGAGAAAACTGAGAAAATAAAAACGTAAAAATAAAATAAAAATAAAATATATATGTATAGAAACATAAATCGAAAATAAAGCGCTTCAATTAGACGCAGGACACAGCAAGTGTCGCACGGTGACAGCTTTCCACCCAGGACGAGCCGGAAGAGAACGCCACAACATTTCAAAAAAAAAAAAAAAAAAAGAAGTCTATGGAAAATGTTGTATTAGCGGCGCAAAGGAAATCGCTTCTAATAGCCAGCGCCACGTGTGTCCTGTGCAGTCGTGTGTCAGAAAAAAGGACGACCGCAGCTCACACCCAGCGACTGGCTCCCAGGACTCAATGGACTCCTCTACTCTATCTGGCCCAATGCCAAACAATACAATTGAAAAATTATCAAAAATTTCGCACTTCTAATCCAACCGATGCGTAAATGCCGCCGACTACCGGACCCCAGCGACATCCGTTGCGGTAATGCCTGAGCGGCCAGAGATACACTTGATCCCGGCGCAGAGCACGCGCCGGCTGCTGTCGAGGGCGATGAGCGTTTGAGAGGGTGACAAGACGGGCAGACATCATCAATATCTGCGCCCGGGGTCTGTCAAATAAGCGTAGCTAATGTGTATTAAGTGCACTTTGCCCAAGGTTCCGGTCAGGGAGGAACACAAACTTCTGGCCGTGCATAAGTTAAGCTAATCACGGTAATAGCCACGGTTCATGCAAATGTTTTATGGACAGTTATAGATGCGATATGAAGTCAAGTGGCAAGGTCAATCAGGGTGACACGGTTTGATTTGTATAAGAAGGCAATACGAAATTAAAGTCGGAGGACGAAATAGCAGAAATATAGAATTTATAAAACAAAAACCAAGATATTAATATTTATAATAATTTTGTAAGCTAATTATTTAATTGAATTGGCTGTTCAATTTGCTGTTACCCAAACTCATCTCAAAAAATATCGATTAATTGCTTTCGTTGACCAACACTGAGATTAGGGTGACCAGACGCTGTTTATTATCGAACGAGCTGTGCAAGCTGTACTCATGTATGTTAGCTGACTCAGTTCTCTTTTAAGACGACGAATGTAGATAAAGAACATGAAGATGAATGTATTGTTATTGAGTTATTATAATAAATTCATCCCCACCTTCATCTACTAGAACTTCAACTATTTATAGAAACATACCTCACAGCTGCTTTTGATGGCATTTTGGCCTTCTTCTAAGGCATCTACATCCATAATAAGCCCGAATCCTGGTCGCTTAGTTGCCTGAATGAGCATAGCTTCGATATTGGCCCTGCTCATCCAGTTCAAGCAAAAATACAGCTTGAAATAACCTAAAATTAAGCGAACGTGCCAACTCACTCGAACTTAGTATGCATCTAGACAAGCTGTTTAGCCTCTTTCTTATTATACGAATCATTTAAAACTAGTTTGTCTTTGCTTATTTGTACCAACTTTTAGCTGCTTTCGCCTTTCTACGCGGCAAACAACACACGCTGTGCCCAGCCTAACCTCACTTTTTTCTTATTTTTTGCACCAGAGCTCATAAAATTAGCTATACAATGCCTTAAGGTATTATTTTACGCAAACAAACTTGGCTTGAATACAATACACAATGCCAAGGGCTGTTATTTACTGAAATTACAAACTGGAATTTGTTTTTTTTTTTTCCTTTTAAAATACGCTTTTAGAACGTTGAATCACCATAACCTCATTTTTAATGATTGGGACTTGAAAAGACTTTGTTTGATTGTTTTGCGCAAATTTTTTTTGTTTTTTTTTGTTTTTTGATTCTATCAAGATAATTTAATATTTGTAATCAATAACAGGCTTACAACTAAGCTACAATTAACCCATAGAGCCCAGATATAACAATAAGTCTCGATCGCGTTGCAGGCAATTAACTAGCCCCAAAAATAAAAGATCATTGCCCGTAAACAGGTTGGGAATTAGGAGAAGTGCATGCCATTGAACTTTTCGCGATTATCCTTGACCATATTATTGTACTTCCATTTCTCGGCGCTGGAGGCCTGACTGCTCCAGGCGCCCGAGCTGGAGCTGGGGCTGGACGTTGTCTTCGGTTGGGATTTGCCCTGTCCGGCATTGTCCTTGCTGCTCGAGAGGCACAGGTCGGTGCGTTCCGTGTAGACCATTTTGCCGCGTTTGCTTAGGCTGATTTCTCGGGGCTTGATGAGTTCAATTGTTTAGCCGTTTTTTAATGCCAAATTTTAATTCCAATTTTCACAGAGCTGCGCGATTTAGATTTGAAATGCTGGCTGGTGTAGCTTCAGGTTCAAAGTTCAACAGTTCACGGCACAGTTTGCAGCAGCGTCAAAACTTTCAGTTCCTTATTGTTGGCCGAGTTGCCCGTGCGAGATCCTTTGCTGCACGACAGACTTTTGTCCAATCTGCAAGTGAACGAACATAATCTGAATGCTGGCTGGCTGGCCTTGCGACGTTAGACAACACTGGACTTACCCTAATTGTTTGAATAGTTTGTTTTTGGTATCCGTTTTGCTAATTTTTGGCATTGACACAAAACTTTTGCAATTTGCACATTGGTATCGAAAATTAAAATATATTATTATTATTTGCAAGGATTGTGAACGATGACTGCCAAGCGCTTGGATCGAATGCAACGTTCGCCTCTGTTCGGAACTTTCTACTGAGCCTCTAACGATGCCTGCAACTGGCTTAAATAAGCGAACTGCTGCCAACTGCTGCGATTGCTACAAAATGGAGAGCACGATGTTCAGCGTTACGGTTCTAAGCAGCTGCAAGGCAACGTGTCGCATGAGCAATAAAGAAAGCCCCCGACAACGGCTCCCCACACCCCCCCCCCCCCCTCCGACCACCCCCAAACCCTACGACACCGACCCTGTGTATCAGACCCAGAGCACAGAGCCCCAGACTCGGACGCAGACAAAAACTCGTTGAGCGACGTCGTCGTCGTCGTCGTCGTCGTCGGCGGCGACAATGCAAATTAGAGTTGCCAACTAACTGGTTTGTCAGAAAACGAAACAGAAAACAAGCGGCAAGCATGCACGACTAGCAGATACCCTATAGCAAGGTCAAGGTTATTACCTAACCTATCACACTCAACTCAATTTGATATTTCTTGTTAATTACAAACATTTTTGCTTAACTAAAGAACAAGCGCAAAAATAAAATATTCGACTAAAATATACCCAGTAGCAGGATCTATAGGATCTATACGCAAGTAACTCAGGTATTTCTTGTACAATCTTTCGAAAATTTCTAAAATGTCACAAATCATGCTTCGATTAAATTCATATATATTTTTTAATATATTATGCCTATATTTCTTTTTTGGATTTTGCTTTTCTTGTAGTCGAAAACAAATGTAATCAAATGCTAAAAAAGGGTATC